>NC_090931.1:409328282-409634170 GCF_040938575.1 Ambystoma mexicanum | reverse complement strand
TCAACTACACAACAATCATCAGGTCACTTCAACCCTATATAATGACCAAACCACAATCCACAAAGTAATTGAAACTCTAGCCCTGAGTTAATGAACTGTGATGTCCCTGACAACTGAACGCTGCTCACCCCTTGGACCGATGTTTCAAGAAACATGCACACAAGTTTGTCTAACAGATAGAGAGGACCCAGGAAACAAAATAACACCTATCCCATTCCCAGCCCTTTAGATAATGCCCACTCCAGCGACAGCTTACATTCCTCTAGGCAATAATCGCTACTATACTAATCATTTCCTTCTATTTTGGTCTTGTACCATAAATCCAATCTAAAGGCTTGCCAATGCAAATGCCCTACAACAAGAAAACAATAGCAGAGCTGCACAGTATCAAGAGATCACCCAAAGACCTACTAAGCATTTCCTGTTCAATACCACCCTCCCTCACCACATGCTCACCACACACACCCGCAAACCACCCTGCTAAACACGTGATCCTCATATCACTCTCAAACCAACTCACAACCCCCAATTGCCTCCAACACCACAAACTGCGGACAATGCCCAACCAGAAACAATAAGTATCCAGTGCACAAAACAAAGCACACCCAGAAAGCACACTCGCACAGCTGCTAGTTACTCCTGGTTTTACATGTGTGAACGGCTGAGCACAACACCTGTCTGATCTTTCTCCTCCCCCCTAAACAATCTACTCCACTTTACCTTACAAAATGACAAGAGCACCTGGAGACATGGAAATGGCAGTGGTGTGCAGTATAAATCAATGTAACTTAACATAACTGTACACCTTTTTCAAATTTCAAATATTGTTAATCTGCAATAAGGTTTTATCGGCTATTGAAATATGTGCTGTAATTTGCTTGAAGGTTATTAAAATTACTATTTAATATAATTTGAACACTTAAACCTAAATCGATTCGATTATAGCAGTGACATTTTGCAGTGCACACCTCTGGACAACTTGAACCAGCTGCGTGTTTGAATTCTGACATTGAAACACATAAAGGGGGTTTAAAAACGCATGAGATAGATTTCGATTGTACTGCAGCGATCGTTCCTATTTTGCAGCAAGTGGGTTTTATACATACACATAAATGGCGCACACTAGTGACACTTCCTTTGCTAGACGGAACACATTAACCTTCTTGATGTTATAGCAAGTGGCATTCTTCATTATTATGTCGCACTTCCCACATAGGTGTGAGTCTAGGCCACGATTAGCCATCTAATGAGCTGTCGCGGCGTGAAGCGAAGAAAAGAAGCTGACGGGGGATCTGACGGGCCAAGCAGTCTTCTTTTCCTGAATATGGGCTCTCCCTGGAAGGGACAGCCTTCGAGAAAAGATCCCCGTGAGGACACTGGCGGCAAAGTAACAATGTATTATTTAATGAAGGGAAGCCCATTTAAGTCAATGCATAAAGCATACAGTGTGACCCATGTGTATACGTTACTCAAAAGGTTGACTTTCACCTAATATAATTCCACGAAATGCATGATCCAAGAAGTAAAAATCCAAGCTGCCATTAACGTTATTTACCTTTAAAGACCTCTTGCGAAAAGGTGGTATCTCCCAAGAGGTCTTAAGTCATTGGACCTGCACAAATGCCAAGTATGAATGCACCCAGGGGAGCAGTAGATTGCTTCCACATAACAGCTCTTCTCCTTGTAACGGGCCCACCCAGCAAGTGGTTCGTGAGTGTGTGTCTACAGTACTATACATGTGGGGGCACCTTTTCTAAACCCATGATCGTTAAAGGAAAGGTGTGGTAAAGTAAGTGGTCTTATGAATTGCCCTTCTGCCAATTACTTTCTAAGAAAGGTGGGTGAGCGGCGAGTGTTAGGTGGCCAGTGAGACAGAGAGATGCAGAATGCCATGATTGTTGATGGGTGCAGTTTGGAAGTATCCACTACCTATGTGCCAATATGAAAACTCTGCTTTCTTTCTGATGGGTATGGCTGGGCACATGTTAGCTGTAAGGTCAGCACCCAGGATAGGAAGCATTGATTGAGAGAGCAGTTGTTATGTTATGATATGATATGTATAACGTGCTTAATACCCAGAGGTTTCGAAGTGCGTACCCGGGGATCGAACCTGTGTTGCTCCGTAATGACGGGCACGTTGCCGCTGAGCTATCCTCAAGAGACAAAGGATAGAAGAAAGATGGGGTAGGAATCTGTTAAGTACGCAGGATTGGGTGGGTCGTCTGAAAGGAGTGAGTGACGTGTACTTTTGTAAGATTTTCTGTAAAGTGAGGGGTTAGTTGAGAGGTGAAAGGGGTGGATTCACAGAAAGGGGTTGGAGGAGTGGGAAGGGTTGGGTTATTGCCGTTTACTGATCTTAGCCACAGATTACTTTGAAAGATAGCATTCTGGTTTGGTTCAATGTCATGCTGTCAGGGCCCATACAGTGGGGTCGTATTCCAGGAATGCTAGTCCAGAAAGGTAGTCAGGATTCTAAGAGGATGGCAATCAGAAACTCCAAGCCAATATTTTAGGAGATCATGAGGGTGGTTTCAGTTCTGGCTACGAGGAGGGAGGTGATCAGGTGGAGAGCCGTTTTGTAATTCCAAAGCATATAGTCTTCATTCTTTATTTTAACAATCTGGATGTGGTGTCTCTCTCTCCAGGATTCAGGACCAAATCAACAATAAATAATGGCTTGAGGCTTTGGAGGAATTAAAGATTCCTGGAAAAACCCTTTGCATGTTGATCATGAACTTGGGTGTAGGTATACAGTTTTAAAAGTGTGTGTGTGGGGAGGTGTGGGGGACATCAGTTCATACTGCTATCAATATAGCTTCTTTCTTGACCACCCCATCCGCCAATGCTGACCAGTGACTGGGACTTCCCAAGCCCTGGCTGCGTACTCGAAGCATAAGGCTCATTTTAAAGATTCTGATTGCCATATAGCATTGCAGAGTCATACACAAACCATGGAGATATAGGTTACAGCAACTGATGCAAAGCTATAAATTCAAAAACAAGGGGTGTTCTGGGAGTTTCTCTACTACCAGCCTATATCCCGGGTTAGGGTCTCAACCAGAGTCTATAGCTCACCATCCTTTCACAAAAGAGAAATTACCACTACATATCAGTTTTTGTCTTGACCAAGTGCAGTCCAGCACCGAAATGCCAGGCAATTCCCTTCTGGACAAGAGTATCAACAGCAACCCCAGACATGTATTTCGGCATGGTTGGGCCTCGTCAGTGAGGTGGAGCTGTGACACTCTAAGAACAGTGAGCAAGGGTTCCACGTCTGGATTATCCTATTGTAGGGTGAAAACCCAAAGCTACTTAATATGCAAAAACAAGCGGCGTTCTGGGAGTTTCTCTACTACCGGCCTATATCCTGGGTTAGAGTCTCAACCAGAGTCTTTAGCTCATCATCCTTTCACAGAAGAGAAATTTCCACTACATATCAGTCTTTGTCCTGCCCGAGGGCAGTCCAGCACAGAAATGCCTAGCAACACAAACCCCAGACACATGTTTCGGCCTTGTTGGGCCTAGTCAGTGAGGTGGAGCTGTGACTCTCTAATGATAACAGTGAGCAAGGGTTCCACGTCTGAATGACCCTTGTAACTTTGGGTGAAAACCCAAAGCTACTTAATATGCAAAAACAAGGGTGGGGTACTGCAAGTTTCTCTACTACTGGCCTATATCCCAGGTTAGAGTCTCAACCAGAGTCTTTAGCTCACCATCCTTTCACAGAAGAGACATTTCCACTGCATATCAGTCTTTGTCCTGCCAAATGACAGTCCAGCACCAAAATGCCTGGCAATTCTCTTCTGAACAAGAGTGCCAACGGCAACCCCAGACACGTGTTTCGGCCTGGTTGGACCTCGTCAGTGAGGTGGAGCTCGGCCTCTCTAAGAACAGTGAGCAAGGGTTCCACATCTGGATTACCCTAGTAACTTAGGGGGAAAACCCAAAACTACTTAATATGCAAAAACAAGGGGAGTTCTGGGAGTTTCTCTACTACCGGCCTATATCCTGGGTTAGAGTCTCAACCACAGTCTTTAGCTCACCATCCTTTCACAGAAGAGACATTTTCACTACATATTGGTCTTTGTCCTGCACAAGGGCAGTCCAGCACCGAAATGCCTGGCAATTCTGTTCTGAACAAGAGTACCAACAGCAACCCCATACACCTGTTTCGGCCTGGTTGGGCCTCGTCAGTGAGTTGGAGCTGTGACACTCTAAGAACAGTGAGCAAGGGTTCCACGTCTGGATTATCCTATTCTAGGGTGAAAACCCAAAGCTACTTAATATGCAAAAACAAGGGGCGTTCTGGGAGTTTCTCTACTACCAACCTAAATCCTGGGTTAGAGTCTCAACCAGAGTCTTTAGCTCACCATCCTTTCACAGAAGAGAAATGTCCACTACATATCAGTCTTTGTCCTGCCCGAGGGCAGTCCAGCACCGAAATGCCTAGCAACACAAACCCCAGACACATGTTTCGGCCTAGTTGGGCCTAGTCAGTGAGGTGGAGCTGTGCCTCTCTAAGAACAGTGAGCAAGGGTTCCACGTCTGGATTACCCCAGTAACTTAGGGTGAAAACCCAAAGCTATTTAATGTGCAAAAACAAGGGGGGTTCTGGGAGTTTCTCTACTACCTGGTTAGAGTCTCGAGCTCACCATCCTTTCACAGAAGTGACATTTCCACTACATATCAGTTTTTGCCCTACCCAAGGGCAGTCCAGCACCGAAATGCCTGGCAATTCTTTTCTGAACAAGAGTACCAACAGCAACCCCAGACACGTGTTTCAGCCTGGTTGGGCTTCATCAGTGAGGTGGAGCTGTACCTCTCTAAGGACAGTGAGCAAGAGTTCCACATCTGGATTACCCTAGTAATTTAGGGTGAAAACCCAAAGCTACTTAATATGCAAAAACAAGGCAAGTTCTGGGAGTTTCTCTGCTACCAGCCTATATCCCTGGTTAGAGTCTCAACCAGAGTCTTTAGCTCACCATCCTTTCACAGAAGAGACATGTCCACTACATCTCAGTCTTTGCCCTACCCATGGGCAGTCCAGCACCGAAATGCCTGGAAATTCTCTTCTGAACAAGAGTACCAACAGCAACCCCAGACACGTGTTTCGGCCTGGTGGGCTTCATCAGTGAGGTGGAGCTGTACCTCTCTAAGGACAGTGAGCAAGAGTTCCACATCTGGATTACCCTAGTAATTTAGGGTGAAAACCCACAGCTACTTAATATGCAAAAACAAAGGGAGTTCTGGGAGTTTCTCTGCTACCGGCCTATATCCCGGGTTAGAGTCTCAACCAGAGTCTTTAGCTCACCATCCTTTCACAGAAGAGACATTTCCACTACGCAAGTCTCTCGTAACCGGGACTAATGTCTGGCAGAGAGACTCCCACGATCCCTGTGTTTTTGCATATTTAAGTAACTTTGGGTCTCACCCTAAGTTACTAGGGGAATCCAGGCGTGGACCGCTTGCTCACTATTCTTAAGGAGGCACAGCCCCACCCTACTGATGAGGTCAAACCAGACCAAAACATGTGTCTGGGGTTGCTGTTGGTACTCTTGTTCAGAGGAGAATTGCCTAGCATTTTGGTGCTGGACTGCCATAGGTCAGGACAAAGACTGATATGTTTTGGATATTTCTCCTCTGTGAAAGATAGTGAGCTAAAGACTCTGAGTAAGTCTCTTGTAACCGGGACTAATGTCCGGCAGAGGGACTCCCAGTACCTCCCTTGTTTTTGCAAAGCTATAAATGCCAGCACAGATTAATTGTTCTTGCATGTTTCAGGATCATCAGGTCTGCCCATTTTGATTTATTTTGATTTTCTTTTATTAATGTTATTAATATTTCATCCATTGCACTCCATCAAATACAAGCATTACACATAGTGTTGACAACATATAACACAAGTAAAACACAAATAAAGGATAACATTAGTAATCCAATGAGAGATCTTGAAAAAGCAGAGCATAACAAACAAATCAAAACATCTCAATATGTTGGAATAATACAGAATATCCCAACACCACTTTACACACTTGTCCCTGAACACATCAATACACCAACGAAGAAGACAAGAAAAGACAAGACATGAGCAAACATTGGGTACAAAAAGGGACTATGGTCAGCCAAACCAGCAGATCATTATTCATACAAACAATATAACATTCCATAACAGTCATATTTTAAGTATATGTCATTGATAATACCCCAAATTAACTGATAGTATTAGACTATTTTCTTTTTAGCATATTAAACTTTTCCCCTAGAAGCCAATAGCAATATTCTCTGAGACCAGTCTTCAAGTTGGGGTTTCCCATTAGACTTCCATTTCTTCAAAATCTGCTTCTTAGCCAGTCAAAGTGCTTTGTATGTCCAACTTTAACTCGAGCTGATAACTTCAAACCATTTGGGAATAAGCCAGAACACAGAATAATGTGTATGTGGCAGTACTGACTGGGTTACAAACTCCATTCTGGAGAGGACTTGTTCCCAGTATTGAGATACTTGCTCACAAGACCAAAGCATATGTGCATTGGTTCCAATTTTCTTTTTGCAGTTCCAGGAAATATCAGATTGGGAAAGTTAATGTACTGTCATCCTCCACGGTGACCAATACAGACAGGCTATAACCCTGTGTTGTGTGTAGCATAAATCTAGGTCCAGTTTGAATTTCTTCAGGCTTTTACATATTATCGACCAGTTGGAATCAGATATCTGCACATGCACATTTTTTTTGATGATTTTGATGATTTCATTTACTTTAACTTATTGGTTTTATGCGTCTCTTGTTATATCTTATGTGCTGCTTCAAAGTGCTGAAGAGGCACTCCTCAAATAAGCCATTTAAATGTCCAAGCAACAGTGCTTCTAAGCATGTCTGCTATGATTTTAATGGCTGACCGAGGCAATTCTCAGCAGGACTACAATACTTTTAAAGGGATATTATGACAGTATTCAGCAGAGTTCCTATGCTTTTCAAGGGACGGATGCATGACCCTTCTCAGCAAGGTTGCTATCCTTTTAAGCAAAGAGAACAGCCACTCATGAGAAAGGTCTGCATTGAAGCTGGATTCAATGTATTAGTTTTACAGACTTCCTTTCTTTAGATCTAAGAGTGGACTTTATCCCAATATGGTTGGTTCATAAAACCCACAATGAATACGGTCTTGGAATGTCACTGCAGACAACCTTATTAAAATGCCAGTCCACAACCACTTTCTTGAAGAATTTCTCCCACTCAGATTTGCCCGAATTCACAAAAACAGTCTGACTTGTGCATTTTGTGTTTTTTACTCATGGACATTCTGCCCAAGGTTGACAGAGTGGCCATCACCACCACAATTTGCCTCTCTACTTTTTAATCTTTATTAATTTGTATACATTCTGTAAAAGAGTGCTTAAAAAAGTTGGTGGGAGGGAGAGGAAAGGTTGAGGAGAGGTTTGGGAAAGATTGGCAGTCAGGAAACGAGGGTCATAGAGAAGTCAGCTGTTTATGGACTGTAGAGCCGAGAAGAACGGACAATCCTCCAGCAGTCTCGAGAACTTGAGATGTGAGGCCAGGCAAGGGAGCAGCGAGGGAGTGTTCTATAGTGTCGAGCCCTGGATGTGGCATACACTGCCCCAAAAGCATTTATACTGAAAATACTAAGGTTGAAAAACATCAGGTCTTTAATCAGGAACAGTGTCATGGGCCTTTCAATTTATAATGTTGTCTGTGTCATCCATAGAACATTACATAATTTGTTCTAAGAGAATCTGGAAGTATCTGTCAACCATTTTGTGTTTGAACTTGTGAGACAGAGCCTGCACTATGAATATGGAACATGATGTATTGCAAAATGAGCACATGAAATATGTTAATTTAGTATATGTGCACATGGAATGTGGTAGGAACAAGTTACTTACCTGTAACCGTTGTTCTCCATCATGGGTATTGACATGGATTCACATGCTCATGAATATTTCCCATCGTCAGACTGGGAATCCTCGGTAAAGAAAAAATTGTTTTCAGTTTCACTTCTGAACTGTCTTTCTCCTAACAACCATTCACTGGTCTCTGGGTCATACTGCCCTCTACCTAAGCCCCTCCTCTGGCAGCCATCTTCAGATTTGGTAACACGTAAAGAGTCAGTAGGACCAAGAGAAGAGCCGCAGAGGGGTAGGTGGGAGGGTTTGCATGTGAATCCATGCCAGACCCATGCTGGAGAACAACAGTTACAGGTAAGTAACTTGTTCCTTCTCCAGCATGGGGTCTGGCATGGATTCACATGCTCACGAATAAAGAATACATAGAAGGGCACACATGGACAACCACAGAAGGTGGCAATGCTCAACATTAAGCATCTCAACAATAAGCATCTTGTACCTCCTCACCAGGCTCACTTTCAAGCGAACAGGTTGCACAGCACTGCTTGGCCGACTCTGGACTCCTCCCTGGAATCCCTGTCGATGCAGTAGAACTTCATGATGGTGTGCGTCGACCTCCATGTAGCAGCCTTGCAGATGTGTAGCAGGGGCACACCAGACAGGAACGCGGTAGTTGCAGAAATCGTTCTGGTCGAATGGGCTCTCGGACAGCCAGGCAACGAGCGATTTGCCACCAGTGACAATGAGTGATGCAGCCAGAGAGCCACCTGGAAAAGGATGCCTTGGAGAGGGCCTTCCCATGGTTCACATGGCCAAAGTTCACAAAGAGTTGCAACGTGTTCCGAAAACTCTTTGTGTGGTCCACATAGAACTTCAGCGCTATAGCCACATCCAGTGAGTGCAAAGCCCTCTCAGTCGGCGAAGAAGGCGTCAGGAAGAATACAGTTAACACTTAGGGCTTGTTTAGATGAAAGTCCGACAGCACCTTGGGCATGAAGTGGGGGTGCGTCCATAGCACCACCCTCGTCTTGTAGAATATCAAGTAAGGTGGTTTACAAGAGAGGGCTGGATCTCTCCCATGCTTCGTGCGGAGATGATGGCCACAAGAAACGCTGTTTTCCGCGACAAATATTTCAGTGGCCCCAAATGCATAGGCTCGAACGGTGGAACCATGCGCCTAGTAAGCACCACATTGCCGTCCCATGCGGGTGCCGGAGTCTTCACCGCTGGGAATGTGCGAAATAGTCCTTTGACAAACTCCTTGACCAAACAATGCGACCATAAGGATGATTGTCCAGGAGATCTGGTGTAGCGGGATATAGCCGCCAGATGAATCTTGATGGAAGCATGGGCCAGTCCTGCTTTGGCCAACAACAACAAATATGGAAGCTCCTGAGGAGCATTGACTTGTAGAGGATCGATCTTCTGAGTAAGGCACCAACCGGCGAACCTCTTCCACTTGTGCCCGTAGCATTTGAGAGTAGATGATGCTCTGGCCTTGGTGAGCACCTCCTTACAATCTGCTGCAAGATCATAGCCCCCAAACTCTAGTGCTGCAGGAGCCAGGCCTTCAGGTTCAGCAATCCTGGGTCATGGTTCAGAATCATGCCTCCTTCCCTGGTGTGAAGATCTGCGTCCGCTGGAAGCTTGAGTGAAGGGGATGCTGACATGTCCAGAAGGTCCGGGTACCATATCTGTCTCAGCCACGCCGCTGCGATGAGGATCATCCTACACCGGGACCGTCTGAGTTGACTGACTAGTCAAAGAAGCAACGGCAATGGAGGGATAACATACAGAAATAGGCCATCCCATTGGAAAGAAAATGCGTCCCCCATGCTCCCCGGCTGAGGAAACCTGCTGGCAAACCTACGCACTTGGTGTTTGTCGCCATCGCAAACAGATTGATCTGAGGATTGCCCCATCTGTGGAACAGGAAATCCACTTGGTCCTGCCGATGTTCCCACTCATGGCAAGAGCACAGCTCCCTGCTGAGAGAGTCAGCAATGCTGTCCTTCACTCCTGCTAGATGAAACGGGATGAGGAACATCCCCTGAGCTACGGCGTAGTGCCAAAGTTCCTGTGCCTCTTTGGAGACTGCCTGGGATCTGGTTCCCCCCTGCTTCCAGATGTAGAACATCGTGGTGGTGTTGTCAGTGAAGACCGATACCACTTTGCCTAGAGGGACAGAAGGAAGGACATTGATGTGCAACGACTTCTCCTCCGGTAGCCACAGGCCTGTTGCATGAAGACTTCCAGAATTTGCTCCCCATCCTTCCAGGGAGGCGTCCGTCATGACCGTCTCCTGGTGAGGTGGGATCTGGAAATCCTCACCTGTGGACAGATGTGTGCACACTCCCCACCACCGTATCGATTGACGGAAACCCTCGTCAAGTGTGATCTTGTCCTCGAAGCTCCCCTCCACTTGTATCCAGCGTGCATCTAAGAACTCCTGCAGCGGAAGCATCCACAGCCTGCACGGCCGAATGAGGTAAATGCATGATGACATCATGCCGAGTAGGGACTTCAGGGATCTTACCCTTGCAACCTTCAGGGGCAACAGCCGTTGTACCTTGCCCAAGATGGCCACGATCCTTTCGTCCGACGAAGATGCCAGGCACTACACTGTGTTGAGGAGGGCTCCAAGAAACAGTGCGTCCTGCGATGGAGTCAAGCAGGACTTTGCAAAGTTTATTGAGAACCCCAGTTCCGACAGGAGTTGGACCGTCTTCATCGTATGCTCGACGGCGATGTCCCTTGAGTTCGCATGGATGAGCCAGTCGTCCAGGTACGGATACATGTGGATCCCTTGTAGATGTAGCTGCACCGCCACTCAATGTCGAAGCGCCACCTTAGGGGCCTCGGCGACAACGATGTCCACCTCAAGACTTGGCGAGGCCCCTGTAGGTCTCCTGGGTCAATGAACAGGGGGGCTGACGGGAGGAAGAGACACCGCCTCCGAATCCTTTAGAGGAACTTTGGGATTTCTCTCCAAAAGTCAGAAAGGACGGCCGCCGTTGCTGAAGAATCCCAGGGCAAAAGCCGTCTCAGTGTCCAATTTGATGGCCTGGAGAGACTCGTCCACAGTCTTTCCAAACAAATTGTCCCCATTGAAGGGCATGTCCAACACCTTCGACTGAATATCCTGATGAAAATTCATGGCCCTCAGCCAGCCTCGCCGACTAAGGCATACACTGTTGCCCATTTGGCGGAATCCTGTGTTGGCAATGTCCATAGCCACTGTAATGGCGTGGTCCAAAGCCACCTCGCCTTCCTGAAGAATCTCCAGTGCTTCAGCCCGCTTATCGTCAGGGAGGAAGTCCAGGAGGAGGGCCATCTTTAACCAAAGTTCCCTGTCATAACACACCATGATGGCGAGGGCATTAGCGTCCTTGATGGTAGTTGCTGCTGACAAAATCATTCTTCGCCCCATGGCATCCAACTTCTTCACCTCAACATCCACGAGGGGGTGAGGCCGCCAACGAGGATGAGCCCAAAGACTTCTTCTTGGCCACTGCCGAAACCACAGATTCTGGAGACGGCTTGGACCGTAAACACTTGGGCGCAGAGTCCGGCACTCTGTACTTCTTCTCGTAGTGATCCCTCTTTGCCGGAGCCGATGAAGGGTTCTTCATAAGGTACAAACCCTCGTCCCAAATGTCATCCAATAACAGGATTGAAAGTACGGTCTTCCTCTTCGCCTCCCTGTGCTTGTAAAGGAAACCCCCTTTCTTCTTCTCCTCCGGGGAGAGTTGGAACAGCTCCGAAGCCCTACAGATCATGGCATGGAACAAACCAATCTATTCGGGCCGTGAAAATCTGGCCGGCAAAGATGGCAAATCCCCCATGCTGTCGTCGTTGTCCGTGCCAATGCCCGTTGTCGCCTTGTCTGGTTCCGTGTCATCCCTCGGTGAGGGACAAGAAGGCGAGGGGTGAAACGGAAGAGGGGGGTGAACTCTCCTCCTCTAGGGTGATGGTTTCCCTGATGGCCTCAGAGCTGCAGGCCGGGCTGCCAGTGCAAGAGGCATCCTTGTTCGGATTTCTGAGCACAGGGTATGCAGAGCCGTAAGGATGTCCACTGAGATATTCCCAGGCGGTTGCTGGGGTGGCGGCAACGGAACGGGGGCGTTTGCTGCTTAGGCTTATCCATTCTGTCATCACCGCCCTGTTGCTCCTCATCAGTTTCCTCGTTGTCACCGTCACCTTCATCATCGCCCTCGTTGGGGTGCCCCCGTAGGGCCTGCTCTCGAAGCATCTCCCCTGCTGGAGCACCGGGCGGCTGGTGAGCTCTTCCTCGGAGGACATTTCCATGCCCTGGAGGACTACCGTGCCTCACTCCTTCTCTGCCACCAGGGGAGATGGTTTCAGTGAAATGATGGGCATCACCTTCTCCAGTGTCTTCTCAATGGGCTGGAATGAGGACTCCCTCCTGGCAGGCAGGGACACCCTATCCTTTGGGGCCGTGTCCTGTGAATCTGCCTCGGCGGGTTTCGCGAGGGACGCCGCTACTGCTTTGATGGAAGTGTGGGTCTTTTTCTGATGCACCTGGGCCTTTGTGGTCTTGACCACGTCTGTGGCCTTCACCTTAGGGGGAGGGTTGTGAACCTGCTCCCCCTTGACCTTTTCTGTCGGTCCGGCCTTGGTCTTCTCCAAAAGCTTGCCCGGATGGTCCAACTTCAACTTCTTTGAAGAACCCAAGCGTTGGCTCATGGTTGAAGGTGCTGGAGAAGCTGAACTCGCCCTGGCTGCTGAGGACCCAGTCGCAACAGCGCTCCCCGGAGGCAGTGGACTTGCAGTGCTCAGCCTTATGTTGGGCCCTCGTGGAAGGGGCACCCTCAAAGGTCTTAGAAGACCAGTCAGCTTTCTTCTTCTGGGGAGGCATGCTGCCGGGACTCACCCAGAGCAGGGTCCTTGGCCTGCAGCCACACATTGAGGCGCTTGCGACGGTCGGCCCTCATGTGCAGCGCCATCTCCCGACAAGCCATGTAGTCCTCCTCTACATATGTCTGGTCCGAATGCCGGCAGTAGAGGCACAATGAATGTCCATCATCCGAAAAGACGTTCCGTAGGTTGCAGCCGGGGAAAACCTTGAAGAGAGGCGCTGAGTCCTTCTTCTCCTCCGCCATATCCACGCAGTGTAGGCCTCGAAGAAGCTTCTGGAATCCTCCAAGAAGAACACTCAAAAAATCCACCCATGAGGGGTGCTGAAGAATCCGAAAACGACTCCCAGTTAATTGGAAGGTTAATTGGTGGAGCTTGAGGCTCGATTGACTGATTGACCAATTAGCAAACTCTTAGAAAAATCGCAAAATGCAGTAAAAGCTTGAGAGCTATAGCACAAGGACTCCCAACACTTGAACGTGCAGTAAAAATCTGAAGATGGCTGCCAGAGGAGGGGCTTAGGTAGAGAGCAGTCATTGGCTGGGGGCAGTGTGACCCAGAGACCAGTGATTGATTGTTAGGAGAAAGACAGTTCAGAAGTGAAACTGAAACTTTTTTCTTCACCAAGGATTCTCAGCCTGACGATGGGGAATATTCATGAGCATGTGAAGCCATGCCAGACCCCTTGCTGGAGAGCAACTTGTTGCCTTCCTACTCTCAGTGCAGCTAGCAGCAGGGTGTGATAACTGTGTCCCCACTCCGTGTGTTTCAGGAATGTGCCATTTTGATTCCTTGCATATTCAATGCAGAGAAACACACAATAAGCTGATTTCTCCCATATGTGGAGAGCTTCAGGCAGTTGATGAAAATGCATTTGCTCTTAGCAGTGTGAACCTTTGTGTAGGGAGGGGTCTGACACTCCGATGATTGCTGCCCCTCTCTAGTTTAAGGGAAAATTGGCAGCGGGCCGGGGCGGGGGGTGGGGGGAATAGCATTAAAGGAACAAAAAGAGAGGTGGATTTTAAAAGGAATGGTAGCAAATACACATATCTTCCAACTGAAGGCCTTGTAGTCCCTCAGGCATATTAAAAAGACATCCACAAAGAATGACAAAGAACCCTGATTCCTTGTAAATGTTTTCACTCAGACATTATAGTACTGAGATGAGCTTTTTAGAAAGCAGGGCATCCTGCTGTGTCGCTCAGTGCCATGTCATTTCCCACAGGTAAAGCGATTGAGGCTAGGGCTGTGGCTGAGAGGCAAAGAAAGGGAAGGAGTGAAAGCAGACACCGTGGAAGAATAGAAGCAGAGCGAGAAAGGCCGGCGGGGAAGAGGGAGAAACACATTGTATATTTCCAAGCTAATTTATTATGGAATTTGTCAACTTTCAAGATATCTCTATAACGTCCAAAATTGTGTTAGCCTTCGGAAGCCAAGAAGTAACGCATAGTAGAACTACCTAGGTCTGTGATTTATCTGAACAAGTACCTAAATTGCAGATGGGGCTCAAATCTCGGCTTCACCAGTTTAATATGTGATCCTGGGAAATTATTTCATCTCACTGTGGTTTAGCTTCCAAATGTGGGTGTTTCTAGAAGTGATATAGTTGGCTTATCAGACTGCAGTGTAGCATCGACAAAAAATTGTGCAGGTTGCCTGCCTTTACCAGCACCACCCCCCACAAAAACGGGTTATATATTGGTTCAGGTGCACTTGCTTAAGCTGAATTACGCCTTTTAGGATACGCATATTAAGGCCATGCCCAACAATCTTTGGACAAGACCACTTGACAGAGTGCCCCCTCGATTTCACATCTCACTTAAAGCACTGACCATGACCATCCCTGACTGGAGGGACTGGTACATTGGGTGCATGGCCATAATTGTATCACAGTGGGCAGTCTGAGCACACTGGACCTGGACACTACAGGGACTGGCCTGAGATATTACCACCATCTGTAAATGTGCACAGTGTGAAACCACTCAATTCGTGCCTGAGGTGCAGCCCATCCTGGTGGAAGCAATTATACTTTCTTCCATATAGACGGGGATGCTGAAATGTGTGCATGGCCATGGAAGTACCAGGCCTCACATCTTACCTCTAGAAGTTAAATGACTATTAACTGGGGGTTGAAGGTGGTTTTGTGAGTGTTACAATCTATAAGAGGCACCATCTCTGACTGGATGGAAAGGGTTGTCTGTCTTTCTAAATGATAAATGCCCCTTCTTATGCTGGGGAGCAATGGGCCCAGCTGTATTAAGGGGTTAGAGTCCCATGGTAAGAAGGAAACATATTTCCAGCATTATTTAATGAATATGGGTGGAAAAGCAAGGGTATATGGTAAGATTCGATAACTGTACCTGTCCCAGGTTTTTCCCTAAGAATATGATTGTGTGGATTAGCTCAGGGGTAGGGCTTTCGATAGGGAGGTTGCAAGGATCTTGCTGTTTGCTTTATTTGTCATGAGAGGCTAGTTGCCTGTCCTTTTAGGAATCCCATCGACTGTCAGAGCTTTAAAGGACTGTCTCTTGTTTGTTTGAGACTTCTAGCTTGAGAGGGAACATAACAGACTCTTGCGATGTATCCCTTACACCAGGGGATAACAGGACTGCCTAGAAACCTACTTGCCTCCTGTGTGAGCCTGGCTGCAACTTGAATTAATGTGCATAGCAGGTAGAGTATGTGCACACCTCATGTATGGAGAATGTTCTAAAAGAAGTAATCAATGTAATAAGTAAGATTTGGGTGCAGTGGCGGTAACTCAACCTTGAGGGTGGAAATACAATAGCAACTAAAAGTTTCCAAAAATATCAAATGCTCCCGTCTCCTGCACATCTGTATGCTGATGAAAATCTGCCAAGTCTTAGTGAGAAGTATGCGATTTCATAGATGAATATAAGACTTTAGGTATATTCTCTATGATGTAACAACAATTAACTTCAACAAGAATCCAGTGAATAGAGTGTTCTTTATATTTGGTGTCATTGGCACAACATGTTTAGGGATACAGGTTCCCTTCATCATGTGCAGTTATACTATTTGAATATACAAAAACAGACATATGTAAGTTGGTAATTTTTATGAAAACAAATACATTGTTTGGGACAATAAGAATCCGGTTAACCTTGTGTTATACCTTATCTTAAACATATTATAATTCATTAAAGATGGTGATTTGTCCCTAAGATAAAAGGATAGGACCACTACCATGTATAGGGGTAAATAATCTATGTGCACTGAAAATACTGTTTTAAAGCACAGAATCCCATGGTCAAAACTGGGTACAGTGTGTTCCACTAGTAGCATGAGATGTGCCACATGCTCTTGACAATTATGTGAATGTTAGTGGTGCATGAACTCAAAATCGAAACAGAGTAATAAGCAAAGAAAATAAGACTACCTTAAATGATCAATGGTAGCATTCACTGTGAAGCAGTATTCCGTTTGAGGTAATTCACGAGTGAATTTAGGTTTAGGTCGTGGAACAAATGACTGTAATTGATCAGAAATAACCAAAAGCCATTAGGAAAATGTCTATGGAAACATTTCCGTGGTATGTTAGAAGAAAGGATTTTAGCAAACTTCTAAGAAAGATGTGCCTACAAATGTTCTTTGAACTACAACCTCCAGTCGAGAGTTAATCACTTTCTTTTGTCCTACTAGAACTTTGACCTAAAAGTAACTAACTCCACTGTCAACGACATAGCTCTTGATTAAAGTGAATTACACGAAAAAATTCCAGAGAAAGATCAAGGCCCTCATTACAACCCAGGCGGTAAGTGTTTAACGGCGCCGTAAAGAGCGTTGGCGCCGTTAAACACTTACCGCCTGATTACAAGGTCCCTTAGCGGGATGGTGACTTTAACGCCTGCTTTTTGCAGGCGTTAAAAACCAACCCGCTAAGGGACCTTGGCGATAATTATGGCAACCGTAATTTACGGTGCCGCAATTATCGCCTTCCCCATTCCCATTATGCCCTATGGGGCAAAAATGGGAATGGGGAAGGGGCCATTGGTGAATGGGGAATTACCGCCCCACTCACCTTGTAATGGGGCGGTAATTCTGCCATCCACCATGGCGGAATCGTAACCTTAGCGGCATGGACCATGGTGCTAATAGCACCATGGTCCTCCGCCAAGGTTGTAATGAGGGCCCAAGAGTAAATTTGGCAACAGATAAAAGGTTGATTATCAAACCTGCTTATAAAGGGGGAGCCATGGGTTTAATGGACTCAGAGTTTTTGCATGTCAACTGTCTTAATCTCTTGTCAGACAAGGATGTTTATCTGACAGTAAACAGAGATCCTATAATAGCAATTGTTAACCTTATAAACAACATATTAGAAAGTGCAGAAGAGAATGGTTGGATCCCATCTAAAACCAAGGATCTTCTTACAAACACCTTTCCAATAACTCCAGTTTTCTACACACTGCCTAAAATCCATAAACATGCTACTAAACCACCCTTCAGACTGATTGTGGCAGGTACCAAGACTGTTTTTGATCCTCTGGCCTTCTATATTGACAACATTCTAGTACCCCTAGTCCAATCTACAGATAGCAACTTGAGGGACACACCGCACTTTCTAAACCATCTTGAAAATGTGGAGTCTATACCTACTATCTACATATTGTTTGGTCTGGATGTAGGCAGTCTATACACGTCTATACCTCATCAGGAAGGTCTGGAAGCCATAACATGGCTTATTCTCAAAGATGCCATAGTCAGGGCTAAAAGGCAGTTTATTATTGAATTGTTGCATATCATCCTACACAACAGTTACTTTAGGTATGACAACAGCTATTATGCCCACATTTCAGGCAAATCAATTGGCTCTGCGATGGCACCTGCATACAAGAATATCTTCATGTAATATTTTGAAAAAGATACATTTTGGAGAATATTACCTGGTCCAACAACTTGATCATCTGGAAGAGGTACACAGATGATATGTTTGGCATATGGTCAGGTACCAAATCCCAACTAATGGAATTCTATAACTACCTCAACGAGGTACACCCTTGTATCAGATTCACTATGGAGATATGAGAACCCTAGTTACACTTTCTAGATGTAGAGTTAAAAATAACAGAAACTGGTTTGGAAACCAGCATATACCATAAACCCACTGATGTGAACAATGTGTGACATTATGCAAGTTTTCACCCGAGACAGATGATGCAAAGCTTACCATATAGCCAATGTTTACACATCACAAGAATAGTCACCAACACAGAAACTCTTGAAAAAGATTACACAGACCAGAAAGTCAAAATCATGTTAAGAGGGTACCCATCTGAGGTTGTTGAACTAGCTAAACCGAAGGCAGACAGTGTTGATAGAAGGGCATTAATGCATCTGTGCCAAAATAAATGAGATTCCTCTTCTGTAAATATCGGAATTTTCAAGACAAAGCATACATTTATGCAGGATTATTTGCAACAACTGGAAATATCTACACTGTAGTCCACTTCTCCAAAAATCTGTTTGTAAAACCACCAATGTTGGCCTACAAAGAGGGAGAAATGTTAGAAACTGATTAGTGAGTTCTGAAATAACTCACCCAGACACACAAAGATCCTTTTCTACATGAAAGAAAGGCACATTTTCATGCCTTGGATGTAGCAATTGCAATAATATCATAAAGGACACCACTATCCAACACCCTAACACAGGCCAGAAAATTGCATTGAGAGATTTTGCAACATGCAACAGCATTGTAGTTGTGTATGCAATAAAAGGCCTGTGCGGTCTACTGTATGTGGGTCAGACAAGCAGGTCTGCAGGAGAAATGTTGCTGGAACACAAATCGAACATTGATACTCAGAACATAAAATCACTGGTGGCAAGACACATCAGGGAGCATTTACATAACTTATCCCAAATAATATTCATGAACTTAGAAGTAGTCCGCACATCACCCAGCGGAAGAGATAAATCCAAAAAACGTGAATTTACGGAAGAGCATTTATTTCGAAAGAGCAGCTGTGGCAGAGTTGTGGCTCTGGATTCTACTTGTGGGAAACTGAACTTTATCCTACAAGCATATTTGTGGTGGAAATACCAAGGAAACAGAAGCCCCTCCCACAATTACTCACAATTCCATTTAATCAGGCGGTGCACGCATTTGCACACACACATTTACAGAAGAGCATTTCGAAAGAGAAGTTGTGGCAGTGTTGTGGCTTGTGATTCTACTCATGGAAAACTGAACCTTATCCTAAAATAGGATCATGATACAGATTTGGATACTTAAAACCTCTGCAACTCCTACATAGACTCTAAAGAAGACTCTTAACCTTACACATCGATTTTTCTTCTATTATAGAGCATATTCGTGGTGGAAATACCAAGGAAACAGAAGCCCCACCCACAATTACCCACAATTGCATTTAATCAGGCGGCTTACGCACATTTACAGAAGAGCTTTTTTGAAAGAGTAGTTGTGGCACTTGAGGCTGGTGAGTGGGTGAGGTTGAGCATTGGAAAACCTTTTATTTATTTATTTTTATTTATTTGTTTGTTTGTAATGCGTCGGTAGCCCGCAGGCATCAGGGCGCAGAGAGACAAATTAGAGTTAGGCAGAACAGTAGGTGGAAACTAGGAGTGGCACCTTATTTGAAGAGATGGGACTTCAGATTTTTCTTAAAGATTGACAGATTTGGCTCTGCTCTCAGGGTACCTGGGAGGTTGTTCCACTGATGAGCTGCCAAAACCAGAAAAGATTTCCCAGCACCCGCAATTCGGGATGCCTGAGGTATCTGTAGCTTGCCAGATGTTTGAGATCTTAGGGCCCTATCAGGGATGTAACGTGTGAATTTGGCTCTAAGGTAGGATGGGGCCACTCCGTACAGACATCTGTGAACTAGAGTCATAGGGCCTCATTACGACCCAGGCGTTGGACCATGGTGCTAATAGCACCATGGTCCATGCCGGTAACTTACCGACCCCGCCATGGTGGAATGGGGAATTACCACCCCATTCCAAGGTTGGCGGGTCGGTAATTCCCCATGCCGCCATGGCCCTTCCCCATTCCCATTTTTGCCCCATAGGGCTCAATGGGACTGGGGAAGGTGCTAATTATGGCACCGTAAATTACAGTGCTGTAATTAGCTCCTAGGTCCCTTTGCGGGTTGGTTTTTTAACGCCTGCTAAAAGCAGGCATTAAAGTGCCACCCGCAAAGGGACCTCGTAATCAGGCGTTAAGGGTTTAACGGTGCCAACACCTTTTACAGCAACGTTAACCCCTTAACGCCTGGGTTGTAATGAGGCCCATAGACTTAAAGAGGATTCCCTCCTCAACTCTAAGCCAGTGGCGGGATATTCTGGCCTCCGTCACATGGCTTCTTCTATCAATCCCCTTTACAATCCGGACTTCATTGTTCTCCATTATCTGGCATTTACTGATGCATTTTTTAGAAGCTCCCACCAGCAGTGAATTACCGTAGTCTAAACATGCAAGTATAATGGCCCTGGCTATTGTGGGTGTTTTCTGTCATATATAGCTCTCAGTAGCCTGATGTAATACGCATTATTTTTATGGAGGTAGTTTACCTGGGATTCTGATGCCAGGGATGCCTCCAGCATCATTCCAAGTGTCTTAACGTGGGAGACCACCTTAATGCATGAATCTTTGATGGTAAACTCTTTGAATTCTCGCCAAGCTTACCCCTTGCTGGACCAGAGCCAAAAATCATGAGCTCCGTTTTTTTACTGTTCAAGCACATCCAATTATCTTCCATCCATTTGTCAATCAGATTGTAAATGGTAGTAATCTTTTCCTTATCTAGTTGATATTCTCCCTCAAGCTCGAACACTAGCTGAGTATCATCGGCGTAGTTAGTGAAATGAACGCCGATGGATTCTAGAAGTACACATACATATTTCATAAAAAGGTGAAAGAGCAGAGGGGAAATACTAGTGCCCTGTAGTACACCTGCACTTATGGGGGTAGATGTAGAAAACTTCTCTTCCCAGTGTATTCTGGCTACACGGTCTGTGAGGAAGGATGCTAAACATGCGAAGGCTGCCTTGGAACATCCCGCTGTTTTCTCCAGAACTTGTTGTAACAAAGTGTGATCAACAAGATCAAAGGCAGCGCTTATATCCAAAACCATTAGGATCCCTATTTTTCCCTTGTCCACTATAGAAAGCATGCGTGTTTGTAGATCCAACATTGCCGTTTCCATGCTGTGGGCAGCGCGGAAACCCGACCGTTGCTCATGCAGGATATTGTTGGCTTCCACATGTGCCTGCAGTTGTCCTGTTGCAATTTTGTCCATTATTTTTAGTACAAAATTGGTGTTAGTAATGGGGTGCATATTATTAGGGTCTTCGGGATCCAGGCCTGTTTTTTTTTAGCAGTGGTGTAATGGTCACCTTTTTTATGGCTGTAGGTATCTTACCATCATGGAAGGATACATTGATTATCTTGGATAACACTGGGGCAAACAGTTCTTGTTTTCCACAATGATTTTGGGAGGGATTAGGTTTTCAGCACAAGAGGATGGTTTCATCTTGGCTAGTACCTTCACCATCTCAGCCTCAGCCTCGGAGATTGACTGAAAATTGAAGTTCTCCCATTCGTATGGCTGTAAATTGGCCTCATTAGGAAGATGAAAATCCTTAACGGTTTTTCTGGCCAGAATAATGGCTTCTCTGGCTTTTTGAGTTTTGTTTTCAAAGGCTTTTTTTACGATTTCGCGGTCCTCCTCCATTGGAATAAATGGGGGGGGGACATAGATTTCGGTTTTCTCGTAAGGCAGCATTAGGTGCGGCCTCAATCTGCTTGTTGTAGTATTCAGCTTTGGCCTTTTTAATGCAGTTCCTATACTTGACATTCGCCTGATTCCATTCCACCTTGGATTCAGGTGAAAGGTGTTTTTGCCAGATTATTTCTAGTCATCGTTTCTCTATCTTGAGGTCGTGGAGTGTGCTGTTAAACCAGCTTTGATGGTTGCTGGTTTTTTTTACTGTTCTAGATTTAAGAGGGGCATATTGATTCACCAGCTCTGATATGTGATTTGTGTAATGTTGTAGCAGTTGCTCGCAAGAGTCCCTGGTTTGAAAGCATTCGCCTATTTGGTGAAGGTAGGGTTCTAGCTGTTCAGGACCTATACCTTTAGAATTTCTACTCTTGGTTCTAATATGAGGGCTATGTTTATGACTGGGTGCTTCTGGTAGGCAGATCTCAAACATAACTTTGAAATGGTCTGACCAAATGCACGGCTGGGTTAATATGTTCTGAATAGTAAGTTTGTGAGTTACAACCCAGTCTAACTGATTGCCCTTCATGGTGGTAGGTTCATTATTCTGGTGAAAAGTCAATGGGCCTCATTACCCGGACGGCGGTAACCATGGCGCTATTAGAGCCATGGATGCCGCCGGTATTTTACCGAGTCTGCCATGGTGAATGGCAGAATTACCACCCTATTCCAAGGTGTGTGGGGGCGGTAATTCCCCATTCACCATGGCCCTTCCCCATTCCCATTTTTGCCCCCATAGGGCTCAATGGGAATGGGTAAGGCGGTAATTACAGTACCGCAAATTGCGGTACCGTAATTATCTCCTAGGTCCCTTTGCGGGTTCCGTCCTTAAAGGCCGGTAAAACCAAAGGAAAGAACCAAATACTCCATTTACAATTCAATTCGAGTTGTCATTTCATTATTTCATTTATCATGCCTGATAAATAGTATGGTGAATTAGGAGGCAAGTGCAGTAGTGATCTGTTTACAATGCCATGTGACCACGCCAATTGACCACCCATTACTCTCCTTCCTAGAGTTCACTAGAGTGATTTTTTAGATTTGCACATATTCATTTTGGACAATCGAATACATACTGCTACTTATCGTAAACCCACAGAGGTGAATTCAGTTTTACACTCAGACAGTTGCCATCAATGAGGCACCATAAATAACATTCCCGGAGGTGAATTTTACAGAGCTCGTAGAAACTGCAGCAGAGATTGTGAAAAAGACGCGCTAATCCAGAAAGCACGTACGCCAGCAGGAAGCAGGCGTACATGGACCCGCGCAGCATAAAAGTGCGCGCAAACAACAAACAAGCTCAGACGCCAAGATGAATATACCGTTCCTCGCAGCAGTGGTCGTGGGATACCGCAGGAGGAGGAGGAGGATAGTCAGGGCCAGAATTTTTACACCCAGAACCAGCCTTTTTGGGATGCCTGATGACCAGGTGTATGGGAGGTACAGGTTTCCACCTCACATAATATTCGACCTGGTGAGTGAGTGGGAGGATGACCTCACATCACCCACCCTGTGCTCCCAAGCACTGAGCCCCTTGGAAAAGGTGCACAATGTACTGCACTTCTTGGCCACTGGTTCATTTCACCGGACAAGTGCCATAGTGGGGGGGGGGTCACAGGCCACGCAGTCACGCTGCCTGCACCAGGTCCTGGCCATCATGACTGCACGCCCATCAGTCCGCAGGCACATATACCTGCCCAGAACACCTGCAGAAAGGCCCGCTCTCGTCCAGGATTTATACGGGGTGGCACACTTCCCCAAAGTGCTAGGTGCCATTGATTGCACCCATATGGCTCTACGTCCTCCCAGGGCAACTCAGCACATCTACAGAAACCGCAAGCACTGGCATTCCATCAACGTGCAGGTAGTATGCGATGCCAAGGGAATCATCACCTCAGTATATGCCAACTATCCAGGGTCCACCCATGACAGTTTCATTTACAGAATGTCAACCCTAAACCGGGACCTAGAAGCTGGGCGGCATGGCGATACATGGCTGCTTGGTGAGTATAAATGCCCCTGCACATGCATGCATGTCAGATACTGAGTAATGTCACAACCCCACTAATGATACCCATCATCACCTCCCCAGGGGACAGTGCCTACCCTCTGAGCACCCACATGATGACGCCAATTCGGAATCCCACCACACCACCCGAGTTTAGATACAACACAGCCCATATTGCAACCCGGGGCATAGTGGAGCGCACATTCGGAGTGCTCAAGTCCACGCTTTCGCTCCCTTGACCACTCTGGTGGGCAGCTGCTATACGCGCCCCCAGTAGTGTGCAGGATCATAGTGGCAGCATGTGTCCTGCACAATGTTGCAACACGCCGGGGCCTGCCGGTGGACATTGTGGTGCCCCCACATCCCCAACCTCAAGCACAGCCGCTGCGCATGGGAGGGAAAAGGGCACGTGGTGAGGCAGCCCGTACGCAGCTGGAGGCTAATTACTTCACCTAAAATCACACCCCTGTTGAGTGCACACAGCTCTGGCACATACCAGCTGACAATCAATGATGATGACATAAGGGACAGTCAACTGTCACAACCATACCAGCCTGAGATTGGTCACCTAGAATTGTTACATTGTGTGCATCCCTACCTGCCGAAAGACAACCAATGCTGTGTCACAAAAAAACACACATTTATGCTGCATGAATGACTACCCCCTTGCAAAATACAACATGAAAATACTGCCATGTCACCCAACCCCTCCCCAGCTCCGCCACCCAACACACCATGGCATGTCATGCAATGTGAAAGCAAACAAAGCAATGCACAAGACCTGACACAAGTGTCACAAAGTGCACTGTCCCAAATGGTAACTGCCCACAGAAAATATGCTCCCAGTAATCAATAATAAACTGCACACATGAACAAATACTTACCACCAACACAATACAGCAACACACCATGAAAGATTGCAAAAACATGACAGTACTAAGTCAAAGTAGTGGTAGTCTTACAACCTGAATAAGCCAGCACATCGACCCCTTCCAACTGTAGAGTGTTGCTGCCACGCAAATGTGTCAGTGTACTGCATACAACATGAACTCCATCTGCAAAGGAGAAGGCCTTGTGAAGACATGAGGAAGGAACCTGCAAATTAGGAGGAAGACATGGATGCACAAGCACATATCAATAAACCATGCGCTGTACAATACAACAACAATACCCACTAGGAATGTACACACAGTATTCACTACAGACTGCCCACACAGCTCATGGGAGCCCAATGTCATTGTGTAAGTCACTGTCATTTGGTCAGACCCTTTGCAAGCCCATGGAAACGGGAAGCAGGAGGGTTGTGTGTGTCACAAACCCAAGCATCTAACCCAAACTCAGGACAAGCCTGCATGAGCCCAGTCGGAATACAGTGGATGCCTACGGGAGCCACACAAGGCAACACACTGTAAAAAAAAAAAAAAAAATGGCCATGTGGGGCCAGGTGGGCGGGAGGGCACCCAGGTGGTTCGAGGACAGGGTGCACACCAACACCCACCTGTGTGGATGTTGCGGAAAAAAATACCTCCATGGGCTCATGGCCTGCATGGCTATGCCATTGTGGGAGAACTGCTGTAGCTCCCTTCACCCTCTGCTGCTACATCAAGAGGTGGTGGCACTACGGGAGGCAGCCCACGCAAAGCCCTGGTATGGTCCTCCATGGCAGCAAGCATGCAGGTCTGGAAGGTCTAATTCTGGAGGATTAAAGTGCGGAGATCCCCATGCAGCACCTCACGGGTTGCCTGCACTTCTGCACGCCTGGCCTCACAGGATGCCCAGATCTCCTCACATGTTGCCTGCAGCTCAGCTGAGAGTGAACATGTGAGCTGCTCCAGCTGCTGTTCTGCCCTAACATTTCGGTAAGCCTCAAGTTCAAGCAGACTCTGCCTGAGGTTATGGAGTTCTACCCTCAGGGCTTCCCTGTGGCCCTGTGACTCTATTGATATGGATTTGCGCAGAGTCTCCAGTGCCGCCCGTCGGTCCCTGTTGGACACCAACATGTCTTCCCTGTGTGATTGGCAAATGGAGTCTGTTGCCTGCTGTTGTTGTTCCATCTGCCTTTCTGGGGGGACAATGGAAGTGGCAACCCTCTCCATTGCCTGAGCCATCATTTCTACTGATGCTGCCTGTTGGGTTGCCATACCGTACATGGAGTTTTCCCATACAGTATTGCCTGGTGGCGCACGGACACCGCGTCAGCGGGCACCACACCTGTCCGGGGCAAGGCGATCTGCACCTTGCTGTGCTGGTACTGCCAGAGGCTGCAGGACTGCATTCCTCCTCTGATCTGCTGGCCCAGGAACAGGATCAGATGAAAGTTATGGATGCAGTGTGACCCTGCATCCGTAACCGCCAAAGGCGGACCTACCAACACTGACATCCCCATAGAGGGTTCTACCCCTGGTGCAGGTGGGTTGGACAGAACAGAATCCCTGCCGGAAGCACTGACCTGCGACAGCACGTAAGTCTCATCATCTGACTCAGCACCTGAATAGAGGTCTGGGGAGCTGCACCCAAAGACACCCCTCGACAGTATGGTCTGCAGTACCAAATTGTTTTCACCAACCACCACACCACATCCCCCACTGGTGCCTGGTCATGGCTGAGAATCCTCCTGGGTCTGCACCATCTCCTGAACATCATCCGCATCAAGTGTGTCTTCACCTGCAAAAATATGAAATGCAAGAAATGGAAACAGGCATGAGCCCCATAGCACACACATAGGCCTGACAAGACAGAGATCCAGTACATGGTTTACACATGTCCCACATGACTATAACCCTGGCATGCATGCACTGTCAATGAGTTTGAAGGGGAGTCAAAAAGGCAGACAATGAGGACACCAAGATGGAAAAGCAACACATTCGCAGCATGTTGTGTAGCACTGGCATCACACATCAGCCTGTGAGTGGCATGTCCAATACACATACATGACACATGCCAGCACACAGATGTCATCTAGCATAGCCATGGTAAATTAGACAACTACAGCGATATGTCAGTGAATGGGTACTGTCACACATCCATGTCACATGGACATGATGAGAAGATTAATGCAGAATAGTGTTGCAAAATATGCATGTGCCACACACTGCAACACATCCAGTGTACAATGAGACAGTGATTGTAGGCAGATGTACACATCAATGGTTGGTCACTTGAACATGACAGGAAACAACTATCATGTTCCACATGCAAACAGGCCTTAAAAATGAATTTCAGCAGGCCAATACTCCCTCGCCCTGAAGGTATTACCCAAATAGTTTGTTTACAATTGTTCGAATGAACAATTGACCGTATTTAAAGGGTCACAATTGACCTTTTCACAATTGACCGCATATATACATATATATATATATATATCAGTGAAAAAACGTTGTTAAAGGGACGTTATGGTTCAAAGTAAAACCGAAAACCCCCAGAAATTTGGCAGTTATGGTAAGATAAGCAACCATAACTCGCGCCGCCACCGTGCACTGCTAAGACTAACACCTAGGACATCAAAGATGACGCTATGTCTGTCCGTATTGTTAGCAAATAAATTAAACTGTTGTAACGCTCACCTGGTTCCCACGGAGGCACGGGCGTGGTCTGGACGGCAGTGGCCTCTTCGAAGGAGATGTTCAGCACCCTGAAGATGGAGTGGGCTGGGTTCCCAAATCCGGCTTGTCTGGCTCGGATGAATACCCTTCTGTGAGCGAAAAGGAAGGGTTAATACTCTGCGGGTTTTGTGTTGATCTCCCGTTCCCCTTCTCACCCTCCTTGCAACCCTTCTGTAATTCCCTGTGGAGACTCACCTTAGGGATTGAAAAGGCAAGCTCTCCATCCTGCTTCTGATGCAGGGGCGCGTTGGGATCCAGTTACGTCACTGGATAGTAAGTTCGAGTTCGATTGTCTGTTCCGGTAAGTACCGTAAATGTTTATGGCAAGCTTGAGTCTAAACTGTTCCTCTTCTCTTTTGCAGGTAATCGAAGACTCCGGGCTGAGGGCGGTTTCCATCGAAAACCTGATTTCAGGTGAGTTTTGGTGTAGGCCCACTACTGTCTTTTCCTGTCTCTTTTTCCTTAGGGGCCGGAGTTCGAGAATGCCGAAGAAATGGAGCCGGTACGAAGCAGAAGCTGAGTCCGACCTGTAAGCTGGTGAGTTTAAAATAGTTTGTTTGCTACGGTTCTTGCATTCACTAATGTGATGTTTGCTTTTTCCCCATAGGGGCCGGGCTGCTGAAATGCCCAAGGAATGGCATCGACCCGAAGGTAAGAAGAATTAGCTTGGCGGGTAAGTGCTTCTTGGTTATTTCCCCCTTCTCACCTTGCTTTCTTCTCTTCGTCTCCCCATAGGTGCTGGAATGCTGTAGGAGATCCGGATGGGCGTCGCAGAGCCGAAGGCGCCACGTGCAGGTAAGAGAAGTGCACCGAGATGTATGCGACACGGTGAATATTTAAAATGATGTCTTTTTGCAGGAACGTTGGCGCGCTGAATCCGGAATGCAGCTTTAACAGGTAAGGTTTGTTTTCACCTGTTTCTTCTTCCCTTTTCTATCCTTAGGTGTTTCCAGGATGCTGGCAGGCGTGGTCGAGGACTGGAGCAGAAGCAGGCACGGTGAGCGTCCAGCTGCTATGACCAGAACAACGCGAAGCGTGGTTTGCTGTCTGGGCGTGGCTTAAATAGCCTTTCAAGTAGTCCCAGGTATGTATCCTTCCACTGAAGGTATGTATCCTGCCACCAGCCACTCCCGTGTATTTAAGTAGTTCCTTTTTCATCTTGAAGCTGTAGAATGATCTGCCGGGTAAGGAAATTGCAGCATGGTCTGCCAGGTAAGTTTGCACCAAACACTATTCCTTCCATATCTTGTATGAGCCTGGCGCCGATGGTGCCAGGACTGTTATCCCTTATGAGCCTGACGACAACGGCGCCAGGACTGAGTCCAAAGAGCCCCTATCTGGGGTGGCTGGGACTTCCTTAGTATACATGTTGCCTGCCTCTGAGGGTGCCGGGCCCTGTCTGGCCCCTTGGAGGTAGACATCATGACAGTACCTCCCCCCAAGGCCCTCCCAAGGACGTACTGTCCGGAGGCTTTGGTTTGTGTGGAAACTTATGATGAAATTTTTGTATTAGACGAGGTGCATGTATATGATTGCTTGGTTCCCAAGATCTCTCCTGAGGTCCATATCCTTTCCAATCAATTAGGTAAAAAACCTTTGACTTGGACATCTTAGAATCTAATATGTCTTTAACTTCGAATTCCAGTTCCCCATCTACTGGGATTGGTTCTTCTGGCTTGAGTAGCCTGGTTCCGGGTTGTACAGGTTTCAACAGTGATACGTGGAAAACCGGATGGATTCGCATGTTGAGGGGTAGATCGAGTTTGAAGGCTACTGGGTTGATTACAGCCTTGATTGGATAAGGCCCTATATATCTTGGGTTAAAAGTTCGTGGGCCTTTTAGTGGTAGATGTCTAGTCGCCAGCCACACTTGATCTCCAACTTGGTAAGGAGGTACTTCGCTCCGATGTAAGTCAGCATTTTCCTTATATTTGTCCTTGGCCTGCTGTAAATGAGTCTTGGCTTCTTTGAAGGCTCGGGTTATGGTGGCATGTAAGTTATCCACGGCGGGCATTTCAAGGCCTTGAGGTGGTTCAAGATCCGAAGTTCTGGGATGGTGGCCAAATAAGGTATAAAAAGGAGTCTGGCCAATTCCTGAATGCACAGAATTGTTGTACGCGTATTCAGCAATCCATAAAATGTCTTTCCAATTATATTCTGATTGATGCAACATGCACCGTAAGTACTGTTCCAATGTCTGGTTTGTTCTCTCGGTTTGGCCGTCGGTCTGAGGATGGTGGCTGGTAGATAAACGCACATCAACTTGTGCCATTTGGCAACATCTCTTCCAGAACCGAGAAATAAACTGGCTTCCCCGATCGGAGATTAATATGAATGGAAAACCATGTAGACGAACGACGTTCTCAAGAAATTCCTTGGCTAGGGTGGAGGCTGAAGGCAGCCCTTTCAAGGGAATAAAATGGGCCATCTTGGAGAAGAGGTCTACAATTACCAGTATAGTATTAAATCCATGACAAGGAGGTAGGTCAGTTATAAAATCCAGAGATAAAGTGTGCCAAGGTGCCGGTGGGATGTCCAGAGGTCGTAACGGACCGGCTGGTTTTTGCTTTTGACTTTTATTTTGGGCCCACACTGCGCATGTCATCACGAAAGATTTTATATCCTTTCGCCAGGAGGGCCACCAGAAATGCCTTTTAATTTTCTCTTCAGTCTTAGCGATGCCCGGGTGTCCTTCCATTAGTGTCTCATGATGATGGGCAATAACGAGATCTTGTAAATCCTTTTGAGGCAAGAACAGTCGCCCCTGGAAATAAGGTAAATCGTTATTAATTGAAAATCTGGGATCTTTCAGGCTCCATTCTTGCAAGGCTGCAGCGTCGAAAAGCAATTTAACTCTAGTTTGAATATCCTCTAGAGTTTGTGAGGAGATCACCCCCAAAATTCTCTGTTCGGGAATAATCGGAACTGGATCTAGAGTTGGGGTAGAATCGCCCATTCCTATTCGAGATAGTGCGTCCGCCTTGCCATTCTTGCAGCCGGGGCGATAGGTGATCACAAAGTCAAATTCTGCAAAGAACAGGGCCCAACGGAGTTGGCGTGAGGATTGAGCTTTGGCCGTTTTTAAGTATTGCAAATTCCTGTGGTCTGTAATTACGGTAAAAGTATGTCTTGCGCCAAGAAGGTAATGACGCCAAGCCTTGAAAGCTGACTTGATAGCTAATAGTTCTTTATCTGTGATTGTGTAGTTAACTTCTGGAGCTGAGAATTTTCTGGACCAAAAGGCCACAGGATGCAGTTGGTTCGAGACTGGGTCCCTCTGTGATAGAACCGCTCCCATGGCTAAACTAGATGCGTCAGTTTCCACAACGTAAGGGAGATCTGGACGGGGATGTTTTAACACAGGTGCGGAGGTGAATTTAGTTTTTAGTTCCTGAAATGCTTGTTCTGCTTCCGTAGTCCATTCGAAGCGTTTGTTTTTCCGTAAGAGGGCTGTGATGGGTTGAACCACTCGAGAAAACTCCGGGATAAACCTTCGATAGAAATTGGCAAAACCAAGCATGCTCTGAACCCCTTTCACAGAACTAGGGGATGGCCATTTGAGGATCGCGTCCACTTTCCTTGAGTCCATTCGAACTCCTTTTGGTGTTAGGACGAAACTAAGAAACTTAACCTCCGTGACGTGAAAAATGCACTTTTCGAGCTTTGCAAATAGTTTGTGCTGGCTTAGTTTCTCCAGGACGGCCTTAACATGTTTTCGGTGATCAGATTCCGAGGAAGAGTACACTAGGATGTCGTCAATATATATGATGACACAAAAATCTATGAGTTCTCGAAAGATGTCATTCATAAAATACTGGAAGGCAGCAGGTGCGTTGCACAACCCGAAGGGCATCACTTGGCATTCAAAGAGTCCGTATTTGGTGCGGAAGGCGTTTTCCATTCATCGCCTTCTCTGAGCCGCACCAGATGGTAAGCCCCTCTTAAATCCAGCTTGGTAAAGATGCAGGCATCTTTCACCTGGTCGAGGAGTTCAGGGATCGGAGGCAGGGGGTAACAATTCTTAACCGTTATCTGATTTAAGGCACGATAGTCAATACATGTCCTAAGGTCGCCTTCCTTTTTCGGCACGAAGAACAAAGCTGAAGAAGCCGGTAACTTTGACGGGCGAATAAACCCATTGGTAAGATACTGATCCAAATACTGGCGTAAATGAAGATTCTCTGGTTCGGTAAGGGCATAAATCCTACTACAAGGCGGTTGAGCATTGGGTATCAGATCAATTTGACAATCGTATGGCCGGTGAGGTGGTAAGGTGTTGGCCTGTTCTTTTTGAAAAACGTCCTGAAAGTCCTGATACTCAAGTGGTTGTTGTGCTGACACAGAGGTTACTGAGGCTAGACCCACTTGTGGATTTCCGGAATAGCAAGTTTGTCTGCAGTTAGGAAAGGTGATACTCTTTGCTCGCCAGTCAATTCGAGGATTATGTGCTTCTAACCAAGGGATCCCCAAGATTACCTGAAATTGTGGAGCCTTGATTACGTCGAACACTATGGTTTCCCTGTGACCATCTTGGCCAACCAGTGTCATTTCTGTGGTAGAATGTGTTACCAGCCCAGAGGCAATTTCGGTCCCATCAACCGTGGTAATGACATCTTTGGTGATTTTTGGTCGGAGAGGGAGACCAATCCTGGAAGCCAATTCAAGATCAACATAGTTCCCAATAGCCCCACTGTCGAGATAGGCCTTTATGCCATGTAATCATTGAGGCTGCTTTGGATCCACGAGGGTCATTGGCATGATGAAATGCGAGGTCAAAGAGTTTGTCTTCACGCTCGGCAAGCGGACCTCTACGCTTGTCGGGCTTGATCGTTTCCCGAATCAGATTTTGGAAGGTTTTGGTCTGTGGCTCCAACCACCTTCTTGGGTGGTTTTACCGGGCAATTTCGTACAAAGTGTCCAGACTCTCCGTAATAGAGACATAACTGGTTTTGCAGTCTTCTTTCTCGTTCTTTCTGCTTTAGGGGTCCTTTTACTCCCCCAATTTGCATTGGCTCCGAAGTGTCGGTACTCTTGGGGTTTGCGTGGGTTTTTACCAAAGCCCGAGTTTCAAATCTAGTCCGATCAGTCTTTCTATTCTGGAGTCTATGATCAAGTTGGATCACTAAATCAATGTATTCCTCACAGAGTTGGGGTGGATTCACAATTTGAGCCAGAACGTCTTTTAGCTCTCCACGAAGTCCTCAATGAAACAAGGTGATTCTTTTATTCTCAGGCCACCCAGTTTCCACGATCATTCTGTTAAATGTGGCGATATAAGATAGGAGGTCTTGGTTCCCTTGACGCAAAGACAGAAGTTCGTTATCCAAGGCCTCGACCCTGGTCGTGCCGGGCAAATAATCTCTCCATAATAGCCTGGAAGCGTTGAAAGTCACGAAGGATAGGATCGTCTTGATTTACCAACGGAATAGACCAATCGGCTGCACAGCCGCTGAGATACGATAAAACAAAAGCCACCCTAGTTTGGTCATTAGGGAAGGCCCCAGGTCTACATAAAAAGTGTAAACGACATTGGTTCATGAAAACAGTGTATTTCTTGGGGTCCCCCGCAAAACGTTCAGGTGGGGCGAAAGGCATGTTTCCCGGCAGGTTAATTTGCACCGGGTTAGTGGAAGCCATAGGAGTGGACTCTCTCCCGGAAGCAGGTAATGGCGTTTGTCCAGCCTGATTCTGCAAAAGCTGTTTAGCCAGGTCATCGGTTCGTTCTTTGGACAAGATCAGTTCTCTTTGAAGAACGTTGGTTTCTTGGCGGGCGGCGTGAACTTCCGCCCGTAATTCCCCCAATAGTTCGGCCAGTTGGTCTGTTTTGGAAGTCTCCATGGTGCCTGGGTGGGTAATTGTGGGTAGGCTTCGCATTCTGTAACGCTCACCTGGTTCCCACGGAGGAGCAGGCGTGGTCTGGACGGCAGTGGCCTCTTCGAAGGAGATGTTCAGCACCCTGAAGATGGAGTGGGCTGGGTTCCCAAATCCGGCTTGTCTGGCTCGGATGAATACCCTTCTGTGAGCGAAAAGGAAGGGTTAATACTCTGCGGGTATTGTGTTGATCTCCCGTTCCCCTTCTCACCCTCCTTGCAACCCTTCTGTAATTCCCTGTGGAGACTCACCTTAGGGATTGAAAAGGCGAGCTCTCCATCCTGCTTCTGATGCAGGGGCGCGTTGGGATCCAGTTACGTCACTGGATAGTAAGTTCGAGTTCGATTGTCTGTTCCGGTAAGTACCGTAAATGTTTATGGCAAGCTTGAGTCTAAACTGTTCCTCTTCTCTTTTGCAGGTAATGGAAGACTCCGGGCTGAGGGCGGTTTCCGTCGAAAACCTGATTTCAGGTGAGTTTTGGTGTAGGCCCACTACTGTCTTTTCCTGTCTCTTTTTCCTTAGGGGCCGGAGTTCGAGAATGCCGAAGAAATGGAGCCGGTACGAAGCAGAAGCTGAGTCCGACCTGTAAACTGGTGAGTTTAAAATAGTTTGTTTGCTACGGTTCTTGCATTCACTAATGTGATGTTTGCTTTTTCCCCATAGGGGCCGGGGTGCTGAAATGCCCAAGGAATGGCATCGACCCGAAGGTAAGAAGAATTAGCTTGGCGGGTAAGTGCTTCTTGGTTATTTTCCCCTTCTCACCTTGCTTTCTTCTCTTCGTCTCCCCCGTAGGTGCTGGAATGCTGTAGGAGATCCGGATGGGCGTCGCAGAGCCGAAGGTGCCACGTGCAGGTAAGAGAAGTGCGCCGAGATGTATGCGACGCAGTGAGTATTTAAAATGATGTCTTTTTGCAGGAACGTTGGCGCGCTGAATCCGGAATGAAGCTTTAACAGGTAAGGTTTGGTTTCACCTGTTTCTTCTTCCCTTTTCTATCCTTAGGTGTTTCCAGGATGCTGGCAGGCGTGGTCGAGGACTGGAGCAGGAGCAGGCACGGTGAGCGTCCAGCTGCTATGAGCAGAACAACGCGAAGCGTGGTTTACTGTCTGGGTGTGGCTTAAATAGCCTTTCAAGTAGTCCCAGGTATGTATCCTTCCACTGAAGGTATGTATCCTGCCACCAGCCACTCCCGTGTGGTTAAGTAGTTCCTTTTTCATCTGGAAGTTGTAGAATGATCTGCCAGGTAAGGAAATTGCAGCATGGTCTGCCAGATAAGTTTGCACCAAACACTATTCCTTCCATATCTTGTATGAGCCTGGCGCCGATGGTGCCAGGACTGTTATCCCTTATGAGCCTGACGCCAACGACGCCAGGACTGAGTCCAAAGAGCCCCTATCTGGGGTGGCTGGGACTTCCCTAGTATACATGTTGCCTGCCTCTGAGGGTGCCGGGCCCTGTCTGGCCCCTTGGAGGTAGGCATCATGACAACTGTGCTAAGAACAAAAGGCTGTTCGTAACTGTTCGTTTTACATGTGACGCACTTTTAATTAGTTCAGGACCCGAACAATGTCCCCAGAACATCAACACGCATGCGCAAAACAATGTCCTTACATTGGGTGTCCCGCGGACGACCGCTACCTTAGAGAACATGCTCACAAAACAATCATGTGACTGCACCCACACTCATCTCATACTCTAAATGCGGACATTGTTCGTGTCCCCGACCAAAAGTACATTTCCAAGTAATCCAGAATATTTCTCATTAAAAAATTACCATACCACAAATCCCACATACTAATCCTAACTTTTGTGACTTTTTGAAACTTTTTTGATGTTCGATCTGTCTTGCGGACGGCGCGCATGTCCGCGACCAGTGCACAAGCACCCCGATATAAGACCACGCGCTAGAGCGCATTCTCATTGTGTTTCTGACTATTCTATAGAGCACACTGCATTTTGCTGCATACTTTGCAGATTTTGAGATTTCCATCTCCAAGCCTATGACATCCATGGCTCGACTATTACCACATGGTGCTACATCTGCCTCAGCACCAGCCCCAACCCCTCCACCACCACCATTTCCCCAAGGGCCTGAAGAGGGGAACAGGAGTGAGAATACAGAGGAGGAAGAAGAGGATGACGAGAATGAAGTACAGGAAATCCCTACTACCCGCCCTCGGCGTGAATCTTGGGTGTGGCGGTTGTTTACCGTTCATGGAAACGGTCCTAAGTCTCATGCAAACCATGTCACCTGTAATGAGTGCAAAATGGTACTTAGTCGTGGGAAGCATGGTTCATATAGCTTTGGGACCACTACCATGAAGCGACACCTGCGCTCATACCACACTGTGGCCATTCGCAAGGTTGTACCTTGCGAGAAGCGTAGTAGGTTGATTGCCTCTACTTCATCCTCTGTTCCTGATCCTGTCACCACAAGGAACACCTCTGTGGGACAGCGTCTTCCTCAAGCTGCCTCACAGGCCATACAGAATTCTGATGACCCTTACCTTTTGAGGGTCACAGTTGTATGTGTGTACTGTGACACAGTACTCTGCAGGGGGGAACGACTTCGGAGTGCTTTTGAGACAATGGTCTCAGAGCACCAGAAGACCTGCTCACTACCCAAATAAAACCCACTCTACATCTTCCTCTCTCAGCTCGCCCTTTCTTATCCTTGTGGTTGGTGTCCCCCTCCCTTTACCCTCCTTTCCCTCCTCTCCTAGTGTGTCATGTATAAAAAAGAACAAAAAAAATACAAAATAACAAAAATCAAAAAAAAAAATAAGGCCCTTTTGAGAGCCGCCTTTCACAGTTAAAAAATAGAAGTGAAGATACATAAAGCACAGCCATTTCCCTTTCGTGAAAGTCCGCGGACGGTCCGTGAACAGAAAAACAATTGCATTGCTACCCTATTGAAACCAATGCATTTTTCTCTAACAGGAAGTGGTGGCTCTGAAAAGAGCCTTTGGGAGGTGTTTGAATGTAAAACATTTTAACTACGTAAGACTTACTTCAAAACGAATGCTGTATTTCTAAAAAAGGTCGCAATGCATTTTGTACATTTCTCGGAAAAATCTAATTGCCAGCATAAGTAAGATGGACTCCATCTTTGCAAAAAAATGTATGTACTACGAAACAAAATATTTTCATTGTTAAAAGAGGACATGCCAAAATCTCTTAGGAAGGCACAAACAGCCTTATTAAGATTACGCCTTGCTTTCTCCATTTGTGGACCACATGAGAAAGAACGAAGCCACACTTGTCTCTGCGCAATCCGTGAAAAAATTATTTTAGAGTTTGGAAACATGTGCATTATCTTCTGAAGTCCTTCTTTCATTGCAAATTGCAAAGAAATTCCAGACACATGTCCTAAACTGTTCCCTCCACAATCAATTACAATTATGTCTGGATGTTCCTCTATCTTCAAAGTTGCACAGAGAGGTAGCAAGTCCAACCACTTCATTCCACGCACTCCGTGACAGTGCACTTCCACATGTGGCAATCCAAGATCTATAGATACTCCACAGCTTTCTGCATGCACCTTCAACCAATGAATTCACAAGTCTCCCAAAATCCATACAATCTGTGTTTTGAAATACTCAGCCATAGCTATCTGTTCTTCTCTCTGCAAAAACAATATCTGAGAAAACCTCTCCTAGCACAACACACTCACTAAACTTTACTGACCAATCCCTTGCTTCATCCAATCTCATTTCCATACCTCCCCTCCCCAAATTCCCCGGATGTAATACGCGGTGTCCTAGAACTACCGCCATGTCCGCGAACGTATCGTAACATGTACAGCCATTCTACCATTTCGATTTCACTCTCTGTGCCATTCCCTCGTTGGATGTAGCTAAGCAATCACATGACCATCCACAAATCAAATCCAATAACTCTACATGTAACTGCATCATCATAGAGCAGCACTACAAATGTACAGTGTATCTCTCGGAGTACAAGTCTCATACCATTGACAACCACGATCTACGAGAAATACTATACAAATCTCCAATATTTCTACTTGCAGCTTGGTCCATATCCATATACATGAACAGAAAGTACAGGTGTGCATATTTTCTACACAGTACATGAACACATTTTCTAACCGACTTTTACCTTCTATAATCTGAAAAATGAATGGACGATCATTGTTTCATTGTCCTAAAATGACCTGTCACTTACAAATCTTTATATTGTTTAATTTCTTCATACACACACACACATGCAAATACTATTAAACTAACATTTTTGAAATAAAATATATACACGACATGTAATCACACAAAATAACATACACACTCTATGATCAAATCTCAAACAATAATATTTGCACAAACACATAATTGGTTTTAATTTTTTTCGTTTATATAAGTACTTACATACATTTATATAGGACAAGCAGACTATAACATTCACTCACTGTTACGTGCAAAAGCAGGCTATGACACATAGCTCTCAACTCACACGCTTTTGGCGGGTGTCACCCGTCTTGTAAAGGACTGACTCACCCGCCAAGCCTCCTGCATGCCCATTCATTCCAATGGGCATCTCACCCGCCAAAAACAAAATCAGGTGATTTCACCCGCCTTTGCGACACACATGGTTGAGAGCTATGATGACAATGACTCACTATTACGTGGAAAAGCTTAGTTACAAGAATAGTGGTATACGTTGGTAGATTATGAATTCCACAAACCATAGTAAAGATATTTTCTTTCCTACTCTTAGTCATAATATAGTTTTAATGATTTTCAGGAAGGCGCTGAGCATTTCAATTTAAAAAAATCTATATCTAAAATGAAAACAGTGCTATATAGCAACCAAATTACTAATTTCTTTCTTTTACAATTGCAATTGCAGTGAAGCCCATTCTCCTGAATAGAAGCAGCCGATTTTGATTTACAAAGAACAACTAAGAAGCAAACTACTCATTTTTGAAAAAAAAGTAAGTAGATTGTTACCATAATATTTGATTTATAACTCACATGCACTGTACGGTGCATCCATGGTATTTCTGTGCCTAAAAATTGAGATTCTGCACCATTCTGACCAAAAATCCCCCCGTCTTAAACAGTGATCTCCTGTCAGAATGGCCCTCAAATTCCTATTTTTCGGCACACAAATTACCCAACTCAGCCGCTAGAATGTAGATGTTGTAGAACAAACAACTGTTTTAATTGTATAGCTCTACCTATATTATTTATTCTTCTCCACACCACCGGCTTACTTTTTTCTGTCATCTGAACCCCAGTTTAGTAACACATTAATTGAAGAATACCCATCCCTGGTAGTTCAACTTCCCAATTCACAATCACACACCATTACATACATCTTTATCATCTTACTCAAACAATCATGCACACAACACACATGCATTGCAGAAAACCCCAACCCATACCTTCTGTATTTTTTTCAACAGACGCTACAGAATGCCCACCAAAAAGCAAATCCGTAGAAAGGGACGCAGAAGTAGAGCAAATGAAAAGAAAAGTCTCCAACATAAACACCCATCTATAGCAGAATTTGTAAAAAACGTTCAAACACAACAGCTAATACAGTCATGTTGTGAAACAGAAGAAGTTTCTAGTGCAATAACTTTGCCTCCTCTATCACAAAGTAAAACGACCCAAAAAACTATTAACAGAAAATCAACTATCACTACAAATAAAAAGTCTTCTATAAATCTTGATATAGTACAAATTAAGCATACCAAGAAAAGTATATTAGCCAAAATGTTCCGTCACAAAGTCTGTCAAAATCTGATAAAAACAGGAGAGAAACCAGGTTCAACACTTCAAACCTATCGTAGGAAAGTAATCTTAGAAGCGTTGATAAACAGTGCAATTCTTCTCAAAAGAAACTTATTTATTGTTGTGTTAAACAGAATTAAACCACTAACAAAACTAATAACTAAACTTCAAAAAAGACTTCTCAATAAACGAAATGTGAACAGAAATAACTTCTTAAATATCTGTGGAGGTGAATGGAGTCACACTACAAGCACAGAACCATACTTTAATGAAGAAACGTACAAACATAAGCAAACAAATACAATTGCCATACATAGCAGTGGTCGAGGTTATGAAAAAGTTAATAATACCATAATGGAACAAGAAGTACTCCTTACAAAAATATGCCCTGAAAACTTAGATTTACCCCTCCATTCGACTGAATCAGAACATCTAATTTACACATGGCCATGCACGTCAATGTGTAACATTCCCAAAAAAATGTTCAAATCTTTACGCCTATTCCTCAATCAATATGTGAAAAGCAAAGACAAAATCAAAATTAAAATACTGCAAAGTATGGATGCTTGTCCAGTACGCAAGCACACAGGACTGCAAGGACATTCGTTGGCCTGCATATCAGGAGCTACTTGCAAAACAACCTTCCATGATATCAAAAGGATATCAACACATCATGCAAGTATAAGAAATCTAGTTTATAAACTGTATTATGCAAAAAGTCCTGCTTTAGCACTAGCCAATTTAAATAACATTCTTCTACATGGTACACCAAAAGACCTACTAGAAGAAATCGAGTATATACAGAAAAAATATTTTGGAAATGAAACCCACTTACAAGATGAAATAGCTGTCAACCAACTTCGTAACAAATCTGCACATGGCAACCTTTCACCACACACATACAAAAAAGAAATACTAAAATTTCAAAGCACTTCGGCTGAAGTACCAAACCACGTGTGTGTATGTTGCCGCAGAACATGTTATAAAAGTAACACAAAAACTATAGACCTTTCATACAAAATAGAAGACAATAAAGATTCTAAATGGTTTGAATTAGATCTCTACCTTATAGTAGAAAACAAATACGAAATAACTGACCCCATAATACTTTGCAGTTACTGCACTACCAAACTTGACAACAACCAAACTCCTTCACATGCTATCTCAAATAACTTGGAATTACATCCACTACCAAAACTCCTTCAACAACTTAATTTATATGAGAGCACCATAATTCAAACAGTTCATCCATTTCAAGCAATAATACGCCTTCAACCAAAAACTGCAAAATTACCTCCCTCTGAATTAGTGAAAGGTATTTGTGGAAAAGTAGTGTATTTACCATTAGATCTATTAGAAAATGTGCACACTCTACGAGTGCAACGTCCAATGCAACAATCTTTAATTATCTTGGTAAATGGAGTACCTACAAAAGACAAAAAAAATTGGCAACTACTGGTAGATTTACATTAAGTTGGAGAAGCCCTGCAATATCTCAAAGAGAATAATGATTATTACAAAGAAATTAATATCGAAGAAAACTTGAAAGATACAACTGAAATAATTCAAGAGACACAAGAAACTGGTCAATTTGAGCTCCTAGATCCTGCTACAATAGCAAACACTTTAGACCATTATACAATTCACCCATTGCACTCTAATGACACCATAGAAGATGCACTGGAAATGTACCAAATGCGTCAAACAAAAGGATCACCAATTAGCATATGGGAAAAAAGTATAGAAGCATGTGCTTTTCCTCTACTCTTTCCTACTGGCAAAGGAGGAAGATACGATGATAGACCTGTTCAAATATCAGCATCAGAATGTCTCTCCTTACGAATGTATTCTGAAGATCCCAGATTTTGACAAAATGTGGAATATATATTCCACCTACTCTTTGAACGTGAACTAGCAACTTTATGTTACGGAGTTGCACACATATTAAAATCAGGATCACACTTTCAAAATATGACAGCCACACAATTATTACAAAAAGTTCAACAAAAAGATGAGGTTTTAAACACAAATCTTACAAATCTATTAGCAAATATGCGAGGTACTAAAGAGTACTGGTTTCAACGCCATGGAGATGTACGTTGTATGATCAGAAACCTTGGCCCACCCACTTGGTTTGTTACATTAAGTTGCGCAGAATATGCATGGGAAGATTTACATGCTTTCCTACGCATATCAAACGAAAACAAAACAAACATAGATATACTAACACCTGGAGAACTTTGTTCTCAGGATGCTGTTAATGTTTCTAGATATTTTCACCATCGCTTCATTGCTATGCTACATTTTATTTGTAATAAAACTGTTCCTCCCCTTGGAGAAGTGCAACACTTCTTTTGGAGAAAAGAATACCAAGCCAGAGGAGGGCCACATGCTTTTATGGATTAAAGATGCTCCTATATTTGGTCAAGACAGTGAGGCCACTGTTTTACAGTTTATTGAAAAATACGTCACTTGTGAAATTCCGTCAGAATTCACAAATAGTGATCTTCATGCAAAAATCTTACAATTCCAAAGACACAAATGTGGCAAATATTGTTGTCGCAAATACAAAAACAAAGGGAAATACTACACCAAATGCCGATTTGGTTTCCCTAGACCAGTTACAAATACAGGTCAAGTTAACAACCTCATGTCTTCAGTTAGACATAGTGTTAAAGGTAAGTCACCTAAAAATACATATTGCATAAAAAGAAAAGAAGAATAAAAATATATCAATGATTACAATGCTATCATTGCCCACTTGTGGAATGCAAACATAGATGTGCAGTACATTGCAGACAATTCTACTGCAGTTGCACGTTATGTCACAACATACTTAACCAAATCAGAAAAGACAGAGCTCCAAGACCTCTGGAATGACCTGTCATCAGATAAAACAGTGTCTCAGAAATTATACAGCTTGGGCATAAAAATGCTGTCCCATAGAGAATGTGGATCCTATGAAGCAGCTGATCGATTAACTGGTACTGCATTGTATGGTAAAACTGCAAATATAGTATGGCTAAGTCTTGGTCCAGCTAAATCTAGAAAAAGAGTTCTAAAATCATACGAAGATATAGAAACAATAGCCAAACATGATCCCAACAGCCAAGACATTTTAAAAAACAATTTATTGGACACATACTACCCAAACAGGAGTACCACTTTGGAAACCATGTGTCTATACCACATACCCAAAACTACACATACAAAAATAATATAAAACCTGATGAGCAAAACCGTAAATACAAAGTGACAAACTGTGATGGCAGCTTAGTAAAACTCACCAAACCAAATTTAATTAATCATATCAAATTGTCATTAAAGACTCCTCAACATAAAGAAATATATTACATGTCCCTGCTACAACTCTTCAAACCATGGAGAAAAAAAGAAGAAATACTAGATACCTATGACTCATATGAAGACGCTTTCAAAGCCAATGAAAGCAGTATAACTGATGTAAACTTTGCACAGTACAAAACAATGTTGCACAATGAACAGCAACACGAAGAGGAACTCCAGGCCCAACTAGATAAAGACACTCCTGACAGTAGTCGACCTTCTGTCACAGGAAGCCAAGAACCACTGGGAGAACCACTAATAACAAATGAGGCAGAATTAGCTATGATAGAAGTAGAAAACACCATGTGTCACTATGAAGAAAAAGAGACTTAACTACACTAAAATCAAAACTAAACAAAGAGCAACGTAGCATTTTTCAAGAAATAACAAAAGAAATTGCACATGGTGTGCAACATGAAAACAAAGAATGCACCTGCCAAAATTACAAACCTATACTATTGTATGTCAGTGGTGAAGCTGTTTCTGGCAAAACTTTCCTAATCAAAATCATCAGTAAGTTCCTTCAACAATTGACAAACAACAAATTGTCAGCTGTTGTCACTGCCCCCACAGGTTTAGCTGCCTACAACATAGGTGGTGTCACTTTACACCGATTATACTCCTGCCAGTAGAACACCAAAACAAGTTAGATTTTTTACAAACTTTCTGCAGAAGCTGCAATGGAAGTACGCAGAGTATTGAAACAAATGAAAATGCTACTAATAGATGAAGTGAGCATGGTGTCCAACCTAATGTTGGCTTTGATTCACCTCAGATTACAAGAAGTACTCAAAACAAACTATGAAGAGCTATTTGCAGGGCAACACATCATTGTTTTCGGAGATCTTCTTCAATTGACACCTGTAAAAGGTGAGCCTATTTTTAAAACATTAGGACACAAACTCTGCTGTAAAACTGTTGGCAGCATTGGAAATGTCAACCTTTGGCAACATTTCCAATATAGAGAATTAACAGAAAACATGCGCCAATCTGCAGATCTCACATATGCCAACATCTTAAAAAGTATCAGAGTTGGTATACTTTCTAGAGAAGCAGAGCAATATTGAAAACCCGGCACATTCATGCACTTTATGGTGATAATGCATGTGCTACAGATGTTATGGAACAATTAGCCCACAAAAATGTCAATTGTATGGCCTTAATGCCAACTCTTGCAAGCTGTTTCAAATTCAATGAAATAATGTTAAGCAAAGAAATGCAATCAATTATGGAAATTAGCGCCACAGACAAACTAGATGTACATGGAATGACACTACCCATGTGTGACCAAGCCACAGCAAGAATAAATAGTTTAGAAAAATCAATCTCAAACACAGCAGGCGTGGAAAAGATATTAAAATTATCCTTAAATTGCAGAGTGCTTAAACGTAACCTTGACGTGGACCAAGGACTAGTTAATGGAGCACTGGGTACAGTTGTTGGCTTTCAAACATACCCACGTGACAACAAAATTCAGTTTGTCAATATTCTCTTTGACAAACTTTCAGAAGTAAAAAGAATAGGACGCTCAACAGCTCGATTCCTTCTCTTCGAAGACATGTATGTACGCAGAAAACAATTTTCTCTAACTCTTGCATACGCAGTCACCATTCATAAATCACAAGGTCTTACTCTAGACAAAGCAATGATAGACATTGGTAACACAGTCTTTAAAGAAGCCATGAGCTACGTAGCACTGTCACGCCTACATACAATTGACGGTCTATTTCTAATAAACTTTGATGTAAGTAAAGTAAACGCTGATATTCCTTGCATTTTAGAATACAATAGACTTTGTTCACTATACACCCCCCATCTACAAACATATCCTGTTCCACAAAAAGGAGCATTTTCTAAAAGAAAACTAAATCAAACAGAAATGCAACAGGATGTCACTGCAAATCCTCCAAAGAGACTAAAAGAAACTAAAACTTCATCAAGTACCACAAGCAAAAAAGAATCAATTAGGGAAAGTAAACCAGGTACTTCTTTAAAGAAGGAAGACAAACTCCAAAAAAAGCAGTTAGATACAGAACTACCTGGACCATTTAAATTCTCAAATATAGTTGGTGTAAGTTGCTACGCAAATGTAGCAATGAATATTCTATTTCAATTACCACCAATTGTTGACAACATTTACTTACACAGTACAGACCCATTGTGTTTGCAAATGTTAGTACTTCACAGAAATGCAGCAAACAATCCTGACAACACGTATAGTGTTTTTGGAATAAGACGACAATTGGACTACTGTGCTGGAATGGTGAAATTCACTATAAACTCACAGGAAGATCCACAAGAATTTCTAATGTACTTACTATTAGTACTGGAAAACAAAAACATACCTATAAATGAAATCTTTCAGATTTCATACATGTGGAAAAATGCATGCACTCTCTGCAACAATGTGACACAAGAACAAATCCCCAATGAGCGCTTTGTCTATATATCAATACCTAATTGTGAATCCGTTCCATTTCAGCAACTTGTACAAAATGCAAACCACGGTAGATTATGTTCTACCTGCAATTCGGATAATCGCTCCACTTTACTAATACAAACACATAGTAAATACGTAATACTAATGCTTCTACGTTACAATGCAGATGCTACGAAAAACAACTGCAAGCTGACTGGATACACACATGGTCAAATTTCACTTGGTAGGAAAACCTTCACAACAATAGGTATAATCTACCACGCAGGAGCCACAACCAACTCAGTGCACTACAATGCATATATAAAAAGAAAAATGTGGATGGTTTGAATGTAATGATTGTACCGTTACTCTAAAGCAGAGATTACCAGCTAATCTTACAAACGCGTATTTAATGTTCTTAAAACCAAAATTTGATAACTGAACTGTACTTAAACCTTATGTACACTTGTAGTAAAAAAATATAAACTGTCACAATATTTCAAAACCTATCTAACTGCCCAAAGATTCTACAACAACTAATCAGATAAATTAATACCACTCAAATAGAGCAAAAAATAGACAGTTAGAATACGCCAATTGGTATCTAACTGTCCCAAAATTTACAAATATGCAAACAGATAAATCAATACCACAAAATTATATCAAAACATAAACAGTTAGAATACGCCTACTGGTATCTAACTGGGCCAAAATTTTACAATATCCAAACAAATCCTAATATCTTACTGCTCACAAAAACTGGAACAATCCAATGCATAAAGCATTAGCCAGAAAGAACAAGTAAACACGGAAAACAAACAAATAAATAAACTGTAGCATAACAGAAAAAGTTTTTTTTTTTAATCCAACATGGATTTTCTTTCTCCAACAGACCCAATGATTTTAGCAACAAACACAGAAACTTTGCAAATTGCACAGTACTCTGGTTTGTAATCTACTAAATATGAGGGTCAATAAAAAGAAGAAAATGTTGATTGTACAATGTAATAAGTCATTATAAAATACTAATACTAACATGCTATTTTCTTTTATTACAGAAATGAACAAGAAAAACATGGACTCCCGTTACTAAACCAAATAGTACGTATAACAAGATAAATACAACCATCGCAGCATATCACACCCATACAAGCTTATAACATTGTTCCTTATAAATTAGTTTTTGACCCAAAGTTAAAAGCCACTATGGGTGTAATATGCTGCGGTGGTTGTGGCCAGGGCATACACTCTTGCGTGCATGGCCAAATGGCCATGCACCCAACATTCTATACCCTGGCCACAACCACCGCAGCATATCACACCCATAGATGCAAACATTGCAACCATTGTTATGTCCGCGACAGGGGGAAGGTCCTAGGACACATTCAACTTGCCAGAGGACAATACAAACAGCGTCCTCAGGACACCCCCATTTTCTTTATGTACGAACATTTCTGGACACCGCGATTGTTCCTAAAACATTTTCACCTTGCCAACGAACAATACAGACAGCGTCTCCAGGACACCCCCTGCAAACATTCCAAGACCCCACGAGTGTTCTTAGAACACTTTCAAGTTGACACCGAATCCATTCTGTTTATTTATGAACATTCCAGAACAGCCGTGTTGTCCGCAGACAAATCGAACACAACCAAAGCGTCTAGCACATAAATAAAATACAACTTTGAACCTATCTCATACTCCCCCATCCTCCCCAAAGACTTCTACACATCAACACACTCTACTAAATACACATTTTGAACAAACTTACACCGCGCTGTCCGCGGACGTCCGCAAATGCAAGATGGCGGGCGCGACAGAAAATCTGACGTGCATCACACACCACACCGCCCAATCAGCGAACACGTCGCATGTGACGCAAGCCGCTGGGCCAATCGGGGTGCTGTCCGCGGAGCAAACAGGGAAGTCCGTCCGCGAAGCGAACACAGATATCACTAATTTTTTTGCCTTACATTTTGGTCATTTTTTTAAAAACTACTGGACGGATTTACACCAAATTTGCAAAAGCATGCTTTCGGGACAAGGTCGCCGCTCCTGCCCCAAATTTGGTGTAAATCCGTCCAGCAGTTCAGGCTGCAGCCGTGCGCACATTTTTTTCCCATTCAGTCTATGGGAAAAAAAAAAGTTTTGGGACCCCCCCTATAACTTTTCCCCCCCTGGACGAATCCTCACCAAACTTTGCAGAAAAAATTCACAGTGGGCCATATACTTTTTTTTGCAAAGTTTGGTGAGGATTCGTCCAGGGGGAGCGAAGTTATAAGCCGCCCAAAAAGTGCTCTTCCTATGGAAACACCAACTTAACCATAACTACATGCCCGCTACCGCGGCCATGTAATATGTATATATATATATATATATATATATATATATATATATATATATATATATATATATATATATATATCGCTTTGGTTATTTATATATATATATATATATATATATATATATATATATATATATATATATATATGGGGTTTTGGGCGGGTTTGGGTTGGGTGGGGGGTTGCGGGGGGTTTCCACCCGCATATATGTTACAATTGACCTTCACAATTCGGTCAATTTTGAAAAGGTCAATTGTCATTCGAACAGTTGTAATACGACCAATTCGTATACAACCGCCCTGAATGTAATCATTCACATAACCAGGTAACTAAAGTGGCACAATGTGGGGTGTAAACAATGACAGAAGCATGTCACATATGTGGCATTAAGGATGAAATAAGCATATGAAGAATGGCATAATCTAAACAATCAGCCTGAATGAACACAGAAAAAATCAGAACAATGTTGTTGCAAGATGATAGTTCAAGTGCAACAGCAGTAATGTGGGGCTAATTGGCTACTGTGGGCAGAAGAGATACTGTCATACCCAAATCAAAGGCACGTGAATGTATTGGAGGAAGCACATGGGTTACCCATAACACTCAGGAGTACACACCCTCACCTGGCACTCAATCAGAACCCGTCACCCAAACAACATACACATTGATTACACACACATGCATGGGCACTCACCGGACAATGCGTCGTAATCAGGTAGGCCTACCACGCCTTGGAACTGTTCCTCTGTGACGAAAGTCCCAGCAACAGACTCATGTTCAGTGAGTTTGTTGTCCTCTGGTGGAGACCCACCGCCAGTCACCAGAGTAGCGGCATGATTTGAGGCCAGCTTGTTCTTTGCTCTGCGTTTCAGGTAATTCCACCGCTTGTAGCAATCATCAGCTGTGTGCCTCACAAATCCAAGGGCACTTACGCGGTCCGTGATGGTCTGCCAGTGTGCTCTACGTTGTCCAGGTGTGGTCTTGCACCCTGCAGTCACCACCATTTCGCGGCTATGTGCCGACACATAGGTCACAAGTGCATCAAGTTCAGCGTCATTAAAGCTAGGCTTCCTTGACGTGCCGGACTGTGTAGCCGTATCTGGGGTCTCAGCTTGTAGTGCCAGAGCACCCTTCTTCCTCTTTTTCAAAGGTGGAGCGGAGCCTGAGTGGCTTGCGCTGCTCTGGTCAGTAGGGGAAGAAGCACAGGTGGACTGGGTACTGGGAGTGTGCGAAGGACCAATGACCATAGGTTGTGGTGCAGGCATTGGCTGAAGTGTGATGTTGGCAGGGGCAAAGTCAGTTTGATGGACTGGGACCGACACTGTCCCGGCTGGGAGACTCAGAGCTGGGTGGATAGAGCTGCAGCTGCCCCTGCAGCCTCCCCACCCTGCCTACTTGGGGAGCAGATGACATTGCTGCCCCAGATCCACGTGGCCTGGTGACACCAACTTGCACCGCCACACGTGGCTTAGACTTGCTGACCTGGAAGTCAGCCTGGGAGTCATCCTGTGCCAGGTCAGGTGCCACAATGGGCTGGTCCAACAAGGGCTGAGCTGGGATGGTGTCAGACACGTTTCCCTCAACCATGGGGGGGGCATGGGTGTCCCTGATTGGTCCTCCACTCATGGGGGTCTAGGGGCACCCTGCAAATCCTGGCCACGTCTCCTACCGCGCCCACCGCGCCCACCTTTTGGAGGTCGGCCACCTTTGCCTCCCTTACCGCTTGGTCACCTCCCAACCATGGCACTGATGTTGTTGTGCATATGGGAGTTGCAGTAAACAATTGTCCTGGGCAATTGGGGGTGAAAGGGCTAGGGTACTAGATGGAATGTGTAGCCTAGTGCTCTAGCAAGGCTGTCTGTGACCCCTGGGGGAAGATGACGAGTCACGCAACGCACAGGCACCCCGAAAACAAAAAGTATTGTGCACGCAACTCCTCGTAGACCATGAGCGTGGAAAAATGAACCCGCACCATGCTGTGGCACCCAGAAACACAAAAATAAGCGTACGCGTGTTACACGCAGCCTACAATGGCCTCTGAAGGGGTACGCGACACACGGGGCAAGCACAGTTGGTAAATACGTGCGTGACTCACCATCTGCCTGGAAAAAGAATGTGAAAAAGACGCACGTTTGCGCCTTGGCAACACCCCCGCCAAAAGAAGAATTGTACGCTGTCTGAGGAGACAGGACAAAAGAAGTAGTGAACGCTGTTTGAGGAAACAGGCCCAACAAAAAAAATGAAGGCTGTCAGAGGTAACAGGGAGTACGAACTTGAAACGCTGTGAAGTAATCGTGTGTGAACCAACAAGTAGTACAGAATTCACCCACTCGCTCTCCACGAAAAGCACATACAAGGAAATGGGGTCCTACACGTACCCTTTAAACCGGCCCACACGTACAACGTCACTTACGTGTGTACACGCTAAGGCCCTTTCCTCTAATTACACAGCTGACACTCGGACGTTCAGTTGTTGGACATGTACACGTGCACCCGTGTTGATGAAAAAGGCCCGCGCGCGTCACGTCACAGACGCGTAGGCCCTTTCCTCGGATTACATGCATTCACACGCGGACGTGCAGTTTTTTCACGCGCCATGAGCCACTATGGCCACGTCACGAGGGAAACGCCCATGCGTGTCACGTCACAGACGCGCTTACGTGCTAAGGGCCTTTCCTCGAATTACACACAGACGTGCAAGATTTTCACGTGCCAAATCACTCCGTATCAAGCTGGCCACGCAACAACACACGGAAGACCACGCTCCTGCCCAGAAGGCCGAATTACTGCCCCCCAGAGTCCCGAGCATGCTCCCACCTGCCATCTGCTGCTGCCAGACAACCTGCTGCCCACGGGCCCTGCTATTTGCTACCTGCACGTCAGCCAGGGGTGCAGTTGCTGTGACCACCTCTGCTGGAACCGAAGAATCCCGACTGGGATACCATTGCTCCACAGCCCAGCCCTAGGACCCAGTTGCCCACCCACTCCTGCCTCTGGGGTTGCCATGACGGGCACAACACCATCTGGCACCACTGGCAACCCCCAGCCAGAGAGGCAGATGGCCACCAGCTTCACTGCCAGGGAAGTTGGTGTCCTGGTGGAGCAAGTCCTGGGGCAGTATGATGCCCTCTTTGGAAGTTCTCGCGCTGACTATGAAGGACGGACCAGGATCTGGATGGACATCGTGACTGCCATCAACGCGGAGGGGGTAGCAGTCCGCGACTTACAACATGTCAAGAAGCACTGGGAGGACTTCAGGTCCAGGAACCTCAACAAGGCCCGGCGCCTCTTGAAGGCAGCGGATGCCAAAGGGCACCAGGGCCACCTGTCCGACCACCAAATGAGGGTCCTGGAATGCATATGCCCAGCTCTCCACATCCAGGTCCTTGAGAGGCAGACCCGTCTGGAGTCGAGCGGTAAGTGTACATGCATACTGATTGGACGCTGTGTGTGTCGTGGTGTGCCAGTAGTGTGTAGGTTGCACATGTGTGTTTGTAGGGTCATGTAGGGATGTGTATGAACAGGGGCGTAAGGCTGCCACATGTGAGTCCTCTCAGGTGTGACACACATCGATGGTGTATGTGTTGGTAAGCATGCTGGGCAAATGCAGGTGTGGGAGCACACATATTTGAATTTCTGTGTATGTACGTTGGCATGGTTGTGGTGTCACACATGGATGGTGGTTCCTGCTGCATTTATCTGCACTGTGTACATGTGCATGTGTGTGTATTTGACAAGTGTGCAACTGTGATGTAACATGGATGCATGTGACACTGATATCTAGAAGGCTGAATGCCAGACGTGACATGTATGGCAATCTCATCACTGAGACAGTTGGAGGAGATGTAGACATGCATGTAAGTGTGGTGGCGTGTGTGCATGTCTTGTGCACTCCCTGTGTTTCATGTGATGTCAGGCTCACCCTCGGCTGTTCATGCTGTTGTATGTGTAAGGATGGTGCTGCCTGGTGCAATATTGCTGTGGAAATGCTCATGTGTGTGAGTTGAAATGACATGTGTGTTGGGGATTGTGATGCCATGTCTGAGGTTTTACACTGCCACTCATGTGCAACTGTCATGTGTGTATCAGTCCATTGTAGAGTGCCCTGATGGCTGTGTCCTATCTCTCCCTGTCTGCAGCGTCAACTGATGAAGAGGGCGGAGAGGGTGCTGTGGAGCAAGGCAGCAGAGATCGCACCACCAGCCGGAGATGCAAGGCCCGGCTCCCCTCCCAGGTTGTCATCTCGTCAGGGAGTGAGGAGTCCGGTGCCGCGTCCCAGGCTGCAGCTGCCAAGGGTAGGTCCAAGAGGTGGAGGTCAGAGTTGGACTCCTCGGCAGCAGAAGGGGCAGCTGAGACCCCACAGGATCCGACGGAGGAAGATGGCACAGAGTCATCCAGGTTGGTGGGGGGTTTGGTGGAGGAGGAGGCCGTGGAAGGGACAGACAAGGGGTCTGGAGGTGGGGATTCCACTTGTGCTAGTGGTGCAGTGGAGGGGCAGGGACAGGTGGCAGCACAGGCCTCCGCGGAGGTGCCTTTGTGTAATCCTGTCCCCGATCATGTGACTGCATCATCCCGCACCAGCAGGGATGCCAACGTCCAGACCCGTTTTCAGGGAGGGGATCCGCTTACAACAACTGGCCATCCTCTCCCTACAGACATGGCTATCTGGGACCGGGTTGTGCCTGTCCTGAGTGGGATGGCGTTGCGTCAACGGGGCATGCGAGGTGACCTGCAGTGTTTTTGTGAGGACACTGCACGTCATCTCGAATGCCTCGTTGACCGTGTTGACCTACTGGGACGGGTCACCAGGGCCGGTTTCCTCCGTTTGCTGGACCTTGTTCCGACCCCCTCCTCACCTCAACCCCCTATGCACCAGTCGTCCTCCATGCCATCTTCCCACCCATGTATCACCTGGGTACCCTGTGGAGCTGCCTCTGACCCTGCAGCCAGGTTGGTGGAGGACACATCCCTGCCACAGTTGGGAGTCAGACGTCCAGCAGGGGTGGCCACCTCAACAACTGCACCCCAGCTAGAGGGGCCTTCAACATGGGAGGGGCAGGCATTGGCCAGAGGGCCGGAGGACCCAGGATTGGAAGTGTCTTCCGTGTGGCAGCGGTTGGGCCAGGCCATATATGCGGAGCGGCAGCGGGCGGAAGAGGCACAGCTCACAATGGTCAGGTGGAGAACTCCATGCAGAGGGCTCTGAGGGGGGCCGAGTGCCTCGAGGCAATACGCAGGGAGTTGGAGGTCCACATGTCATCGTCCCTGCGAACCCTCGGGGCCATGGAAGAGGACCGCCTCCGGGACATCGAGCAGGAGTTCGATGATGCCCTGGCCCAGGAAATGAGGAAGTGAGCTGTCGGACTAGCCCGCTGCCATTGTAAATAGTTTTTAGAGTTAGGTTTCCTTTTCCTTTTCCTTTGATTTGTGGTGAATGAACTATGCCACACAAATTTGTATATAGTTTTTTTATTAGGTAGTTTCTTAGGTAGGTTTCATTTCTTTTGTTGGGCTCATGGACCCTTGACAATGGATTGTACATAGTTGGACAATGGTTTTATTTGAACTTTTTATTTGATTTTGAACATGTATTAATGGATTTTTCTTTTGGACAATGGGTTGTACATAGTTGGACAATAGATTATTTTGAACTTTTTCTTTTGATTTCACCATGGATCAATGGATTTGTCTTTTTACGTTTCCTTTGGATTTGTTTTAATGTACTCATCTTTTGCACATACTTTCATTTCATGTTTGCTATTTTGTTATGCTTTCATGTCATTGCTTTATTTTTGTACATAATACATTTTCATATTTTAGTTCCATGTGTGGGATTCGTTCATTGAGTTAATGCATGTGAAAATGTGGGTTAACACAATCAATGTCAACAAGTGTGTGTGTGTGTGACGGACATGTGTTGATGTACATAGTTGACTTTTCGTTTGTGTCTTGAGGCATGTCAGTGTGGGGTGGATTGGGAAATCATTGCGTCTTAAGAATGGGGTGGCGTGCTGTGGTATTTTGGTGTTGAACTGGGCCATGATTGTGCATCTTTATTTCATGTAGGGGGGACATGAGTGGGACATGAGTGGAGGCCTGCTGGCAGGTGCCCCTCGTTGCTGGGGGTGGGGGTGCTAGGGGACATGAGTGGGAGCCTGCTGGCAGGTGCCCCTGACTGCTGGGGGGTGGGGGTGCTGGGGGACATGAGTGGGGGTCTGCTGACAGGTGCCACTGAGTGCTGGGTTGTGGGGGTGCTAGGCGACATGAGTGGGACATGAGTGGGGGCCTGCTGGCAGGTGGCCCTCACTGCTGAGGGTGGGGGTGCTAGGGGACATGAGTGGGGGCCTGCTGGCAGGTGCCCCTGACTGCTGGGGGCTGGGGGTTCTGGGGGACATGAGTGGGGGCATGGGGGTGCTAGGGGACATGAGTGGGGGCCTGCTGGCAGGTGCCCCTGGCTGCTGGGGGGTGGGAGTGTTGGGGGACATGAGTTGGTGATCATATTGCAAGGTGACATGTGGCCTTGCTGGGGGGCATGGCCATGGTGTATGGGCGGCCTGTGGGACATGACCAGGGGTGCAGGGTAGTCCCCTGTGGTGTGGGTTGCCTGCAGGGGCCATGGAGGGGGTAGAGGGGACACCTGGGAGGACCCACACTGCCAATTCACGTGTAGGACTCCCCGCGCACCACACTGGATACACGTACCCCGCTCTGACAGCAGATTTGCGTGTAATAATTCACGCGCACCCCCGAAATACACGTACCCCACTCGCACAGGGCCAATCGCGTGTGAAACTTCCTTCGAACCCCAGTAATACATGAACCCCGCTCGCACAGGGCCAATCGCGTGTGAAACTTCCTGCAAACCCCAGTAATACACGTACCCCTCTCGCACAGGGCCAATCGCGTGTGAAACTTCCCGCAAACCCCAGTAATACACGTACCCCGCTCGCACAGGGGCAATCGCGTGTGAAACTTCCCGCAAACCCCAGTAATACAAGTATCCCGCTCGCGCAGGGCCAATAGCGTGTGAAGCTTCCTTCCAACCCCAATAATACACGTACCCCGCTGGCACAGGGCCAATCGCGCATGAAACTTCCAGCAAACCCCAGTAATACACGTACCCCGCTCGCACAGGACCAATCGCGTGTGAAACTTCCCGCGAACCCCAGTAATACACGTAGCCCGCTCTCACAGGGCCAATCGTGTGTGAAACTTCCTGCGAACCCCAGTAATACACGTACCCCGCTCGCACAGGGCCAATCGCGTGTGAAACTTTCCGCGAACCCCTGTAATACACGTATCCTGCTTGCACAGGGCCAATAGCGTGTGAAACTTCCCGCGAACCCCAGTAATACACGTACCCCGCTCACATAAGGCCTATCGTGTGTGAGACTCCCTGCGCCGGGGTGTACATGTATTCAGAGGGGTCAGCGGGGAGTTTTACAGGTGTTTTCGTGGTTGGGGGCATGTGCACCATGTACCGGATTTGTGCGCTGTGCATGGCGCATGGGGAGGTTTTGGGGGCGTAACTGGCGCTGCTGCAGGGTCACTGCGCCACTCTGCGCCACAGCTGGCTTTGGATGGTAAAATCCATGAATACGGTGTGTGCGGAAATGGATTTTAGTGCACGCGGCTGGCACAGAAAGTTGCACACGCACACTGTGCACCAGCCGTGTGTGCCACTTGTGTGCTGAATTCTATGAATTACCCCCTTAATAGGTTGGTGAATAGCGGACGGTTCTGAGTATCAATCCACAGAAGTTTCCAGTTACTGTTTATATGATACAATTCTGTGCCAGCTGAACACCAACAGAGAATATGACAGACTACATGTGAAACAGGGATGAGGATAGGGCCGCACTCTTTGCACCGAGAGGTAGCATGGCTAATCCATTTAAAAGCAACTATAGCTCAGTTGAAACTTTGAAACAGAAATTCATTAAATTTGAGAGGCTCTCCAAATGAGAGATTAATAAATACTGGGAGCATGCATCATTAGCCAATTATTTGGAAAATAACATTATACCTCGGGGTTTGAGAATTATAATTTTTCCAAACTTCGATAAGGATGAGGATGCGGACTTGGCATAAAAATGGGAGCATAATCTGAGTTCCAGTTCAAAGATTATGTTAGAACGTCTTATGACCCATGCCACCAGAGAACATAAACGGGTGATAGAACAAATTAATCAAGTAAAAGAGGAAATCAAGGGCATGACCAATGCAGAGACAACCAAACAGAAGAATTTCGAAAAAATGAACGAGATACTGAGAGAATACCAGGACGAGATTAAAATGAGAAAATTCAGATTTTTTTTTAGAGATGACAAAGACTATAGACTTGACAGAATATATACATTCCAAACTAAATACGATAATAGCAGCCCCAAATCCAAACCCAGCTCATCTCATACAACTCCTGCCAGCTCTGATCCAGATTCAGAGGAGGAGATTTGAGAAACAGAGAACCTTGAAACAGACAGCAATACAGGAAATAGATCCGAACCACTTAACCAACGTGGCTTTACTTTTTTAGAAGAAATTCGGAGACGCAAAAAAGGAGATCAGACAACATATCTCCAGAAACAAGTCAGGTTTCAAATCCCTTCAGGCACTTCTATTCCAACAGCCAACACCACACTTGGGGCCGGCGGGGGTGGAAATGCAAGCGGAAGTGGAAGTTCAGACGAAGACTCAGGTCGCCCAGGAATCTTGATAAGATCAACAGTCAAGAAGAGATTAGTGCAACAACAGCATCAGACCTAGTGGTCAACTTATCAGATCACAATTTGACTAGAGAAGAGATTTCTGTACTGAATAAGGTTCTTTCCTTTGCACCTGTAACTCACACTATGTAGAGTTTCAAGTTAATTTGTTCAAATGTGTGCGAAAATTGAAATTAAAATAATACTTTGCAACACAAGTATGTGCGTTCATACCATCTGAAAAACAAGAAACACTAAGCAGCTTGACGTTGTCAGACCTCAAGAACATTGAGATTCTAACTTCACTTAAAACCGAAGGGAATTCAGACCTGGATTCGATCTGTGCAGACTTAGGAGTGCATTCTAGGAATTTGGAAATTCAGGAACTAAAAAATTAATCTAAATTTACATCGCATTTTGTTACTGAAAATGTGATTGACATTTTTCACAAATCCATGATTAGAGACATTCATAGTACAATGGATAAACAGAAGTGTTCAAGGGGTATGTCCAAGAAATTCAACAAAATGGCACATAATCTTGCAAAAGACAAATTCAATGTTCTGGATTCCCTGACGAAGAATCAACTGATTACTATTAAGGAAGCTGATAAAGGGGGGAATGTGGTAGTACTTAATACGAAGGACTATAATCAAATGGGTATGAAACATCTTAACACACCACGTTATAAAATCTTAAAAACTAATCCTACCAAAAATATAGTCATGGAGTTGGGCAATCTAATTTCAAAATGGCATTCTATGGGACTATTAACGGATGAGGAGAAAATGTTTCTTATTATTACCAATCCAACTATGCCAACTATATATTTTCTACCAAAAATACACAAGTCGTATGAGTTGCTGCCAGAAGTGAGACCCATCATGAGTGGCATAGGATGGGCCACAGAGAGCCTATCCCAATATTTAGATGAGACTTTGAAACCCTTTGTGACAGAGATCAAGTGCTATATTAGAGATAGCACACATGTGTTGCAGTTTCTAGACTCTGTGGAATGGCAATCACAATATTTACTTGCTACTTTAGATGTGACAGCGCTATACACCAGTATTGTGCATGATCTGGCATTAAATGCATTAGAATTTACTTTCAGGAATTGTTCGGCTTCATATTGGAAGCATGTTGATATGTTGAAAGAATTCTTGTTATTCACGCTAAAGAATAATGTTTGTCTATTCAATGACCAGTACCTTTTGCAGGACAGATGGGTAGCAATGGGCACAAAATTTGCGCCTTCATTGGCAAATCTCTTCATGGCACAGTATGAAGAACAACACATATATAGACAGAATGACTTTACAAACAACATTATTGGATGGAAGAGATTTATAGACGACATCCTAATGGTGTGGGATGGCACACTTAATTCTTTTGAAGATTTTGTGAGACACACTAATAAGAATGAATTTGGGATACAATTCACGGGACATGCTAGTGCATCACAGATTGATTTTTTAGATTTGCACATATTCATTTTGGATAATCAATCAAATACATACTGCTGCTTATCGTAAACCCACTGAGGTGTATTCAGTTTTGCACTCAGACAGTTGCCATCAACGAGGCACCATGAATACCATTCCCGGAGATGAATTTTATAGAGCTCGTAGAAACTGCAGCAGAGATTGTGATTTTGAGCAAGAATGTATTCTACTCAAGAGAAGGTTCCTTGAAAGGGGATACAGTCAAACATGTGTTATTCGAACAGCTAACAAATATAAGCGCACTAAACAAAAAGATTTGGTCAACCACAAGAGGAAAGATAATTTGCAAACACAGCCTATTGCTATTATTACACAATTCACTGGAGAGAGCAGTGCATTGTATTGTTTGGTAAGCAAGCATTGGGACATTCTCAAACTTGATAAATATTTGCTACCTTTTCTTACAGACAGGCCTAAATTCACTTTTACTAAGGCACCCACCATCAGAAAGAAATTGTGTCTGTCCTTTTTGGATGTAACCCCAAAACCAGAAGGTTCAAGATGGCTTAAGAGTGATGGTGGCTTTCAAAAGTGTGGTCATTGTAATCAATGTGAATATGCATGGGACAAAAGTAAAATCTTCAAGGATCAGTTTGGCAAAGTAATTAATATAGATGTCCACATTAATTGTAAAACATGTTATGTTGTCTATCTAATCAAATGCGTTTGTGGCAAATATTATGTGGGTAGTACTATCAGGCAGCTAAGGATACGCATTAGAGAACACTTGTTAAGTTTAAGGAACACAGAACCGAAAACACCTTTGGCCATCCATTGGCAGAAAGAACATCAAATAGATAATGTACAGGATGTAAGCTTTTTGGGGCTGATGAAAGTCAAAAAGGGAAAGAGGGGTGGGGACACCAAATTGGCATTACGCAAAATGGAGGCCAAAACAATTTGCCTTTTGAGGACCACGGAACATGGTTTAAAAACAGATCATGAGATGCATGTTTTCTTGTAAATTTATTAGGAATTTTTTGATTTGTTCAGGTATACATAATTTGCATAATGGCCTGTGCCATGCCATATTGATCACCTGTTAAGGACATGAGGAAATTCCTTTCAGTATAACAGGATACATTCACATAATGGGTTAACAGCATAGTGACATGGAATACATTGGATAGCTAAGAATTAATTCACTGAAGTCTTTATTATAATTAATAATTCTAACCAATGGCAAAACATGCGATACATTTAATTTCATTTACAATTACTTTTCACAAAGCGAGAATAGTGTATATCGATGCAGGTAGGTATCCCTTGTGAAAATATATATTTTTAAGGGTCCTAATTTGGACTCAACATGGTGGCTTGTTCGCGTGGCGCTGCGTCAGAGGTGTGGGGACGTCACGTGTTATTTTGCGCATGACGTCATCACGCCGAACGGACGTCACGGCCGCGGAATTGCAGCGAAATACAATATAACACAGTATTGAGTCTAGCGCGAGCGGACGCAATTAAGAAATAGAGGAACTAGGGATAGAACCCAAGGAATAGGTAAGAGCAAAGAATATAATTCCCATTTAAATGCACGACCATTATTTAAATAGTTTTACTTAAAGGTGTCCTCTCAAATTTCTTAGGTTACAGGAAATTATCCCAGTGAGACTTAGAATCAGCAGAAGACAATACGAATTTTGTTTTGTTTACCTGGCTGTATTACAAGGTGGGCATTTTTCCATATAGTGCATATATACATTGGGGAACAGAATGGATTATTTAACCATTGCACATTGTGATTGCATTTACTTATACAGATGTCAAGGAAGTAACACGTGATAAGGGTAGGCCTATGCAATACTTTTAGATACCTGACTATGGGAACACATTTGGGTGAAATAGTAGCGAGATCTTTCACACGGGTATACTCTAGGAAGGAGAGTAACAGGTGGTCAATTGGCCTGGTCACATGGCATTGTAAACAGATCACTAATGAACTTGGCTCCTAATTCACCATACTATTTATCAGGCATGATAAATGAAGGAATGAAATGACAACTCGAATTGAATTGTAAATGGAGTATTTGGTTCCTTCCTTTTACATTTCCATGGATGCTTGCATCTCTCGAAACCCACTTCAACCTGTGTGGTATGTTTATATTTAAAAAAAAAAATTCATTTTTTATTTTGTATCATGAAATATAATGCCTTGATTATTTCTATTGTGAACAATGTGTATACAAATTCTGCTCATGACGATAATGTCAATGCGTTCATATATATTTGAATGTGGCGAATTGGATCAACATAGCCTTGAGAACGACCATAATGGTCGAAACACGTGTCGGCTATTGGTGATTAAGTTCACGAACCATACAATTTGAACATAAAGTTATTATCAGATTGGACTCACGGTGTGGACTATAATCATTTGTGCTGACTGCATATTGATTTGTACAGTGTGAACAAGCATCTTGTGAATAGTAGTGTCAAGCGCAGAGATAGCCTTGCAATATCCAATACATTTTTAAAAAGGGTGCACAGGTTAAGCCCTTACACTTATCTATCTCTGAGGGAGGGAGGGAGGAAACCAGCTGCTTAAATACTTCTGCAGACTGGCCCCAACGACATCTTCACACAACTGTACAGTGGAAGAATCTGGGAACCCATGAGGTGATAGTGTTGCTGGCACATTGTGCTTTGGTCGGTCACTTTTCTTTTTCCTTTTCTGAGCAGCCTGCTGGCCAAACACTTTCAGGCTAATCCAACATGGCGGGTGCATATAAGCTGGTGTTGTGTATGCCGCCCCGAAAGGATATGCTTAAAGTGTTTGCTGCCTCGGACTTAACTCCTAAATGCTCGAGTCTCAGAATGAACCTAACCCACAGCTTGAACTCAATCCAACGAAGTCGGCAAGCTGCGGGAGCGGTGGCAGCTTCTGACATACGCCGCTTCTATCCAACTGAGCATATTGTTATAAATGAAATGGCTCTGCAATCAGAGATCGAGTCAAGCATGCCCTCAGACTTTATTATTGTTGCAGGCTTCCATTTGGATAAATTATTGGCAGAAGTTACCCACGTTGATTGTGTATTGGTAAATGGGGTGGGGCTAGAGAGGACACTCCCTCTGAACCTGTGTTTACACTGGTTCGCATGAATAGCGAAGCAAACAATCTACGGGAAGTTCTAAGATTCTCCCTGCTGCAGCCAGTATTTGAGAGTCGCTTACAGAGCTTTTCTCATCCAAAATATAATGTCAATTGTATTGGTGCCAACGAAGGAGAAGAAGATATAGGCGTGATCATTCTTCTGAGTCCTGTTATTCTATCCCAAGATGATCCATCACAGTCTCCAGTTATGTTCACGACATCAGGATGAGAATCTCCGGCACTCTCCTTATCATTTCTTAATCCAACACCCAGAAGAGGGAACATTCCAATTAACCCCGAGCCAACAACCCTGCCATACGATGAGAGTAAGGGACTGGAAATCAGACTACAGGCGATTAATACAGTGTTATTCTCCTTGGCCAAATTATGCAAGTGCCTGGACACATGATTAGGAAACCAATCTGACATGCTATTTCAGTTGTTAGAATGGCAAAAGTGCAGGGGTGTTGGTGACAGGATGAATGAGGTTCCGGGGGAGGCAGAGCCAAATGTGAACAACGTTAATAGTTTGGCCATTAGCGACCCAATCAGTGAAAACGAGGTGGTGTATATTGGAGAGGAGTTAAAATCTCATTTCCCGAATCGAAAGCTAAGGGAAGACTGTTGAAAACCCATAGAAAAATCAGTGAGAACCAACTGGAAACTTCTAAAGAACCTGAGCTGCTCAAACCTGTTATTACTGGTGAAGGGTCTATGAAACAGGCTGTGAGAACAGTAGAGAAAACCTCTGTGTGCTCACAGGGGAAAACCAGTATTTATGGCATGTTCTCAAAGCCTAAAATGAAACTAATTCGTATTACAGATTCACAACAAAAAAAAGCAAGAACATGAAAATGCTGGACTCTAAAAAACGAGCGTGTGCATACCAATTTGTGAAAAAAAAAAATCCTTGTCGAAAGCATTGTCACAAGTGGTAGCAATGCAGTGGTCAATCAATATAACAAAATGGCAAAGAAAAAAATTGAGCAGAAGGTGAATTCGAGTCATTCCAGTAGTGACATAACACAAGAAGTTTGCCTAGATTATACACCTTTGGACACCCTAGTTAGAATAGTGGAACTAGAGAAATATGCAGAGATCCCCAAATCAAACCCGAAGTCTACCTCGATGATGATTATTTCACCTCGGTTAAGCATTAAAGCGTGTCCAGGGGTTGAAATGAAAGCAACAGGAAATCAGTGATTTGGTGTCCAGAAAAACACCAGTGAGGGACTCCCCAAAAAGGGTTAATCATTAGCCCAGGAGATCATGATGGCTACAAGACATCTTTGGAGCAAAGGAGGGAGGAAATAGCCAGATCACTTGGGATTTTCATGACTGGCCTTTCCTCTCAACCTACTGCCAGCAGAAATGTAATTTCACAAACCCAACAGGCTATGAACCCTGGTTTGTTTGACCAGAATGGTACTTGGCCTCAAAATAATAGAGGGAATGGTGTGAAAATCCATGGAAATATAGGTAAGCCTCCTCCAACACAGAAAGGGCCCACTGCTAGAAAAACACCAGCCCATTATCTAATTCTACAGTGCAGAGGTAGCCCTTTTGCTGAATACGACCTGAATAGGACTACTGTGTTGAATATTTTGAGTGGCATCCCGAAATCGGAAGATGTATGCTCCAGTGACATAGACCTGATAGAGTTTATAGATGATGGTAACTCTACTATTGTAAAACTCTGGATGTCGTCTGGGGTCATAATGAACTTGATCTGACATGCTCGCAAAGATCTAATAATGGATTTCTTAATTAGCAAACACACTAATTTGAACCTAGATAGACAGTCCCAGTGGCTTAAACAAAATGAAATGCAGAAAAAAGTCAGGGTATGACGAGCTCATCAATTCATAAACAAACAGAGCTGAAGCCAGATAGACAGACCTAGTGGAATAGACTAAATGATACCCAAAACAAAAAGCAAGATAGCTTTCAAAATATTAAACTTACGTGTTTTCAAAATGTCACAAGAGCTCAAATAACGTCCAGCAGTTGAATGTAACAACTAGCTGCTGGTAAAACAACTATATGCTCCCTCAAATCTTGGAACACGAGGGGCTATAAGCATTTAACGTTTCCCAATGTTAACCCACTTAATGAGTATGATATATTGGCATTACAAGAAGTTTGGTTGTTTACACCGCCGGTGTGGGAGGGTCATAACATCTCCCTCTGACCAGCAAAGCTTTCGGTGTGGCGGGAAGAAACATGGCCGGTTTGATGGTGGTTGTCAGAGTGGCAGCTAACTTAGAGTTTATGCCCTGATTATCACCGAACATGTTTATCGTATTGATTAAGATCAAAATCCCAGACGGGGTGATAGCTTTGGTTAATACATACTGGAACCATGCAGGGGTCTCTGATGACACATTTCTGGAAGACTTTGAGTCCACCCTGGCGTTAATAAATGCGATTTGGAAGTCGAATATGTGGTGATAGCTGGCGCATTTAAATATCAAATGCCTTACAACGCCAGTAGGCCAGCAACCACAGGTGACACTTCGATGGGCAGCCCTAGTAAAAGAAAGGCAATTATTGATGGTTAATGGGGCCATCAGGGGCGATATCCCACCGAAGTGCACCTGGCACAGGGGCAAACAAACAGCCCTTTTAGACTACGTATATATGAGCAAAAATCAAACATTACAAACCTACGAGCCACAAATGCAAAGAATTGATTTAGGTGGTCTCCATTAATGTTGGCTGACTTCGAAACTCGACTTATCAACTCCGTGAAAGCCACAGATCAGGATTTGATACCTTTGAGTGGTCTGTACTTCACTTTGTTAAAAAAATAACAACAAAAAGGGGTTATCACAAAGACCAAAAGAATCATGCATTTGCACACCTATGAGTCGAATTGACGATGAAGAGGGCACAGTATAGAGCAGTCAGACGACATGAGTTGAAACAATACAATTCCCTCACACAGCAGAACTTGAGACAGCTGAACAATAAATAAAAAAAAATGGGTCAGGTCAAGAAGAGCCAAATGATACCAACAAGATTCAGAAAGTATGTTGCATGTTCTGGCTTCTAAAAACTCTGCCCTTATCTGGGGACTCCTAAATCAAGCCCAGGGTCTGAATCAGTTGGGAGTTCAAATGAATGCAGTCCCACAGGAGGTATGGGCCAAATATTATGAATCATTATATGCTGAAATGAATCTGTCAAAAGCTTGGAGCTGATACATGAGCAAGTTAACATCGATTTTGATAAGACATTTTGTATTATATAAGTAGGCTATGCATATCTCGGGCCCCAGGCCCAGATGGGTTAGACAACTCAATGATGAAATCTCATCCTGAAGCCTGGGCCTCCATCTTGGTCATGATTTTCAGACAAGTAATCCACACTGGAAGAGTTCTGTCAACATGTCAAAAATCAATAGTGGTGCCCTTGTACAAAAAGGCAACCAGCAATTGCCTGAAAATAATCGTCCAGTGACCCTTTTAGATGTCCCAGGCAAGCTGTTTGCTCAGATAATTCTTAAACAATTCACAACTTGGGTACCTTTGTCAAATTCAGTTGAACCCTTTCAGACGGGTTTTGTGGCCAGTATGGAGACAAGTGTGAACCTTATGACCCTTCATGCAATCAAACTCCAAGAAAAAGAAAGCCAACACACCTTATACACAGCCTTTATAGATTTTAAGGCCGCTTTTGTTTCTGTTTCAAGGGAACTGTTATGGGATATGTTACAGAAGGCTTCATGTCCAATTCCATTATTACACTGGATTAAACAATTCCATACTTACACTTCAATCCAAATCTGATTGTCCCTGAATGGAAACCTGTCAGCTCCAATATTAATGCACCGGGGAGTGAAGCAAGGGTGCATCCTTGCCACGCCCATATTACATTTTTTTGTATCGGATGTGAGTTTCTCCTTTGGGGGAATTACATCTGATCCCCCGAGATTAGGTGGGCACTGCATCCCCTGGTTGTTTTATGCCAATGACCTTGTGTTATTTTCAAAAACTCCCAGGGGATTGCAGATGCTGTTGAATCAATTGGGTGATTATGTTGAGAGCAATTTCTTGACAATTAACAAGGAAAAATGCAAGATCTTGGTGAATTACAATTCTCGAGCCAAATTGAAAATCCACCCTAAATAGCTCTTCCAAGACAATCGCTTGGAGGTGGTCAATGAACATAAATATCTAGGAGTAAATTCAAATAATCACCCCTCAGATGAACCCTATTATGAAGATATAAGAAGGAAACTCAAGACAGCCACATCTCAGGGTCGGATAATTATGGGCACATTTTTGATGATGCCTGCTTCGAATTTTTATAAACAGAATATTATATGGTGCGGAGACACGAGCTTGGAAGGATGACCAATTATTGGCCAGGTTAGAGGGTTACTATCGGCAGAATATATTACATCTACCCCAGAGCCAATCCATTTCCATCATTAGACAAGAATTGGGCTTGATATCCCTGAGCACTGGTTATAAATAGAAGTTGGTTTCATTTTATCGGAAATGTTTATTAATAACCAATGATAACTCAATTATGCATGTCATAAACAAAATACATCATGAGTACACCACATAAGCAAATGCACTTATGGCTAACAAAGGTTCGACAATTTTTGGAAGATGTGCATGTTTCCAATGCTACTCTGGAATCTAACCCAGACAGAGCTAAAATTAAACTATATCAGTGGGATTGGATCAATAATAGAGAACGCTAGATGAAATTACATCTGTTTAAAGAGCATAACTTCCTAAGTAAAAAATTAATATTGTCGAATCCTACTAAGTAAAGTTTCAGAGTGCGAAGTCAAGGACTCCATTTTTAAGATTTCGGATGAATTTATGGCAGACAAAAGAAGTGATGATTGGGTGCAGACATGACAATTACAACGCTCATTTTAGATTTTGTGAGCAACCAAATAGTATCGAGTATTCATTTCGGAATGCAATCATCTAGGTGACTTGAGAAGAAAGTACTTTTATCATTTGTTCAGTCCTTATTGTCATTTAACTGCGGACTTGATGTGGAATCTATTACTGCATTGTGAACATACTTCCACAAGGTTGGAAATTGTACATTTTTTGAATCCATTGAGCTTGGAAAAAGAGAAAGCGTGAATTATACAGCAAACTGATCCAATTTAGTTGAATCAAGAGAAATAGTGTATTGCCAACTGCAGAAATAAAGAAATGTGCAGGGATGCGTAAATGGAATATCATTCCTATAATTAACCAATTTGACTAAAATAGTGAAAGGACAGTTGCTGTTCTTGATGTATAATTATATTTGAATTTAGGAATTTTAATGTTAGTGCATGTGTTTATTTTGATTTTAGTTTGTTGTTTTTAGGATTTTTTTTGTCTTTATTGCTGCATTGTTGTATTGTTGCACTATGTTGGAAGTTTCATTTTTTCTCATTGTGTTATTTTTTCAAATTAGTGTACCATTTGTATTAATTTAATTTGTGTATCTTTTGTATAAAATTGAAAGGTTGATTTAATTAGCTAATTCAATAAAGAAAATCCAAAAAAACGAATGCAGAGAAAAATGCACTGGCTCCATTTGTTTTATACAGTGCATCCAAAGAAATGAACGAATAATTCAACCTGCACTGTTTTCTGTCATTTCAAATGACGCATCTTCACTGTGCATATATACTGTATGCTCTATTGTTTGTATTTGAAGTTCCATAACGACAATCGATGTGGAATATAACGTTGTTTGATTCTCTTGTGAACCACTCTGTTAAGTTATTATGTCCATTGAAGTGCTGTGAGATTTCGAACCATTTAATGTATGTATATTTACTATAAGCATTATACGACTGAGTCCTTTATACCTACAGTAGCAAACCCATATTGTATTGTAAATATTTGACCGAATTGCTAACTTAGATGTTATACTTTATATTTTGACTATTAGTCAAAGATCTCTTATTGAATGAGAGCTGCGAAAGACTCTGCCTTTTTTCCATTAAATGAGCTTATGTGATACAGGCCCAAGATATATCTCTATCACACAAGGGATTCTCCATAGTCACTTAATAATTATCGATTGGGTTGAATCAAGCTTTTTGCTGCTTCATTCAAGTCTATGCTTTATATCTCTGTACACGTGGTGTCTGTTTTCTTTTCAAGAAACACATTATTTGCAGGATTAAATAATATTATGGTCTCTCGCCATACTACCCATTCTGCCATTATCGCTGGTCTACACTTCCCATCAATCGTGTAGTTCCGTCACTTTAACTTCATGGTGGCCATCTTACTATTTCAAGGACTATAATGAAGACCCTACTTTACTCGGCTTTTGTAATGATGTCTGTCATCGTTCACTTACTCATTACCTAATTGTTCCAGTAATACAAACTAGTATCAACCTCCCTTCCATACGTGGTTTACGCTTTGCCTTAAACAAAAAAGTCCTCTCGATCGCTAAACGTCACAGTTTAGCCTGTCTTCTATAATACATGTTGCTGCTATGGCAACAGCAGTAACACAAACTTAGTCCTGATTTTATATTCAGTGCAGTTACTATACTAAATATATATATACATGCAACGATACACGGGATCCCCATTTACTATGAGGCAAGTAAGATCATTTTGCTTTCGCGACTCTCATGAATGTGATGTGGAAACATTAAAGTGGGTGATTGAGAGGATCAAAATGTTTTCTGCTTTCTTTACAGGCCTGCAAGTGTGCTTCCTTCTTACATAGTCTGTTTACCCATGAGAGCATTTACATAATTTAGTTATATCTTTCCTTCTAACATACAATGGAAATGTTTCCATAGAAATGTTCCTAATGGCCTTTGGTAATTTCTGACCAATTACAGTCATTTGCTGCATGACCGAAACCTAAATTCACTTGTGAATGACCTGAAAGGGAATACTGCTTCACAGTGAATACTGACATTGATCAGTTAAGGTAGTCTTATTTTCTTTGCTTATTACCCAGTTTCGATGTTGGGTACATGCACCACTAACATTCATAAAATTGTCAAGTCCATGCAGCATGTCTAATGCTACTAGTGGAACACGCTGTACACCATTTTGACCATTGTATTCTGTCCTTTAAAATAGCATTGTCAGTGCACATATATTATTTACCTCTGAGTGGTCCTATACCTTTATCTCGGGGATATTACAATCTTCAGTGAATTATAATGGGCCTCATTCCGAGGTTGGAGGTAAGGGTTAACGGTCACCGTTAATGGCAACGGTGACCGTTAACACTTACCACCATATTCCGAGTTCCCTTTTGCGGGTTGGCATTTAACGCCTGCTTTTAGCAGGCGTTAGAAATCCAACCCGCAAAGGGACCTTGGAGTAAATTACGGCACCGTAATTTACGGTGCCGTAATTTCTTCCTTCCCCATTCCCATTGAGCCCTATGGGGGCAGGAATGGGGATGGGGAACCGGTATGGTGAATGGGGACTTACCGGTCCCTCCAACCTTGGAATGGACCGGTAATTACTCCATTCACCATGCCGGATATCCATGGAGTAAATAGCTCCATGGTTGCTTACCATGGTGCTCTTTACTCCATGGATAGCTCCAGCCTCGGAATGAGGCCCAATATGTTTAAGACAAGGTATAACTCAAAGTTTACCAGACTCTTAGTGTCCCAAACAATGTGTATGTTTTTGTAAAAATTACCAACTTACATATTCTTGTTTTGGTATATTCAAAGAGTATAGCTACAAACCATAGTGACAGACTATTATTTTATAGTGTAGACTTGTGAGCTGCACCTGAGGAAGGGAACCTGTAAACCGAAACACGTTGTGCTGATGACACCCAATATAAAGAAAACTCTATTCACTGAATTGATTTTGAACTGTATTTTTGATATTTCATAGAGAATCTACCTAAGGTTTTATATTTATCGATGAAATTGTCAACGTCTTACTAAGTCTTGCATGATTTTCATCATAATTCCGGTGTGCAGAGGATGGGAGTATCTGACATTTTTGGATACTTTTCAGTTGCATCTGAAGGTGAGCACAGGACTGTCCAAAGTGACTTAAAGTCTTGGAAGAGTGGATCCAAGCACGCATCAGAGGGGGTGATGTAGGGGCTGTGAACATGTGCCATTTAATGTACCAGGGAGTTACCATGCTGGAGGGCCACCATGCAGCAGAACTGAACCAGTGAAGTACAGTCAAGGTACACTTGTGTACATGCGCGTAATAAATGCCATATTATATCACTTCTCTGGCCCATTGAAGGATAGGATTACCTGGAGATATACCAGGCACAGAGCTTGTGTGATCTGCTCTATTTGTGGAAGGAATTATTAAAGGAAACAACTGCAGTGCTGCAACATTTTGTTGAGTCCTCAGTGAAACCCTTTCGTGGACTTGCCTGTTGGTGAGATTTCTGCCACAGCAGAGACAGGCAGTCTTCTCTCGTACTGTGACATTTTAGGAGAGATCAACATTACTCCACTGCCCACAGGAACCCTCCTGTCATATACTTCCTTTGGCTTATCGGGATCAGTGGACACTATTTTACATTAGTTCCCATTTTTTGTTTTTTAATTGTTACCTCTCATCTTTTTATGGTAATTAGATAATACAAGTGGCAATTCTTTTTAATAATTTGGTTTAAAATGCAATACATTTCGTTATATTTTCTCTTAGCACTAGTGAAATGGTCACAATTATCTCAACCTTTATGAGTCTTGCCCTTTGCCCACGATATCAAAAGGAAGACAAGGGAAGTCATTAGTGTCGTTTGGTTTGCCTCATCAGGAACCTTCTCCCTGCACTGCCATACAGAGGGGAGGTTTCCCTGTTGAAGGTAAAGGGGCCCATATACACGACTGTAAAATGGTTCCTTGCACATTTTCAGATATCCCTGAATGTTGTGGATGACCATAGGAATCTGGTTGATAGGTCAATAGGGAACCCTCTGTTACGGTTATATCCACCGTGCGGGAGGGCAAGCGGGTGAGGGAGGTCGCAGCATATAAGGCCTTGACTTCTGTGTGCTTTTTGACAGGGTGTCAATGCAGTAATTGCATAGTCCTAAGTGTGTTGGCCGCAGGTGATGCAGGCTGCATGGCATTGAATCCTCTGTGGTTTGGTTAGGATATTTGCAGGGTGACAGACCTTGATGACATTGCTGTCTTCATGACTGAACATGAGAAATGCATGGCTCATCTCTTTACTGCGTGGAAGGAGAAAGAAGTTGTAAATTACGATTAAGTTGCTGCATTTCGCGAAGTTTGTAAAGAGGCCGTTGCCAAAAATAACTCCAAGGATGGTTACATTTAGCTGCAAAGCCAGAGAGGAGGGGGCCAAGAGAGATAGGCACTGTAAACAAAGAAGGATGGTGACATACTTGACTATGCGCAGAATCCATGTTTTTGCTTCATTGAGTAATGCGGCATGATGACATGGCTTTTCTTAGAATCCTCCTGCATCTGGCAGTGCTACCAAGTCTCGACAATCTATAAGGTGGCCTTGTCAAGGAATATACATGTGAAGTAGTACAGATGAAAGGGCATAACCAGATGTTAAAAGCATGTTAGTGGCAGGTGAACGACGACACTTAGGGTGGACAGTTTGACATAAGGAACCCCAACCATTTCTCTTTGTCACTCTCTACTCTCACGCTCATATGGTCTTTGAGTTTATGCGGGAACGTGCTGTGTTTCAACATATCGAAAGTTACACAGACGTTCGGGGGGATAATATGACAAAACAGAAATACGCTTCTCAACAGTGCTAATTGAAATGTAATTACACAAGCCTAATGAGTATATGATCAAACAAGAAGTTATCAGCAGGGTTGTTTTGCCTTAAATAGTCCAGTACTAGGACATGTTGGCGTTATCAGCATAGAGGCTTAAATGTAATGGGTTGTTAGGCCGAAATCTGTGCAGTTCCCTCTGGGACCACTGCAAAAGATTTAGGACTACAGGTGTTTGGCAGTAAACCCACTTGGTAGCAGTCTGTACCATACAGATTCACTTGGTAGCTGTGACTGAGCAGTCAGACTTCCCTTAAGAAGAGTTAGGCAGTATGTGGAGTATACAAAATAGGTCAATTTACACGGTAGAACAAGCAAACACGGAACTGAGCTTGGGTGTAAAGATATATAGGTATATTTTTATAACAACACATCTATGAAAAACACTCTGGCACTAATACGGCAAACAACTTCAATTACATTTACTATAAGTAAATCAATCCCCCTAACAATAGTTCGACAAGTCTAGGTTCAATGGCATCACTTATTTGCAGACAGAGGTGAATGCTTTAACCTAGATGACACTCTAGTATTCGTTAGGATGGGAGAGAAAAGGCAGGGTATGAAATCCACTCCGTACCAACACTGTTACGAACAAATGCAAGGCAAGTAAGGCAAGGTCTACTGTAGATTGCAAAGTTCAGAGGCCAGGCCCACTCGGAGACAGGCAAGGCTATATGTCCCAAAAAGTATCACAGTGGAAATGCACTTCGAGTCTTTGTCGCAAATTGTTATTGAAAGATTGGACCAGTTCAGAACGGAAAGTTAGGAAAGCTTGGAGGCGACCCAATGGAGAGGCGAGGATTAAGACACCTCACACTACCCGTCAAAAAAAGGAAGCCAGGCGGACACGGTACCTTGTATGTGGAGAGACAGCTCCGGCGGGGGCAGTTGTTCCTGGTGATGGTTGCAAGTCGGGGCTTTGCCAAGAGAAGAGATGCTCACGTCGTCGAAGGAAAGTTGAAGATCGTTGCACCACCAGGGAAGAGACCAGCCGCGGAGTGCTCCATCACAACCTTTTGGTCGCTGTATGGGTTAGTGGCTATTTGGTTGCCGGGGTGCTCAGCACGGGCAATTCGACCACTACGCCCTGGAAGCGAAGGAAAAGCAAAGGGGACTGGTTGTGGCCACCAGTCAGGGGAAGAAGTCTCTCCAGCCGGGAGATCTCCTCTGTCGTTGGGAAGTGGTGAGTCGGTTCAGCAGGGCTCCACCGCTGGTGTCGTCGTTGCAGGTCGGCTCAGCTTTACCCTCGTCGGATTCTTAGGTCCTGTGGCGACTTCTGAAGATCCAGTCCCAAAAGCCCTGCTTTTATGCAGAAAACCCCCATTCATTCAGCTTAGCTGTCAATCAAAACACGCTAAGTGGTGAGCTGGGTGGCTCACCACTTGGGCCAATCACACCAGAGTGCGACTTGAGTTGGCAAGGCAACTCAGTCCAGGATGCCTAAACCCCCTACCACACCCCCTGTGGTAACCAGACAGAATGGCACCACTTTGGAGGGCCTCTGTGCCGAAGCCCGTCAAAAGTGGAACAAAGGGCTCAGCCTTTGGTTTAGGAGTCACAGAGACGAACACAGACGCCATTTTAAAAAACGAGTTCTGGTAGAAAATACCAACCGATAGATTTATTTAAGATAAATAAACCGGTGGTATGTTAGAGATTAACGAGGAAAAGTATTAACCTCCAACAATGGGAAGAATCCCACAGAGTTATATTCGGGATCGAATATAACAAGTAGTTTCCACTGCCACCAGCCAAAACTCGACGAGGGGGGATGGGACAGTGCCCCCTCGAATAACAGACCCAGGGGTAATCGAATTACCCCTACTAGTACGTCCACAATAGGATGGTTTGTACTAGTTCTGTTAGTAAATGTAGGTCTAGTAAAGCCAATGGTGACTTTACATGCCCTGGGAGACAGTAGTCAGTCCCAGGGTATGGAGTCTATGGTGGGGAACCTCTAGGACGCCCCAGTGTTACGGCACGGAGGGTGCGGTGTAACACACATAGCAAAACATATGAGACCCTATGGAGTAAAAGACCCCATAGCCCATATAACACATTGACATTCAAAGGAATTACCCACATTCATGTCCAAGAGTGGGAGAAAATAGTCTCACTCTTGGCAGCATGGAAAAAAACAAACTCCAGAAATCCAGCAAAGCTGCTGGGGGACTCACTAGGTTAGGAAATTCAGCCTAAACAGAAAATTCTCCGTTAACACTCGCCCCCCCCCCAGACTAAGGGGCAGGAGGATTTAATCCACTCCTGGATGAATCTCATACCTCTAGTCGATGATATACATCCTAGAGAGACCATCAGCATTTTGGTGGTGACACCCTGACCTGTGCTCAATGGTGAAACCAAACCCTTGCAGGCAGATCAACCATCTCAGTAGTTTTGGGTTTTCCCCTTTCATTTGCATTAACCATCTCAAGGGTTGGTGGTCAGTCTGAATGACAAAAGTAGAACCATACAAGTATGGCCTAAACTTCTTCAGAGCCCACACGATAGCAAAGCACTCTCTTTCAATTGTTGACCACCTTGTTTCAGGATCCTTCAGCTTGCGGCTGATGAAGCAAACGGGGTGCTCCCTACCTTTCCCATCCAGTTGACTGAGTACGGCACCTATTCCTACATTTGAAGCATCGGTCTGCACAATGAAAGCTTGGTGGTAATCAGGAGCTCTGAGTACTGGGGCTTGGCAAAGAGCCTTTTTCAGGTTTCCAAAAGCCTGATTGCACTCCTCGTTCCATCTAACCTTTTTAGGAAATTTGGGCGAGGAGATGACATTCAGTGGAGAAGCTATGGTCCCATAGTTCTCAATGAAATTCCTGTAATACCCAGTGAGGCCTAAGAAGGCTCTCACCTGGGTCTGAGTAGTAGGCGTTGTCCAATTCTGCACAGCTTCAATCTTACTGAGCAAAGGCCTTATTTCTCCACCTCCTACCTCATGTCCAAGATAGACTACCTTATTCTGTCCAATTTGGCATTTGCTCGCTTTTATGGTCAGATTGGCTCGTCCAAGAGCCTGCAAAACATCTCTCAGGTGGGTTACATGTTCTTCCCAGGAATTGCTGAACACTGCTATGTCATCCAAGTATGCCATGCAGAAGTCCTCCATCCCATTCAGAACCTGGTTTACCATCTGTTGAAATGTAGCAGGTGCATTTTTCAATCCGAATGGCATTACCTTAAACTGGTATAAGCCAACGGGGGTAGAAAATGCAGTTTTCTCCTTGGCATGGTCTGTCAGGGCTATTTGCCAATAGCCTGACGTCAAGTCAAATGTGCTGAGGAACTTGGCTGAACCAAGTTTATCCACCAACTCATCTGTTCTTGGCAGAGTGTGGGCATCAGTCTTGGTGACTGCATTAAGAGCTCTATAATCCACGCAGAATCTAAGTTCTTTAGATCCGGCCTTTGGTACTAACACTACTGGGCTAGACCAGGGACTAGTAGAGGGATCTATTACCCCAAGATCAAGCATCTTGCTGACCTCACCTTTGATGTGGGTTTGTACGTTTTCTGACATTCGGTATCCTCTGCTTTTGACTGGCAGACAGTCACAAGTGAGTATGTCATGCTGGCCCCAAGGGGTCAAGCCTGGTGAAAGCAAGAACAGAGAGGCAAACTGATTCAACATAGATTTGCACTCTTCTTGTTGCTCGGGTGTCAGATTTGAAGAGAGATTTACTCCTTCAATTTTTTCGTCTAAAGGTAAGCCTCTGAGGAGATCCGGCAGAGCTTCACTCTCCTCTTCTTCCTCTGATGATGCTAGAAGCAACGCTCCTACATCAGGTCTTGAGACATACGCTTTGAGTCGGTTGGTGTGATAGACTGTCGGAGCCTCCTTGGGATTGCCCAAGTCTACCAGATAGTTGACCTCTCCGAGTTTACCCACAACTCTGAAGAGTCCCATCCATTTGTCTTGCAAGGCCCTCTGCCTTGTTGGGATCATAACGAGAACGAGCTGGTCTTGAGCGAACCCAACCATGTTAGCCTTTTGATCATGCCAGTGCTTGACCAATGCTTGTCCAGCTTTCAAGTTATCGCTTGCTTCTGTCATCATGTGCGACATTCTCCTACGGAGACCTATCACGTAGTCAGTCACTCTGACTGGCTTGGGGGAAGGAGCACTCTCCAACCCCTCCTTAATCAGGGCCAATGGACCTCTGACGGGATGACCATAGAGATGCTCAAAGGGATGGAACCTACTCCCTCCTGAGGGACTTCTCTATAAGCAAAGAGAAGGCATGGCAGTAGAAGGTCCCACTTACGCTTAAGGGGTTCTTCTAAAGCACCTATCATGCTCTTCATGGTTCGGTTGAACCGTTCTACCAACCCGTTGGTTTGGAGGTGGTAGGCTGTTTTGAACTTGTAAGTAACTCCGCAGGTTTTCCACATGGCTTTCATGTAGTGGGACATAAAGTTTGACCCCCTGTCAGAGATGACTTCCTTAGGAAACCCGACCCTGGTAAAAATACCAAGGAGGGCCTTAGCCACAGCCGGAGCTGTAACAGTCCTCATAGGAATTGCCCCAGGATACCTAGTAGCATGGTCTACTACAACAAGTATAAACTTGTTGCCTGAGGAGGTTGGAGGATCAAGGGGACCAACAATGTCAATCCCTACTCTCTCAAATGGGACTCCCACAACTGGGAGAGGCACTAAAGGTGCCACATTCTTGGAGCCAACCTTACCAGAGGTCTGGCAGGTGTGGCAGCTCCTGCAGTGTTTATCTACTTCGGCCCCCATCTTCGGCCAATAAAAGTAGAGAGAGAGCCTTTCTTTAGTCTTCTTGAAACTCAAGTGACCAGCCAAAGGAATCTTGTGGGCTAACTGCAAGAACTGTGGTCTGTTCTCTTGGGGTACTACAAGTCGTTTGTAGTCTCCAGGTGCAGACTCGGTCAGTTCACTGTAGAAGAGGCCCTCTTCCCAGTGCAACCTGTATTTCCCAGGCTCTTGACCTTCAGCCTGAGCTTCTGCCTGGTGGAGAAGACCTTCCAGAGTTGGACATTCTCTTTGTCCAACTCTGAAGTCTGTCCTGCTGGGTCCACCTTCTGCCAGTAAAGACTGCAGCTCAGGATGGTCAACAGGATCCAGATCTCCAATGAGTTCCTGGCCTTCCATTAGCTCTTCTTCAGAGTCTAATTCTACCACGCAGGGTTGTACCTCCCTCTCAGCCTCAGCTGGAGGTGGAGTTACGGGTGTAACTTTGGACAACCACGGGGAAGTCCTTGTTGGCTGCACCGAAATGCTGGCTGCTGGTTTCGGTATAGAAGTCTTAGGTTTCCCTTTCGCTTCTGATTTCTTTGAGACAGCAGCTGACAATTCCAGTGGAGCAGGAGTGATTTCTTTCTTCATCATCTCCTGGAGAGTACCTTGCATGGTTCTCTCCCTTGCAGGTCTGGATAGCTCCTGTAACCGTTTACTAGGAGGTCTGGGGGTGTGCGACAGAACTCCGAGAGTTTTCAAGTCGTTACCCAACAGAACGCGTCCTGGCACCTCACTCTGTATGCTGACAGGTATCTTCACAGTCATGTCGTTACACTGGATGAGAACTGGTAATTGGGGACGCATCTGCACAGGCCCTCCAGCTAACTTGGTGAGGCGTTTGGGTGCCTTAGCAACATCCTCAGCCTGAAAAAACGATTTATCCACCAGAGTTATGCTGGCCCCAGTGTCCCTAATGGCAGGAGTCTCCTGACCATTCACCTGGACACTGTCCTTATAATACTCTTTAGTATTATCGGGAATAGAATTATAGACATCTAAATTCTGTTGTTCCCACAACCCCAGAGATACTAAAGAAACACTGGCTGAGACTCCAATGGGTTCATCAGCCAGCAGTAGAAAGTTTCCACTTGCCATTGGGACTTCCTCCTCTGGAGCGAAGGCTAAGGAGACAAGCTGGACCCCTGAAGGTTTACCCTTACATCTGGGATCTCCTTTCACGTGGTCAGTCGAGCCACAAACAAAGCATTTACCGAATGCTTTCTGGAATGGTGGCTTGTTCTGGCCTCCTTCCGGTTTGGCACCAGAAGGCACACTATTCTGCTGCGGTTTCCCTTGTGGCTTACCCTTCTGGTTTTGTTTGGGGCCCTCTTTGGAATTTGAGTTACTAGAATTCTCTTTTGAGTCTTTTTTAGGCTGTTTTCCCTCATCCTTTTTCTGAGTTGCCCCAGAATCCTTATGAGTAGCCCTGTTGGCAACCCACAAGTCAGCAGCCTTAGCTAGCTTCCTGGAATCCAATTCCTTCGAATCAGCCAAGTGCTGTCTGAGCTCAGGAGAACAGGCATCATAAATAGACTCCAACATAAAAAGATTCTTCATACCCTCATAAGTGTTCACTTTGTAACCCTTAATCCATCCCTCTAAGTTTTTCAGCCCTTCACTCTCCCAGGTAGCCCAAGGGGTACTGTCATGCTTTTTGATGGTTCTAAACCTCTTAAGATACTGGGAAGGGGTCTTCCCGAATCTAGCTATCAAAGCTAGTTTCACACTTTCGTAATCCTTCTTATCCACCTCCCCCAACTCCATTACCACATCAGTCGCAACAGGGGGAAGCCTAGAGAGCAACCAGGGAAGTAACTAATTCCCTGTGATGTCCTGAAGCCCATGATTATATTCAAACAGTTTTAACCAATCCAACACATCCAATCTTGGTTCATACATACCCACTAATTCCTTCGGCATCTGGGGTCTTTTGGGACTGGAGCTTCTAGAGGAACCAGAGGAGAGAGAAGCATTTTCCACAGACAACTTTTTCATCTCTAACTCGTGATTATGTTCTATTTCTCTGAGCCTTAACTCAGCTTGCTTCTGCTCAGCCTGGGCATTCATCCGTCTGAACTCTAGTTCTTGGTTTCTTTCAGATTGAGCCAAAAACCGTTTGTATTCTAACTCGAGCTTCATTTTTTCAAGTTCAAAATAAGCAGGGTTACATGTGGGACCTGGTATGGGCCCCGTAGGTACAGTAGGTAAGGCAGACAGAGGCTCAGAGTGGCTAACTTAATTAGGTTCACTTTCCTCTTCTGACTCATTATCAAGACTTTGATTCAGATCAATACCATCACTGTTTTCTACATTCGCTGGAGAAGTTGGTTCCTCTGAACCAGTACCCAGACTTTGGTTTTCCAGCAGTCTCGCTATCAGTTCTACTTTCTTGCCTCTTACAGAAAGATTCTCTTGTCTACAGAGAGCTCTCAAACTCTCAGTATTTTCACCTGACAAGGACTCTTGACTGTAAACTTCCATAGTAGACATGTTTTTGAAAGTTGCTTTTTAGTGCTAAGCTTTGTGGTTAGTTATCCTAAAGTGTTGAAAAGCACTCTAAACTGTATACTCGATACAAATCCCACTGCTGTACACCAGTGTTAGGCGGAAACCTGTGCAGTTCCCTCTGGGACCACTGCAAAAGATTTAGGACTACAGGTGTTTGGCAGTAAACCCACTTGGTAGCAGTCTGTACCACACAGATTCACTTGGTAGCTGTGGCTGAGCAGTCAGACTTCCCTCAAGAAGAGTTAGGCAGTATGTGGAGTATACAAAATAGGGCAATTTACACGGTAGAACAAGCAAACACGGAACAGAGCTTGAGTGTAAAGATATATAGGTATTTATTTATAACAACACATCTATGAAAAACACTCGGGCACTAATACGGCAAACAACTTCAATTACAATTACTATACGTAAATCAATCCCCCTAACAATAGTTCGACAAGTCTAGGTTCAACGGCACCACTTATTTGCAGACAGAGGTGAATGCTTTAACCTTGATGACACTCTAGTATTCGTTAGGATGGGAGAGAAAAGGCAGGGTATGAAATCAAATCGGTACCAACACTGTTACGAACAAATGCAAGGCAAGTAAGGCAGTGTATACTGTAGATCGCAAAGTTCAGAGGCCAGGCCCACTCGGAGAGAGGCAAGGCGATATGTCCCAAAAAGTATCAAGTGGAAATGCACTTCGAGTCTTTGTCGTAAATTGTTATCGAAAGATTGGACCAGTTCAGAACGGAAAGTTAGGAAAGCTTGGAGGCGACCCAATGGAGAGGCAAGGATTAAGACACCTCACACTATCCGTTAAAAAAGGGAAGCCAGGCGGATACGGTACCTTGTATGTGAAGAGACAGCTCCGGCGGGGGCAGTTGTTCCTGGTGGTGGATGCAAGTCGGGGCTTTGCCAAGAGAAGAGATGCTCTCGTCGTCGAAGGAAAGTTGAAGATCGTTGCACCACCAGGGAAGAGACCAGCCGCGGAGTGCTCCGTCACAAGCCACCACGTTTTGGTCGCGGTATGGGTTAGTGGCTATCCGGTTGCTGGGGTGCTCAGCACGGGCAATTCGATCACTACGCCCTGGAAGCGAAGGAAAAGCAAAGGGGACTGGTTGTGCCCACCAGTCAGGGGAAGAAGACTCTCCAGCCGGGAGATCTCCTCTGTCGTTGGCAAGTGGTGAGTCGGTTCAGCAGGGCTCCACCGCTGGTGTCGTCGTTGCAGGCCGGCTCAGCTTTACCCTCATCGGATTCTTCGGTCCTGTGGCGACTTCTGAAGATCGAGTCCCAAAAGCCCTGCTTTTATGCAGAAAACCCCCATTCATTCAGCCTAGCTGTCAATCAAAACACGCTAAGTGGTGAGCGGGGTGGCTCACCACTTGGGCCAATCACACCAGAGTGCGACTTGAGTTGGCAAGGCAACTCAGTCCAGGGTGCCTAAACCCCCTCCCACACCCCCTGTGGTACCCAGACAGAATGGCACCACTTTGGAGGGCCTCTGTGCAGAAGCCCGCCAAAAGTGGAACAAAGGGCTCAGCCTTTGGTTTAGGAGTCACAGAGACGAACACAGATGCCATTTTAAAAACCGAGTTCTGGCAGAAAATACCAACCGATAGATTTATTTAAGATAAATAAACCGGTGGTATGTTAGAGTTTAACGAGGAAAAGTATTAACCTCCAACAATGGGAAGAATCCCATAGAGTTATATTCGGGATCGAATATAACAAGTAGTTTCCACTGCCACCAGCCAAAACTCGATGAGGGGGGACGGGACAGTGCCCCTTCGAATAACAGACCCAGGGGTAATCGAATTACCCCTACTAGTACGTCCACAATAGGATGGTTTGTACTAGTTCTGTTTGTAAATTTAGGTCTAGTAAAGCCAATGGTGACTTTACATGCCCTGGGAGACAGTAGTCAGTCCCAGGGTATGGAGTCCATGGTGGGGGTCCTCTAGGACGCCCCAGTGTTACGGCACAGAGTGTGCGGTATAACACACTTAGCAAAACATATGAGACCCTATGGAGTAAAAGACCCCATAGCCCATATAACACATTGACATTCAAAGGAATTACCCACATTCATGTCCAAGAGTGGGAGAAAATAGTCTCACTCTTGGCAGGATGGAAAAAAACAAACTCCAGAAATCCAGCAAAGCTGCTGGGGGAGTCACTAGGTTAGGAAATTCAGCCTAAACAGAGAATTCTCCCTAATATGGGTCAAGAGTCTGACCTACCCTCTTAACCTCACTTTGCATTTATGAACCATGGTAGGTTGGTACAAAATATTCAGTATACACAACTTCTTTCATTTTGCATCTTGGATATGTGCACAGTCTAAGCCTTGCTGGTCTTTCAGAAACATATACCATCATACAGTGCATGTCTGTTTCTTGTTTGAACAATGCTTGATTCCCCTATAGTGCTGCTTTAACATTCAAGACTAGTATTTTTAAAATCACATTACAATGGGAAATTATACCTGCCCCAACCGTGAAGTGCTTGCCGCCTCATATACTCCATCCCAATAGCAAGCACAGCAAATACCCTAAGCCTGGCTCTGTACGAACATATGAAGTAAGTCCATCCCCATGAGAAATAAATTCCTCCATCTGGAGGGACAATACTTGGACCTCAGCTCATCTCATTGTCGGATTGTCGGACTATCTATTGTACCAAACATAAAAGCCTTCACAACCAATTTGACAAGAGGATCTCAGCTATGAACTTTCCCTTATTATTCCCGGCTACCCATCCATGGACTACCAATCCTATCCCACCGCCTGCCCGCCGAGCACAGTCTCCGAACTCTCAGGACTGAAGCTCTTGGTCTGTGTTAAATGTAACACGACCTCCCCCCTCCCTTTCCCTCTTGCTCAACAAAGTGGTTACCTCTGCATGTTGTACCACCGACGAGCATGCTTTATAAGGGCAACACAGGCTAACTGATAGTAAACTGTGTGCGCTAGTTAATGGACATACCTAGCTAAAACAATGAATGCTGTTTATAACTTGCCATGGACTTTGCAACCATATTATATTTCCTTCTAAGAGCTTAAGCTTTTCTTAAGTAGACCTGGAAATCATGCCTAACTTTTTTCTTTCCGAAAGAGGAGACCTGTTAGTGAATTTGGTGTTATCCTGAGCAGAGAACCAAGTGAGTCTGCGTATTGTCAGGAGCGCAGCTCTGAGTCTGCGTGTCTGATGTTACCCTAAGCAGATCTCTGTGTGGTGTTATTAGGAGATAGCTCTGAGAGTGTCTGAGTATTATAAAGAGTAGCAGACTAGGTAAATATGTCTATTATTTTGACTAAGGTCGGAGTAGTTCGGGATATTAGTACACGCATAGATAAGAGTGTGCTTGATTGTCATCAGGAGGAGTAGAGCTGTGTGTGATTCTGGATGCTATCAAGGCCATTTCTAAGTAACAGTGGATATTCTTCAGAGCACAGAGGAGAGCCTCGGTTTTTCTAGAATGATTTTACAGTAGAGAGCCCTGAAATTATCTTTATATTGTGAATAGCTGGGTGTGACTCTGGGTATTAGCAAAACTAATACTAAATCACAAGCTTAGAGTGCAAGACTTCGCGGAGACTGTGCACTTCGACAGGCCTAGCACAGGAAAGCAGAGAACATTTTCGGTGATCTGATATAGAAGAAAAGGAGCGGACAGAGTTTAGATGACTTTTTGAAGCATCCCAACTATTACGGCAGTCTCCAATTTAACTTTCATGATTATGTTTCCCTATTTCACAGCATTACACACCTTTATCTTGGGATGCAATATGCTGTGGGTGTTGTTCCACCTCAATATTCTGGGAAGTATCACTCCATGCGACATTATTGGTAGGGCATAGTACCATTAAATTGCATTTTTTCAAATAGGAACATAATTACTAAGAGCACTATCTTTCCTGGCATAATACATGTTGAGGTGATCCTTTCTAATGAAACCTGATCTTCATTAGATTTCATTACACTGGTTTTCCTAAAACACACTCATTGTGGCATCAGACTCAGGTTAGATTGACATTAGTGATCTTACATTGGGTCCCAATCTCTGATTCTTAATGTTAATCTTTGAAAGGGGTGCTGAGTAGGTTATGCTAGCCAATGTGTAGTTAAAGAAGAAAGAAAGAGTGAGAGAGGTGGCAGGCAAATAAAAGGGAACAAGAGAACGGTGGCGAGGTGAGGGGAATACTGGGTGAACTCCACAGTGACCCATGAATAATTGTGGCTGACCAACCCAGATGTTCAGTGACCTGTACATATTTGCAGCGGACCCAGTCACTAACACAACCTAAAAGCATTAGATTGGTAATCCTAGGTCTCCTGGGGGCAACCAGACGTGGTCTCCCTTTCACTGTGCTTAGAGAGGCATCAGCTTCACCTCACTGATGATCCCCAACAAGGGTGAAACACGTGTATGGGGTTGCTGGTGGTACTCTCGTTCAGATTGGAATTGCCATTGTATTTCGGTGCTGGACTGCCCCTGGGCAGGACAAAGACTGATATGCAAATGGATATTTCCCATCTGTGAAAGGCACAGTGAGTAAAAGCAGTGGCTGCGAACTCTCAAGTGGTTAATAACCACTGAACAGGTTATCATGTCTGTTCTTGCGAGAGAGGGGCGCCCGCTACCTTTGTTAAACAACCTAAAAGCAGTCTCATGCCCCCAAATTCCCCAGTGCTCCCCATGCCTGTCTCCAACTACCCCACACAGCACCCCTATTCCTAGAGGGAAGCGGGGGGGGGGCAGTATACTTATGTTGGGAGCAAGACGATGCTGTTGAGCATGGGCTTGATTGCTGTTCCATCAGTTCAGGGACGTCATTTAGGGGTTCCCATGGGTTGCAGCTGCGACCGCTGAGGTCTCCATTGCTACCCCTGTAGTCTCCCTTGCTATCCCCTGGAGTGGCTGGCTTTCTTATTCAGACCTCTTAAAACAATGTTTTAAAAAAAAAAGTTTTTTAAAGAACAGGGGTTCCACAAGTCTAACACTTTCAGCAGTGACCCTAAATAAGAAAGAATGGGAAAACCAGATTATTTGTCTTTCTAGAATTCTATACAGTAATTGCTAAACTCATTAAAGGTTTATTGCAAGCACACTTCAGGGGGTGAGTCACTGATTTAGTCTGTTCTTAAACACCTCAACTCAACCTTTCATCCTTCTGAGGTTAATAAAGGATGGTAAGCACAGGTTGGGTGATATTGTATGTACATCTGTTCTATATAAAGTGCTTAAGGGTAAGCGCTATATAATAGCACATCATTATCATTTGGCCATGGACGCCTGCTTGCATTCACAGTAATTTGGCAATATGGGCCAATATACACTAATCGTAATGATGCATATGGCGATCCATTCTTGTATGAAAAATATATCACATTATAGTAATATTGTAACCATATTTTTCGTAGTGTGCTTAGTAACAATGCTATGTGATTCCACTTCCTGTTTTGTCAAGGGGTGATGGGTCGTGTTCCATTGCTTCTTGTGATATCACTTAAGGGTGGGGTCAACTAAGATCCGTTCTTGTGATGTCATCAGAGGTCAAGTCTCATGTGATGTCACTTCCGCTACCCCTGGCATTTTGGTGAAATGACGTCCCTGCATCAGTTCCAGTACCATTAGAGCACTGGAATATACTGTTAGGTCTAAAGGGGGTGGAGACAGCAGCCCACACTCCCTTGAAGGGCCCTACTTTTTCATCCATGGAACATCAAACTTTTCCAGATGTGGGTCCCTTTCTCATTTTACCGACTGTTGCTTGTTGTCTGTTGCCTGTGCTCGTTGCTGTTCCCTGTGCCTGTTGCTGTCAAGAAGAGCCTCGCAGGGTAGGGCGAGGGCAGAGGAAATAAGTGTACCACGTAGAGCTGCACCAGAGATCGAACATCTTCCTAGAGCCTCAGACATCTGGGTGAGTTCTTTGCAAACAGCCAAAGGTGAGCATGAATGTGAGCCAAGTGCGAGAGGGGGAAAGCCTGAGGACAGAGGCTGAGCCTGGGTAGCAAGGCAGTGAGGGCAGACCACACCCTGCTGCACCAGGGTGCAGGGCGACCCCCCCTCTCCTGCATCAAATTTTCCCCACATCTTCCCCCTTGTCGGAGTATTTAAATGGGCGAAGTGTGGTGACAAGTGTGGTTACAAGTGCATACTGCAGACACTGCTAAAGTTTTGAGTAAAAATCTCGACTTGTGGATCATCTTGTTTGAGTGAGACCTAGTGCCTGCTGGGGAATCCCCTTTGAGCTGGGTCTTCCACTAAGTGTGTGAACCACTCTGGGTCTTTTCATTTTATTTTAGCACAACCACTATAGTTTGATCCCAGCTCTGCCGAGTGTGGCTGGTACACCCTGCGACATTGATACATACATGGTTTGTGGAACGGCAAGAGGATGATGTCTCCTTCTGCAATGATCATTACAGTGGAAGAAATTCTAGCTTCTGAGTCAATAACTATTTATAGTGTTGCCCATGGTGGGAGGCTTCACTCTCAGTTACATTACATTGAGCCATTTACCTCTGGCTCACTACAGGACTCTGATAGGAAACTGTCTGGACACTACCTTCAAAAGGCTTAATCGCCTCGTTTTTTCTTCCTAAAGACAACATGGCAAAGCCTACTCCTCCCAAAACTATATCAAGGGATCACGAGTTTAGTAAACTGCATTACTCCTGTCCAACGCGTCACCTTTTCTGTGCCTCCTACCTCTCTGGAGGACAACGAAGATTCAAGTTACCTGGGCTCACCTCTAGACATTAGACAATGATATGGGCTGGACTTTTATTCACCTCTCTCATCTATTGGCTCTAGGGCTTTGACCAAACTAAAGGAGAATCCCGGCCTTCCTTTTGTAAGGCAGCCCAATAATGATCCCCTGTGAACTCCATCCCAGGTTCTGTGAGTCTTGGTGTCTCTATTTGAGAGCCTTCAAAAGGAATCTAAATCTAGCTCTGTGGCATTGGAATCTCTACTGTTCAAATTCGACAACTTAAAACTACACGCAACAGAGAAATAATTATTGTTCTCGCAAGGCCTAAATCATTCCAGCAAGTGCATTACATCAAAATCGGCTCCAGCAAGTACAGGGCCAACAACTGGACCATGCGAGATCCAACCTAAAGTCTCAATAATGGACGACCTACGATGAAGCGCACCCTCCAAAAGTGTCATCATATTGGAGGGTTGCGCCACCGCCCTGGAGAAGACGACCTACAGCCCAGAAGGAGTCAAAGGTGCAGTCTCCTAAATCCACCATCGAACCTTTGAACCCCGCTTTGAAGGCTCCCTCTGTCCATCCTGACCCACCTTGTGTAAGAAGGAGTGAAAGGATATTCCAGAGAGGGGGCATCCACCTAGGAAACCCTTATCCGCTCGACCACGAGGGAAGGTGGTCAGCAAAGGTCTGGGCTTTCAGGCGCAAAAATAAAAAAAACATGCAGTATTGAATCTGAACTCTCAGGCCTCATGTTTGTTTCTACAGCCCCTGTTTCCCCAACTGGATCCTGGTGACAGTAACGCCCCTACAGCCACCTCTTTGGCTGGGAAACAGGCGGGCGGGTTGTGACAGCATCATTATCTTGGAATCCCCTCCTTCAAACTTGGATCAGGCACCAGTGGAGGCCCTGAGTGGGACAGGGTCCATCAGACCACAGCAGGAAATATTGGACCTTCCATGAGAACAAATCATGTAAAATACTTCACTTCCTCTCAGAAAGTGATACCCAGTTGCCCTTTTCCCATGGAGAATCCCTCCCCAAAGGTCTTTACAACCACAGTGGGCCACTGCTCACGCATGGGGAGTTTTGGGGTGCTGCCCTGGTGGCCCTGTGGGTTTAAGTTCATGATCAGACACGGTCATGAAAAAGGTCAATTTTGTGAGGAAAAAGGGCCCAGGCAATGGCATTGTATTTGAGTCGATAATCCCTGAAAATATGTCTGTGAGCCTTAACCGCACAAATATCCTGCATTTGCTGTCTGAGGTCTTAAGTCTGGAACGTATCTCAGCTGACGTTAACAGGGTTGACTTTCCAGTGAAACATTGTGTAGCAAGATCTCTGTTTTATTTGAACTCCAAGCTTGTTGCAGCTCTCGTCTTGCATGAAAGGGAGTCAATTAGAAAATTTGGTTTTGATATTCCAGAACACTTGAGTCTCCAGTCAGGGAACGACACCCTAACTAGACTGCCCTCTGATCAACAGCTTAAATGTGACATCCAGATTTAACAAAAACAGAATGAATGTATCTGAAGCCTCCAATGATTGGTCATGGGTGCTCAGATCATTGTCCAATTATCAAACAAGCAAAAACTCCACTGTGATTAATGGTGGTGGCCTCTTCTCTCTCCCTTCCTGGAACACAAAGGGCCATTCACGGAAGTTTGACAATCCAGTTTTAGCGCAGGAGTTTAAATCTCACTGGGTTGCTTGCTTCCAGGAAACGTGGCTTTGTACTATTCCAGTGATAGATGGATTTATAATAACTGGGCAGGTTGCACGGTGGGGGGAGAGAGGGCATCCTTTTGGTAGCCTACTAACAATGGTAAAATCGACATATAGATTGAGAGTTATAGAGACAGATGGGGTGTACACCACCATTCTCTTAACCCATGTGGAAGTACTGGGGGCACATTGTCTCCAACTGTTGATTGTTAACATCTACTGGCATGAGAAGGTACAAGAGCTCTCTGTATTCCTAGACTAATTAGTGAGTTGCATTAGTGATGGTTCTGTGTGATTGATGGCAGACAAGTTTGCTTACTGGAGATCTCAGCTTGGAATGTGTGATCTAAGCTGCACAAGGGGGCCTTTATGGGTCGGATGCACTTGGAAGGCCAAATAAATGGACTCAGACTCAGTCTACGAACTCTCAATCAGACTCGGTCTACGAACTCTCAATCGGATGGTAACGGGGGATATCCCTCAAAATCATACTTGGACCAACGGGTCCTCCCATTCAACCATAAACTATATCTTTGCCACTGATTGGCTCTTCGAGAGTTGTAACTTTTTTACCATGAAGCCAAACTCGTTCAGTGATCATGCCAGGCTCTCAGCTCTGTTCAACAGGGGAAGACTGGAAACACAAGTAGGACTTGAGGCTCTGGCTAGCCTGCTATTAATCCTTCAGGCACCCATGTTGCCGGGGACCAGTGATTAGCTGATGGAGTGAACAACACATTGAATGGGGTTCTCGAACACATAAAGGCAAATTGGAAACTCAGTGTGTTTAATTGAATAACTTTGAGGACTTTATAGGGGGTCTTATTCGAGGACAACAAAGTCACATGGGCAGAGGCAAGCCTCACGATAGAAGCAATATCTGCATGTCTACAACAAAGAAGTGGCAGACATGTAAATATCAGTGAGATGAGAGCTCAGAATATTTCGACAAAGAGGTGATTTATCGCCCAACTCGTCATATAGCTAAGGGAAAAAAGCTTGTCAGCATTATCGAAACTGGGAGAGAAATAATAGCAGTAAGCGAAGCCAGGCAGATGCTGAGTCCATGCTATCCTCCCTAAGCAATAAGAACCCTGCACCTTTCTGTCGAATGCTGAACTCTATTGGTCTTTCTGGCTCCGTTAATCAGGTGAATGACATCTCAGATAATGACTGATATGCACATTTCTAGCACTTTACGTGCAACTCAAGCAGTCTGTCATATTTACCCTTCTGGAAACAACTGATAAAATGAACTTAGCCACATTCAATCTGCAAAAGATTTTAGAGGTCATTAAGAGGGTCAGTCCCTTGCATGAACCTGGCCCTAATGGACTTTCCAACTTTCTGTTTAAGGCCAATCCTTCTAACTGGGCCGCTGTACTGAGCTTCCTATTTAAAGACGTGGCAACCCATGATTGTTTCCCTTCCTCCTGGTCCAAGGCCTACATAGTCCCTACCTTAAACCAACCCACTTAACTATTTACCAATTGCCCTCCTTGATGCGGACAGCAAGATGTTCTCTGCCATACTGCTGTTGCAACTGGATGATTGAGCTGTGGCGGCTGGATGGCTAACTAAATTGCAAATGGTCTTTCGGTGGAATCTTGGTACTAGCCCAATGGGGCTATCATAAAGAATTCAAGCATTATATATCTATATATATATATATATATATATATATATATATATATATATATATATATATATATATATATATATATATATATATACATATATATTACATGGCCGCGGTAGTGGCCATGTAGTTATGGTTAAGTTGCTGTTTCCATAGGAAGAGCACTTTTTGGGCGGCTTATAACTTCGCTCTCCCTGGACGGATCCTCACCAAACATTGCAGAAAAAAGTAGTTGGGTCACTCTGAATTGTTTTGCAAAGTTTGGTAAGGATTCGTCCAGGGGGGGCAAAGTTATAGGGGGGGTCCCAAAACTTTTTTTTTTCCCATAGACTGAATGGGAAAAAACTTTGCGCACGGCTACAGCCCGAACCGCTGGACGGATTTACACCAAATTTGCGGCAGGAGCGGTGGCCTGGTCCCAAAAGCGTGCTTTTGTAAATTTGGTGTAAATCTGTCCAGTAGTTTTTTTAAAAATGACCAAAATTTAAGGCAACAAAAATTAGTGCTATCTGCGTTCGCTTCGTGGACGGACTTCCCTGTTCGCTCCGCGGACAGCACCCCGATTGTCCCTGACATGCGACATGTTCGCTGATTGGACGGCGATGGGCGTGGAGCGCGTCAGATTTTCTGTGGCGCCCGCCATCTTGTATTCGCAGTCGACCGTGTACAGCGCAGTGAAACGTGGATAAAAAATTGTATTTAGTGCCGTGTGTTGGTGTGTAAGAGTATTTGGGGAGGGTGGGGGAGAATGAGATAGGTTCAATGCTTTGTTTTTTTATGTGCTAGACCTTTTTGTTGCGTTCGATTTGTCCGCGGAGAACACGGCTGTTCTGACATTTTGTAAATAAACTAAATGGTGGGGTGTTTAGAGGACGGAGTATGTGTCATTTTTGTTCGCAAGGAAGGTAAAAATGAGCTATGAACACTCGCGGTGTACTTAATTGTTCGTAAATACACAAACTGGGGGTTTCCTCAGGACGCTGTCCGTATTGTAATCTGTCTAGTTGAATGTGTTCTAAGAACACTCGCAGTGTCCCGAAATGGTCGCAATTACACAAAATGGGGGTGTTCTGAGAACGTTGTTTGTATCGTTCGTTGTCAGGGTGAAAGTGTTTTAAGAGCACTCCTTTTGTTCGCCAATAGTACAATTTCCTAGGGGCGTCAACCGACTTTTTGTCCACTAAAGAAACAATAAATCCGGCTGGTGTGCGTCGACATTATGTGATAATCCTATGACTGGCGCTATTGACCTGGCTGACTTGCTTTTAGTGACTTGACACTAAATCATATCTCCCGCCACTAAGCCTGATATTATCAAAGCATTCATATTCCCCGCCTTTCTCCGTGACGTTACAGGGTGCGTAATGAAACGCGCCCAGTCGTCTCCAGTACTATGCGACTTTACACAGAACCCGGAAGACAACACACATTATGTCACAACACAGCACGCCACAATTCAGAATATGAAACTGCGATTTAAAAGCAAAGAGCAAGATTGTAAATGTTGTAAAGTACATTTATTTGACATCAACTGTTTAGAGAATATTCAGCAATTTGCATTTGTCTTTGTTGTCGATCCGCAAAAGTTCATGTTGAGGAACGCAATGTTCCTTTGCGGTACAGAGAGTGTTAGATCAGGTTACAACTCAGTGCGCCACAATTCGGAATATGAAACTGTGGTTTAAAAGTAAACAGCAGGACTTTGGTAAAGTACATTTATTTCACGTCAAATGTTTAGTGAATATTCAGCGATTTGCTATTGTCTCTGCTGTCGATCAGCAAAAGTTTATTTGGAGCCACGCGTTGTTCCTTTGCGGTAGATAGGCTGTTGGTTTATGATAAAAGCAGTAAATGGTCTCTCTGATAATCGGAAGGTTGCTCCAACAACGAGCCATTAGACCACCGTATTGGTTGGTATGTTGTTTGTAGCCGCTAGTACTGCGTAAGGGCATATTGGTCCTTGGCGATTGTCCCATAAAATGGTGAGGGTCATGAAGTTGCATATTTGGACTTGCACCTGGCAGTTTAAGACCCCATCCGCTGGAGTCTGTAAATCGTTACATAGACAAAACGGGGCCACGTACCTGTTTTAAAAAACATAAATTAGTCTCACCAGCCGATCTTCATTAAAAATCATCATTTTATTTCTTAGGGTGTGAAACTATTTGCTATCGAAGATAGTGCAACAGAGTATGTTAATAATAAAATAATAATATTTTCCCATTCATATAGCGCTAAGAACTGTGTGGTATCTAAGCGGTGCTTATTATTAACCACGGTGTGTGGTGCTCATTTATCGACCACGGAAGGATGAAAGGCTGGGTTTGGCCTTGCCGGGATTCGAACCTGCGTTAGCAAGCTGTGCACTGATGTCAAAGCAAGCGCTGTACTCGCTGTGCCACTTGACAGGCTACAGTGTGTCATCTGCCTTTTTCAGAGCCCTCTAAACGACAGGGGATCAATGTGGCGGTGATAGTGCACGGTAGAAAACATTATGCCACTTTCAACGAACAAGTTCAACTTCAGCGGTCTTTAATGCTACGCTATTGTAATTATATTTGGTATAAAGTAATGTAAAGGGTTACTTACAGTACAATTGCAATTTCCATTGTCTACGAGTGGTGCAGTCCCAAAATACGACTCCGCGTGTGCCAACGATCTTTCGCATAGTGATATAATATGTAAAAGTGGTTTCGTTTCAGAAATTTCATCTTTATCTTCTCTTACGTTTTAGCAACACTCCTTCAAGAGAAGTCTTTCATCACAATCTCTGTCTGTCAAGGTCAAAACACAATACAACCTTATAGTCTGCTTCGTGAGCCTCTCCGGGGCCTGAGAAAAAAATGGAAGCAGCTGACCTTCACTGTGAACGAGCATATATTCTTACTTTGCAACATTCTGTGTAAAGCCATCTGTAGAAGTTGGTTTTTGCACGCCATGTTTGTATATTGTTTGCGTGATATTAAAAAAAGTTTGTTTAAAGGACGTTATGGTTCTAAGTACAGCCGAAAGACCCCTGAAAATAGCAAGTTATGGTACGGTATGAAAAATAACTCGCGCAAACACCATGCACTGCTAAGACTAACACCCAGGACATCAAAGATGACATCGCAAATGTCATTGATGAAATCACTGATGACATCACATATGTATGTACTTTTCATGGAATTTATGTACTAGGGATTTTCATTATAATGTTCCGAAAAAAGTGTCAAGGATATTGCAATAAATATCATACCGTTATTAGTGCTTTGAACGATGCATTTATATCAATAAATAGCATTGTATTATGGGATTCTATGTAGTATACTGAGCTGCTAATGGAGAAAGATAGCATTGTGTGCAGAGTACAAGATAAAAGTATAATATTTGTAATGTTAATATGTAGAATAATGAAATGATAATTGTCCTGAAATGTTCAAAAATTCACAAAATGGGGGTGTTCTGAGGACGCCGCGGCTATTCGTGGACAGGGCGTGGTAAATCCGGGTTTTTCCAGGAAATCCAACATGGAAAGAAGACTGTACGGATCAGCCAATCAGATGTCGAGGTTGTGGATTTGTGTTGAAAGAGACTGTGTGTGGTGAAGATGGCAGAAGTGGAGAAAGTCAGGGTGTTGGTGCTCGGAGATATGTTTGTGCATGGTTTACAGCAGTACGCTGAATGCAGGCATGTTGCAAAGAACTTTGATGTCAAAGGAGTGGAGGTGGTGTGGAGCACTGTGCCTGATTGCAACGTACAGGGAATTGTACAAGTTTGTGCGGATATAGCCACGATGAACAGTCCGCATGTGGTAGTTTTGCACTATGGTGCTTTCCATTTGGGCAACGTCAGTGCCCCTACTTTGTTGGCTGATTTGGAACGCTTGGTTCAAGTCGTAGTGAAGATCCTTCCAAACGCGAAAGTAATTTTTTCTGGATTACTACCTAGGGCAATATGGGACAATAGTTCAGTTTTTTGTCCTCAGCAAAACATTGCTAGGTGTGTCATCAACCGAGGCATGTGTGCATTCATGCTTAGAGCTGGTATGTTCTTCTGTAACAATGAGAATATTGATGCCAGTAATGCTGTTAATTTTAAAGAAGATGGCATTTGTTTATCTTTTACCGGAAATGCCTTTTTATTTTGGAATGTAAGGGTTGCTTTGGAGAATGTTATGTGAAGATCTTAGGAGTAAAGTAAGAAAAAAAAAACAAGAAAAAAAATATAAAATAACAGGTGTCTGTCAAGCATCTGTAAAAAAAAAAAAACGGCTCTTTTCAGAGCCAACTTTAAAGGGGAAATGGGGCACACTATTTAAATTTACATTCACCATGCTCAGATTTTCGATGTGTCCGCAGACATGGCGGTAGTCCACGGACATGTAAATCACTACGAGGGGGTTAGTATGTTCTATGTTACATGTCAGGGTTATTATGGTTAAGTTGTGCTACTAAAAACCTATGAAATTCAGTGAAAAAACTTTGTTAAAGGGACGTTATGGTTCCAAGTAAAACCGAAAAACCCTTGAAATTCGCCAGTTATGGTAACATAAGCAACCATAACTGGCGCCACCGTGCACTGCTAACACTAACACCCAGGACATCAAAGATGACATCACAAATGTCATTGATGACATAACTGATGACATCACATGGCTGGCTCTCCCTTTTTATCCTTTACTGACATATCAAAGCCACATAGTTTTCTACAGTAACAGTCAGGAAGTAAAAATTGAAAAGGTACTATATTTTTAGACTTGGGGTCCTGTCCCATCATATATGAAACATGTACATAGCGGAAGATACAGGCTTGAAAGAGAGCAATCCTTTCAGTGCATGAAGATAATCATTATGGTTATCAGCACTTTGTCATAGTTTTATTTTTATTACTCTACCTTCCCTCTATATGCTCATATTTGTATACATTATACTCACTCTCCATAGAGTGAATGGGAAAAAAAATTTGCTCGCGTCTACAGCCCAAACCGCTGGACGGATTTCCACCAAATTTGGACCAGGAGCAGCGGCTTGGTCCCGAAAGCGTGCTTTTGCAAATTTGGTGAAACTTTGTCTAGTAGTTTTTTTTAAAATGACCAAAAAGTAGGTCAAAAAAAATTAGTGATATCTGTGTTCGGTTTGCGGATACACTTCCATGTTCGCTCCGTGGAAAGTGTCCTGATTGGCCAATCGTCTTGCGTGATGTTCACGGACATGCAAAGTGTTCGCTGATTGGACGGCGTGGAGCGTGAAGCACGTCAGATTTTTCGCTAGCGCCCGCCATATTGGATTCGCGGATGTGCCCGGACAGCACGGTGAAACTTTGTTCAAAATGTGTATTTTGTAGAGTGTGTTGGTGTGTAGGAGTGTTTGGGGAGGGTGGGAGTGTGTGAGATAGGATGAAAGTTGTGTTTTTTATGTGTTAGACGTTCTTTTTGTGTTCCATTTGTTTGCGGACATCATGGGTGTTCTGAAATTTTCTAAATAAACTGACTAGGGGGTGTTCTAAGGAGTCAAAATGTGTCCGTTTTGTTCGCAAGTAAAGTGAAACTGTTCTAAGAACACTTGCGGTGTCCGGGGAATGTTCGTAAGTGGTGTCCTGAGGAAGCTGTCCGTATTCTTCTCTGTCAAGTTGAATGTGTTCTAAGAACACGCGCAGTGTCCTGAAATGTTTGCAAATAAACAAAATGGGGGTGTTATGAAGACGCTTCTAAGGACACTCGCGGTGTCCGGGGAGTGTTCGTAGGGGGTGTCCTGAGGACGCTGTCCGTATTGTTCTCTGTCAAGTTGAGTCTGTCCTAAGAACACTTGCGGTGTCCTGAAATGTTCGCAAATAAACAAAATGGGGGTGTTCTGAAGACGCTTCTAAGAACACTCGCGGTGTCCGGGGAGTGTTCGTAGGGGGTGTCCTGAGGACGCTGTCCGTATTGTTCTTTGTCAAGTTGAATGTGTCCTAAGAACACTTGCGGTGTCCTGAAATGTTTGCAAATAAACAAGATGGTGGTGTTCTGAAGACGCTTCTAAGAACACTCCCGGTGTCCGGGGAGTGTTCATAGGGGGTGTCCTGAGGACGCTGTCCGTATTGTTCTTTGTCAAGTTGAATGTGTCCTAAGAACACTCGCGGTGTCCTGAAATGTTCGCAAATAAACAAGATGGGGGTGTTCTGAAGACGTTTTTGAGAACACTCCAGGTGTCCTGGAATGTTCGTAGGGGGTGTCCTGAGGACGCTGTCCGTATTGTTCTCTGTCAAGTTGAATGTGTCCTAAGAACACTTGCGGTGTCCTGAATTGTTCGCAAATAAACAAGATGGGGGTGTTCTGAAGACGTTTTTGAGAACACTCCCGGTGTCCTGGAATGTTCATAGGGGGTGTCCTTAGGACACTGTCCGTATTGTTCGTTGTTAAGTTGAAAGTGTTCTAAGAACTATCGCGTTGTTCTGAAATGTTCGTAGGAGGTGTCCTGAAAACGGTGTCCGTATTGTTCGCTGGCAAGTTCAAAGTGTTCTAAGAACACTCACATTGTTCGCGGACTTTAAAAGTTTCCCATAGATCATAGTTGAAATGTTTGACTCTATGGATGTGATATGCTGCGGTGGTTGTTGCCAGGGCATAGAGTCTTGGGTGCATGGCCATTTGACCATGCACCCAAGACTCTATGCCCTGGCAACAACCACCGCAGCATATCACATTCATATTTGTTTATAACTTTGGGTGAAAAACAAATGTATAAGGAACAAAGGTATTAGATACTATGGATGTGATGTGCTGCTATGGTTGTCCTTATTATTGTATACTTACTGTTTGGTCTAGTAATGGGAGCCCATGTTTTTCTTCTTCATTTCTGTGATAAAAGAAAATAGCATGTTAGTATTAATATTTTGTAATGACTTATTACATTGTATAAGCAATATACTTTTATTTTTTTTCGACCCTCATATTTAGTAGAGTACAAATCAGAGTACTGTGCAATTTGCTCAGTTTCTGTATTTGTTGCTAAAATCATTGGGTCTGTGGGAGAAAAAAAAATCCATGTTGGATTTAAAAAAAACCCTTTTTCTGTTATGCTACAGTTTATTTGTTTGTTTGTTTTCAGTGTTCACTTGTTGTTTCTGGCTAATGCTTTATACTTTGCTTTGTTGTATTTTTTTTGGAACAGTAACAGATTCTTCATTTGTTGTGATATTACAAAATTTTGGAGCAGTTAGATACCAATTGGCGTATTCTAACTGTCTATTTTTTTAATATATTGTAGTGGTTTTCATTTACCTATTTGGATATTGTTAAATTTTGGGACAGTTAGATACCAATTGGCGTATTCTAACTGTGTATTTTTTGGCCTAATTTAGTGGTATTCATTTATCTGATTAGTTGTTGTAGAATCTTTGAGCAGTTAGATAGCTTTTGGAGTATTCTAACAGTTTATATTTTTGTAACACAAATTTACTTAAAGGTTTAAATACAGTTTATTTATCAAATTTTGGTTTTAAGAACATCAAATAAGCGTTTGTAAGATTTGCTGGTAATCTCTGCTTTAGAGTAATGGTACTATCATTACATTCAAACCATCCACATTTCTTTTTAATGTATGCAGTGTAGTGCCCTGAATTGGTTGTGGCTCCTGCGTGGTAGATTATACCTATTGTTGTGCAGGTTTTCTTACCAAGTGATATTTGACCATGTGTGAATCCAGTCAGCTTGCAGTTGTTTTTGGTACCATCTGCATTGTAACGTAGAAGCATTAGTATTACGTATTTACTATGTGTTTGTATTACTAATGTGGAGCGATTATCTGAATTGCAGGTAGAGCATAATCGACCATGGTTTGCATTTTGTACAAGTTGCTGAAATGGAATGGATTCACAATTTGGTATTGATATATATATGAAGCGTTCATTGGGGATTGCTTCTTGTGACACATTGTTGCAGAGAGTGCATGTATGTTTCCACATGTATGAAATCTGAAAGATTTCATTTATAGGTATGTTTTTGTTTTCCAGTACTTGTAGTAAGTACATTAGAAATTCTTGTGGATCTTCCTGTGAGTTTATAGTGAATTTCACCATTCCAGCACAGTAGTCCAATTGTCGTCTTATTCCAAAAACACTATATGTGTTGTCAGGATTGTTTGCTGCATTTCTGTGAAGTACTAACATTTGCAAACACAATGGGTTTGTACTGTGTGAGTAAATGTTGTCAACAATTGGTGGTAATTGAAATAGAATATTCATTGCTACATTTGCATAGCAACTTACACCAACTATATTTGAGAATTTAAATGGTCCAGGTAGTTCTGTATCTAACTGCTTTTTTTGGAGTTTGTCTTCCTTCTTTAAAGAAGTACCTGGTTTACTTTCTCTAATTGATTCTTTTTTGTTTGTGGTACTTGAAGAAGTATTTGTTTCTTTTACTCTCTTTGGAGGATTTCCAGTGACGTCCTGTTGCATTTCAGTTTGATTTAGTTTTCTTTTACAACGTTTTAGTTTTTGTGGAACAGAATATGTGTTTAGATGGGGAGTGTATAGTGAGCAAAGTCTATTATATTCTAAAATGCAAGGAATATCAGCGTTTACTTTACTTGCATCAAAGTTGATTAGAAATAGACCGTCAAGTGTACGTAAGCGTGATAGTGCTACGTAGCTCATGCCTTCTTTAAAGACTGTGTTACCAATATCTATCCTTGCTTTGTCTAGGGTAAGACCTTGTGATTTATGAATTGTGACTGCGTATGCAAGAGTTAGAGAAAATTGTTCTCTGCGTACATACATATCTTTGAAGAGAAGGAATCTAGCTGTTGAGGGTCCTATCCGTTTTACTTCTGAAAGTTTGTCAAAGAGTATATTGACAAACTGAATTTTGTTGTCACGTGGGTATGTTTGAAAGCCAACAACTGTACCCAGTGCTCCATTAACTAGTCCTTGGTCCACGTCAAGGTTACGTTTAAGCATTACTCTGCAATTTAAGGATAATTTTAACATCTTTTCTAAGCCTGCTGTGTTTGAGCTTGATTTTTCTAAATTATTTAGTCTTGTTGTGGCTTGGTCACACATGGGTAGTGTCATACCATGTACATCTAGTTTGTCTGTGGCGCTAATTTCCCTTATTGGTTGCATTTCTTTACTTAGCATGATTTCATTGAATTTGAGACAGCTTACAAGAGTTGGCATTAAGGCCATACAATTGACATTTTTGTGGGCTAATTGTTCCATAACATCTGTAGCACATGTATTATCGCCATAAAGTGCATTAATGTGCCGGGTTTTCAATGTTGCTTCTGCTTCTTTAGAAAGTATACCAACTCTCAAACTTTTTAAAATGTTGGCATAAGTTAGATCTGCAGATTGGCGCATGTTTTCTGTTAATTCTCTGTATTGGAAATGTTGCCAAAGGTTGACATTTCCAATGCTGCCAACAGTTTTACGGCAGAGTTTGTGCCCTAATGTTTTAAAAATAGGTTCACCTTTTACTGGTGTTAATTGAAGCAGATCTCTAAAAACAATAATGTGTTTTCCTGCAAAGAGCTCTTCATAGTCTGTTTTGAGTACTTCTTGTAATCTGAGGTGAATCAAAGCTAACATCAGGTTGGAGACCATGCTCACTTCATCTATTAGTAGCATTTTCATTTGTTTCAATACTCTGCATAATTCCATTGCAGCTTCTGCAGAAAGTTTGTAATAGTCTAATTTGTTCTGGTGTTCTACTGGTAATAGTAGTAATCGGTGTAATGTAACACCACCTATGTTGTAGGCAGCTAAACCTGTGGGGGCAGTGACAACAGCTGACAGTTTGTTTTTTGTCAATTGTTGAAGGAACTTACTAATGATTTTGATTAGGAATGTTTTGCCAGAACCAGCTTCACCACTGACGTACAGTAGTATAGGTTTATAATTATGGCAGGAACATTCTTTATTTTCATGTTTTACACCATGTGCAATTTGTTGTGTTCCTTCTTGAAAAATGCTACTTTGCTCATTGTTTAGTTTTGATTGTAGTATAGTTAAGTCTTCCTTATCTTCATACTGACACATGGTGTTTTCTACTTCTATCATAGCTAATTCTGCCTCATTTGTTATTAGTGGTTCTCCCAGTGGTTCTTGGCTTCCTGTTACAGAAGGTTGACTACTGTCAGGAGTATCCTTATCTTGTTGAGCTTGGAGTTCTTCTTCATGTTGCTGTTCATTGTGCAACATTGTTTTGTACTGTGTAAAGTTTACATCAGTTATAGTGCTTTCATTTGCTTTGAAAGCAACCTCATATGAGTCATAGTTATCTAGTAATTGTTCTTCTTTTCTCCATGGTTTGAAGAGTTGTAGCAGGGACATGTAATATACTTCTTTATGTTGAGGAGTCTTCAATGACAATTTGATATGATTAATTAAATTTGGTTTAGTGAGTTTAACTAAGCTGCCTTCACAGTCTGTCACTCTATATTTACCTTTTTTTTCATCGGGTTTCATATTATTTTTGTATGTGTAGTCTTGGGCTATTTGGTATAGACACATGTTTTCCAAAGTATTACTTCTGTTTGGGTAGTATGTGTCCAATAAATTGTTTTTTAAAATGTCTTGGCTGTTGGGATCATGTTTGGCTATTGTTTCTATATCTTCATATGATTTTAGAACTCTTTTTCTAGATTTAGCTGTACCAAGACTTAGCCATACTATATTTTCAGATTTACCATACAATGAAGTACCAGTTAAACGATCAGCTGCTTCATAAGATCCACATTCTCTATGGGTGAGCATTTTTATGCCCAAGCTGTATAATTTCTGAGATACTGTTTTATCTGATGACAGGTCGTTCCAGAGGTCTTGGAACTCTGTCTTTTCTGCTTTAGTTAAGTATGCTGTGACATATCGTGCAACTGCAGTAGAATTGTCTGCAATGTACTGCACATCTATGTTTGCATTCCATAAGTGGGCAATGATTGCATTATAATCATTGATATATTTTTCTTCTTCTTTTCTTTATATGTAATATGTATTTTTAGGTGACTTTCCTTTAACAGTATGTCTAACTGAAGACATGCAGTTGTTTACTTGACCTGTATTTGTAACTGGTCTAGGGAAACCAAATCGGCATTTGGTGTAGTATTTGCCTTTGTTTTTGTATTTGCGACGACAATATTTTCCACATTTGTGTCTTTGAAATTGTAAAATTTGTGCACAAAGATCACTATTTGTGGCTTCTGATGGAATTTGACAAGTGACATATTTTTCAATAAACTGTAAAACAGTGGCATCACTGTCTTGACCAAATTTAGGAGCATCTTTAATCCATAAAACCATGTGGATATGTGGTGCTCCTCTGGCTTGGTATTCTTTTCTCCAAAAGAAGTGTTGCACTTCTCCAAGGGGAGGAACAGTTTTATTACAAATAAAATGTAGCATAGCAATGAAGTGATGGTGAAAATATCTTGAAACATTAACAGGATCCAAAGAACAAAGTTCTCCAGGTGTTAGAATATCTATGTTTGTTTTGTTTTTATTTGATATGCGTAGGAAATCATGTAAATCTTCCCATGCATATTCTGCACAACTTAATGTAACAAACCAAGTGGGAGGGCCAAGGTTTCTGATCATACAACGTACATCTCCATGACGTCAAAACCAGTACTCTTTAGTACCACGCATATTTGCTAATAGATTTGTAATATTTGATTGTAAAATCTCATCCTTTTGTTGCACTTTCTCTAATAATTGTGTAGCTGTCATATTTTGAAAGTGTGATCCTGATTTTAATATGTGTGCAACTCCGTAACATAAAGTTGCTAGTTCACTTTCAAAGAGTAGGTGGAATATGTATTACACATTTTGTCTAAATCTAGTATCTTCAGAATACATCCGTAATGAGCGGTATTCTGAAGCTGATATTTGAATAGGTCTATCATCATATCTTCCTCCTTTGCCAGTGGAAAGAGTAGAGGAAAAGCACGTGCTTCTATACTTTTTTCCCATATACTGATTGGCGATCCTTTTGTTTGACGCATTTGGTATGTTTCCAGTACATCTTGTACAGTGTCATTACAGTGCAAAGGATGAATTGTATACTGGTCTAAAGTATTTGATATTGTAGCAGTATCTAGTAGCTCAAATTGACCAGCTTCTTGTGTTTCTTGAATTATTTCAGTTGTATCTTTCAAGTTTTCTTCAATATTAATTTAATTGTAATATTCATTATTCTCTTTAAGATATTGGAAGGCTTGTCTAACTTTATATAAATCTACCAGCTGTTTCCATATTTTTTGTCTTTTGTAGGTACTCCATTTACTAATATAATTAAAGATTGGTGCATTGGACGTTGTTTAGATTTAATGGTAAATAAACTACTTTTCCACGAATGCCTTTTACCAATTCAGAGGTAGGTAATTTTGCTGTTTTTGGTTGAAGGCGTATTATTGCTTGAAATGGGTGTACTGTTTGAATTATGATGCTCTCATATAAATTAAGTTGTTGTAGAGTTTTGGTACTGGGTATAATTCCAAATTATTTGTGATAGAACGTGAAGTAGTTTGGTTGTTGTCAAGTTTTGTAGTGCAATAACTGCAAAGTATTAAGGGCTCAGTTATTTCATATTTGTTTTCTGCTAGAAAGTAGAGAGCTAATGCAAACCATTTAGAATCTTCATTGTCTTCTATTTTGTATGATAGGTCCACAGTTTTTGTGTTACTTTTATAAAAAATTATACGGCAACATACACATACATGGTTTGGTACTTCAGCTGATGTACTTTTAAATTTTAGTATTTCTTTTTTGTATGTGTTTAGCAAAAGGTTGCCATGTGTAGAATTGTTGCTTAATTGGTTTAAAGCTATTTCATTCTGTAAATGGCTTTCACTTCCAAAATATTTTTTCTGGATATAGTGAATTTCTTCAAGTAGGTCTTTTGCTGTACCATGTAGAAGGATGTTATTTAACTTTGCTAGTGTTAAAGCAGGACTTATAGCATAGTACAGTTAATAGACTAGATTTCTTATAGTTGAATGATGTGTTGATATCCTTTTGATATCATGGAAAGTGGTTTTACAAGTAGGTCCTGTAATGCAGGCCAATGAATGTCCTTGTAGTCCTGTGTACTTGCGCACTGGACAGGTATCTATATTTTGCAGTAATTTAATTTTGATTTTGTCTTTGCTTTTTACATATTTATTGAGGAATTGGTGTAAAGATTTGAAACATTGTTTGGGAATGTTACACATTGACGTGCATGCCATTTGTACACTAGACGTTCTGATTCAGTTGAATGGAGCGGTAATTCTAAGTTTTCAGGGCATATTTTTGTAAGGAGTACTTCTTGTTCCATTATGGTATTATTCACTTTTTCATAACCTCGACCACTGCTATTTATGGCAATTGTATTTGTTTGCTTTTGTTTGTACGCTTCTTAATTAAAATATGGTTCTGTGCTCGTAGTGTGATTCCATTCACCTCCGCAGATACTTAAGAAGTTCTTTCTGTTGACATTTCGCTTATTGAGAAGTCTTTTTTGTAATTTAGTTATTAGTTTTGTTAGTGGTTTCATTTTGTTTAACAGTAAAATAAATACATTACTTTTGAGAAGAATTGCACTGTCCATCAATGCTTCTAAGATTAATTTCCTACGATAGGTTTTAAGCTTTGAACCTGATTTCTCTCCTGTTTTTATAAGATTTTGAAGGACTTTGTGACGGTATATTTTGGCTAAAATACTTTTCTTGGTATGCTTACTTTGCACTATATTATAATTTGAAGAAGTAGTTTTATCTGTACTGATAGGTGATTTTCTGATAATTGTTTTTTGGTTTGTTTTACATTTTGATAGAGGAAGCGAAGTTGTTGTACTTGAAACTTTTTGTGTTTCACTAAATGATTGTATTAGCTGTTTTGTTTCAACTTTTTTTACAAATTCTGCTAGAGATGGATGCTTATGTTGGACACCTTTATTTTCATTTGCTCTAATTTTGCGTTGCTTTCTACGGAGTTGTCTTTTGGTAGGTATTCTTTAGGGTCTGTTGAAAAAAATAAAGAAGATATGGTTTGGGGTGTTCTGGAATGTATGTGTGCTGTGTGCATGAGTGTTTGAGTAAGATGATAAAGATGTATGTAATGGTGTGTGATTGTGCATTGGGAACTAAAACTAGTAGGGGTAGGTATTCTTGAATTTATGTGTCACTAAACTGGGGTTCAGATTACAAAAAAAGTAAGCTAGTGGTGTGGAAAAGTACAAATAGTAAATGTAATGTATACAATTAAAATAGTTGTTTGTTCTATAATATGAAAATTGTAGTGGTTCAGTTGGCTAATTTGTGTGTCCAAAAATAGAAATTTGTGGGTCATTCTGGTTGTAAATCGCTGTTTACGACATGGACATTTTTGGACAAAATGGTACAAAATCTCTATTTTAAGAAACCAAAATAGCTGGTATTAATGTTATAGCATATTTGATTAATAATATAAATAATATGGTGATATTTTACTTACTTTTTTAAAAAAAATTAACAGGTAACTTCTTAGTTTTTCTTTTTTCTTTGAATTCGGCTGCTTCTTTTCAGGAAACTGGTCTTCACTGCAACTGTGAAAGCTTCAAATTAGTAACTTTGTTTGTATATAGCACTGTTTTTAATTTAGATATTGATTTTTTTAATTGAAATCCTCAGTGCCTTCTGTAAAACTATTAAACTAATTTATTTACATAAGATACATTGCATCAGTTCAGTATATATGATATGTTCTTGATGAACAAATTGTATTGAATGACTAACTGTAGCAAAAATAAAATATCTTTACTATGTCTGGTGAAATTTATAATATATTAGTGAATACCACTATTTCTGTAAGTAAACTGTTCTAGGTAATAGCGCCTCAATGTCATGTCTAATTTAAAGTAATTAAGTAAATAAATAAATAAAAACAAAAAATATGAAATTGTATAAGTATTTTTATAAAGGTTTAAACATAGATTGTGTTTGCATGCAATTTTGTTTGAATATATGTATTCTATATATTTCATTTAAAAAATGTTAGTTTAACATGATTTGAGTGTGTGTGCTTAAAGAAAGTAAAAAGTATAAAGTTGTATAAGTGGTAGTTGATTTTAGGAAATTGAAAAAAGTACAGTAAATTCATTTAACAGATTTTACAAGGTAAAAGTCTGTTTGAAAATGTGTTCATCTACCATAGCTCTCAAGTCACACGCTTTTGGCGGGTGTCACACGCCTTGTAAAGGGCAGACTCACCCGTCAAGCCTCCTGCGCGCCCATTCATTCCAATGGGCGTCTCACCCGCTAAAAACAAAATCGGGTGATTTCACCCGCCTGTAAAACAAAAATGGCTGAGAGCTATGTCATTTACTATACAGAAAATATGCATACCTGAAGTTTTTGTTCATGCATATGGATATGGGTGGAGCTGCAAGTAGAAATCTTGAAGACTTGTACAGTATTTGTGGTAGATGCTGCTTGCCAATGATATGACACTTGTACTCAGAGAGATTCAGAGTACATTTGCAGTGCTGATCTATGATGATGCAGTTAGATGTGGAGGTCTTGAATGTGATTGGTGCATGGTCATGTGATTTTTGAGGTACATCCAATGAGGGAATGGCAGAGAGAGTGTAGTGGAAATGGTAGAAGGGCTGTTCATGTTACGATATGTCCGCGGACATGGCGGTAGTTCCAGGACATCGGGAGTTACATCCGGGGATTTTTGGGTTCAGAAGTCATGCAAATGAGAATAAGCACTGAAAGGGATTGGTCAGGAAAGTTTGGTGGGTGTGTTGTGCCAGGAGAGATTTTTTGAGATAGTCTTTTTGCTGAGAGAACAAAAGATAGCTATGGCTGTGTGTTTCAGAAAACAGATTGTTTGGATTTTAGGAGAATCGTGGATACATTGGTTGATGGTGCATGCAGAAAGCTGTGGAGTAGCTGTAGATCTTGGATTCCCACATGTGGAAGTACACTGGCATGGAGTACGTGGAATGAAGTGGTTGGATTTGCTACCTCTCTGTGCTACTTTGGAGACAGAGCAACATCCAGACATAATTGTAATTCATTGTGGAGGGAACAGTTTAGGGCATGTGACTGGAATTTTTTTGAAAGAAGGACTGAGGAAGGTTATGGACATGTTTCCTAATTCGCAAGTGATATTTTCACTGATTGCGCAGAGACAAATGTGGCTTCGTTCTTCTTCATTTGGTCCACAAATGGAAAAAGCAAGGCGCAATGTTAATAAGGCTGTTTGTGGCTTTCTAAGAGATTTTGGCATGTCTTCTTTTCACAATGAAAATATTATGTTTTGTAGTACATACATTTTTCGCAGAGATGGAGTCCATCTTACTTATGCTGGCAATCAGATTTTTCTGAGAAATGTACAAAATGCATTGCAACCTTTTTTGGAATTACAACAACGATTTTGAAGTAGATGTTAAGCATTTACAATTTTTGACTTACAAACACCACCCAAAGGTTCTTTTCAGAGCCACTACTTCTTTCCAGAGAAAATTACAATGTTTGTGATGGAGTAGTAACCCATTTTTTTTAATGTTCACGAACTGTTCGCGGACTTCTAAAAAAAATACAAAGAGCCCTGCTTCATTTATTTTCACTTCTATTTTTTAACTGGGAAAGGCGGCTCTGAGAAGAGCCTTATTTCTTTTTGATTTTAGTAATTTTGTATTTTTTTTGGTTTTTCAGACACGACACAGTAGGAGAGGAGGGTAAAGGAGGGAAAAGGGGGGGACACCAACCACAGGGATAAGAAAGGGCGAGCTGGGAGAGGAAGATGTAGAGTGGGTTTTATTTGGGTAGTGAGCAGGTCTTCTCGTGCTCTGAGACGATAGTCTCAAAAGCACTCCAAAGTCGCTCCCCCCTGCAGAGTACTGTGTCACAGTACATACATACAACTGTGACCCTCGAAAGGTAAGGGTCATCAGCATTCTGTATGGCCTGTGAGGCAGCTTGAGAAAGACGCTGTCCCACAGAGGTGGTCCTTGTGGTGACAGGATCAGAAACAGAGGATGAAGTAGAGGAAATCAACCTGCTACGTTCTTCGCAAGGTACAACCCTGCGAATAGCCCCAGAGTGAAATGACCTCAGGTGTCGCTTCATAGTAGTGGTCCCAAAGCTGTAGTTACCGTGCTTCCCGCGACTGAGTATCATTTTGCACTCATTGCAGGTAACATGGTTTGCACGAGCCTTAGGACCATTCCCATGAATGGTAAATAACCACCACACCCAAGACTCACGCCTATTGCGGGTAGTAGGGATTTCCTCTACCTCATTCTCATCATCCTCTTCTTCCTCCTCCGCATCCTCACTCCTGTTCCCCTCTTCAGGCCCTTGGGGAGGTGGAGGTGGTGGAGGGGGTGGTGGTGGTGCTGAAGCAGGTGCAGCACCAAGTGGCAGTTCAGCAGCCAAGGATGCCATGTCGATGATGGTGTAGTCTGCAGGTGGCAGCAAAAATCACTGTGTTCTGAAGAATAGCCAGAAAGACAATGGGAATAAGCTCTTGGGCGTGTTCTTTTATAGGGGTGCTTGTGCGCGGTCCGCGGACATGCGCACTGTGCGCGGACAGATCGAACACAAAAAAAGGATCGGAAAGTTTCAAAAGGTATATAGAAAGTCAAGATTGCTATGTGGGACTTGTGGCATGGTGAGATTTTATTGAAAAATATTATGGATTAACTGAAAATGTACTTTTAAATTGTTCGGGGACACAAACAGTGTCCGCATTTCAGGACACACGATGAGCGTGGGCGCGGTCATATGATCTGTTTGCGAACTAGTCTGCGAAGGAAGCGCCTGTCCGCAGGACACCAAGTGCACGGAGATTGGTTAGCGCATGCGCATTGATGTCCTACGGACACTGTTCGGGTTCTGAAGTAATTAAAAGTGCGTCACACGTGAAACGAATATTTGAGGACACCGCGTGTGTTCTTAGAACAGTTTAAACTTGGTAGCGAAAAGTAAGGGCAGATATAGTGTTCTTCAGGACACGTGTAATTTAGTTTATGTAGGAACATTTCAGGACACCAATTGTGTTCTTAGAACACTTTCATTTGGGTAGCGAACACTACGAACAGTTGTACTGTTGTTCAGGACAAATCATTTTCGTGTATTTAGGAACATTTCAGGACAGCATTTGTGTTCTTAGTACAGTTTTAAGTTGATAGCGAACATTACAGACAGATATAGTGTTCCTTAGAACACTTAATTTTTGTTTCTTTACGAACATTTCAGGACACCATGTGTGTTCTTAGAACAGTTTCAACTTGCTAGCGAACAGTACGAACAGGTGTGGTGTTCTTCAGGACACCTCCATTTTCGTTTATGTACCAACATTTCAGAACACTCGCACTGTCCGCGGACACTTTTATTGTTTTTTTAAAAAAAAACGGAAACTGTTCACAATACAATATAAAAATTAAACTTTATTTAACATATATTAATAATTTATGACAGAGAAGGTGAGGCAGAAACAGAAACAAAAACAGGAGAATTTGGGGTTTCAACATGATTGGTATTAGGTGAGGAAGGGATGGAAATCTCATCAAAACGTTTTGGATTATGGAGAGGGTTTGGGGATAATTGACTGGGATATGGTGAGGAGGGACAAGTACATGTGGGGCAATGGTATGACATTTTTGTTTAAAATGATCTTCAACAAAAGTTTTCAAATTATTAAAATTGGTCAACAGTAAATCAGTTATCATTTCTCTATTCAACATGGCAAGCTTATGAATATTGCACCTCCATCATGTATGCTGCACACAATGCCTATGTTTCTACATGAGCACCTTAGTATACTGGATGGACTAAATAGCCCTTGATATTTATTCCAATGATCATTGACACTTTTTTCAAATTAACATTACAATAAGAAACCCTTGTACAGACTTTTCATTAAAGGTAAATGCACATGTGATGTCATCAGTGATGTCATCAATGACATTTGTGATGTCATCTTTGATGTCCTGAGTGTTAGTCTTAGCAGAGCACGGTGGTGGCACGAGTTATGGTTGCTTAGCTTACCATAACTGGCGAATTTCAAGGGTTTTTCGGTTTTACTTGGAACCATAACGTCTCTTTAACAAAGTTTTTTTCACTGAATTTCATAGGTTTTTAGTAGCGCAACTTAACCATAACGTCCCTTTCACAAAGTTTTTTTCACTGAATATATATATATGTATATATATATATATATATATATATATATATATATATATATATATATATATATATATATATATATAGCTTTGATTGATCTAAGTGCTGCTTTTGCCACAGTAGATCGCCAACTCCTGTGGGCTAAATTGTATCAGTGGGGAGTGCCTTCTGGTATTTTAAGACTCTTGATTGGCATGCACGCCCAGTCAGAAATCCAGGTGCGATTGAACTGTGAGGGGACTCTGTCTCATCCTATTTCGACGAGCCAGGGGTCAGCCAGGGGTGCGTATTTGCTCCCTGTCTGTTCAACCTATATTTATCAGATATGAGTGAACACCTGAAACCTGCTGTCCTTGCTTCACCTGCAGTCGATCAGTGTAGACCTTTCTGGCTATCATACGCTGATGACTTTCTCTTGTTCGATCTTACTCCAGTGGACCTCCAAAGGCTCTTGAACTCCTTTACAGTCTACACTCAAGCCCAATCCATATCTATTAATCCTGCTAAATCCAAGATCTTACAATGCTCCAAAGGGTTCACAAGAGCAAAGTTTAATTGGTACGTTGTCACAGAACCAATAATGAAAGTCAATTCACTGGTATACCTCAGGTTCTTAATCCAGGCCACCCCAGCCTGACTAAACTGAAAGCCTGGGTGAGAAAACAGACCACTCAATGTGTAAATGAATTTGTACAAGTAGATTGTTGTTAAGCAAGCTATACATTGCTACCGGCCTTAAAATATAACAAGGGCAAAGTGGTTTCTAAAATAACATACAGGATGGAAATATAATCACTATCCCTAATGGATACCTGCCCTGTCTTGAAGATTTTTCTTGGCACAGGTTGTTGGGTTTTCCCAACACAGTTCCCATCGAAGCTATTCGATATGAACAGGGGATAATCTCCCTGTCCACACATGTAGAATGGAAACAGCTTTCATAAATTAGGAAAATATTGATGCCTATGGGGGGCTCTCTTTTTGATGATCTAAAATAATTTCTGGAAAAGTTCCTGGCTTAATGAGATCTTGGATCATTGCACTTTGGTTCTTATTAAAATTCAGAGCTCATTGGAGGAACTCTGTTATAATCCAGACGGGATGAAGAAAAATATATTTGAGTTTGACTGGATTATTACGATGGAAACGGTACATAGCTACTCCTCCCTCTCTCACATTTAAAATATGATCATAAGAAATTGGGAGTCTTAGCACCATTCCTATCAGTATATCCGGCAAGATGGGCATGGCGTGCTTCTCTGGGTTTTCGTTGGAATCTCTTCTTAACCAAATAAATCATGAGTAGAAGAGGGTTGATTGTCGGGGACTGGGTGGGGTGTAGGTCTGTAGGAACGTGGAAGCCCAGGAAACAAACACTATTTATGGCATGCCTGGCACTGACTGTTTTGAGATCAAAGCTCCTACGAAGGTTTGCGCAATTGGCAACCATTGGTGACCCTAAAATGATTTGGTCCTCATGCTTTTTTGTTCATGTGACATCCACTGTAATTGCCGTTGTGACTTTTTTAAGAGAGTTGGGGTTGGAAGCGGGGCTGTTATATGTAGAAAACATGTGACCATCTTACCTATATCCATACTTGTCTTTATCATTTATGTCTGCAGTAAAGGTGCCTTTAATGCACGCATTTACCTATGCAGTAAAGGTGGTTATGATGCGTCCAAGGAGGTTAGGGGATTATGGATCTAGTACTGCTTGATGTGTTAACTGGGTCTTCTTTTTCTCTTTTGGTTTCTTGCTTATTGCTTCTTAATTTGCTGTTGCAGTTTTAGTTTTTTTTAGTAGTGTTTAAATTGTTGTGATAAATTGTCTATTGTTTTTTTTTTAACTCTTGCCAAGATTGCTAAAGTTTGACTTGTTTAACCATGAAACAAATCAAAACAGAAATGTGTAGAAATCTGTGAACTCGATTTAAAGCGATGGGGTTTATCATTGTAAGTTGTGTTAGGAAATGTAACCACCCTGAAAATGAAAGTCTGACAGAGGTACTGGTGCAACACCAGGGTCAGACTGGGACAACAGGTAGACCCGGGCAGCATATCAAAAGTGGCACAGCACTCAAAAAAGCTGCCCACAATCGTGAATTCCATCAATATGTGACTATTCTCAACACCATATGGAAAGATGATGGACTATTCTCAACACCATATGGAAAGATGATGGATTGGTAGTGCTGCACAAATTTGTGCATATTGAAAGCAATGTTTTGGGTAATTATTGGGAAAAGCCATGATTACAATTACAGACCCCCACTGGCAGGTGGCGAGCTGCTTCATTAGGAGAGGGAAATACAAAGCACTTGCACCGTGGGGATAAGGGGAAATGGTGCGTGCGTGAAAGGCGACATGCAGCCAGGTGGCCACCATATGCCAAGCACTGTCTTAGTTAAGGGTATCAGGCAGACTTCAGATCAGAATCAAAGCGAAAAGCAACCACCTGCAATTCAGATATGTACTTTCAACACTGAGAAATGGGATTCCCTTTCTATTCTTTTTCTTAAATATAGAAAGCATATAGACAAAATGAGTGCAGTTGCTCATGGCAGATTCCGGGGATGGATTGTGATTTGCATTTTGTGTGTTTTTAGTGTCAACCTAGCTAGAGAATGTTTACTAGAGTGTAGCATGAGGATGGGCATAATTGGCTAATAGAGTTTGGGTACCCGGATTTGCAACAATTCAAGATTGTGTATATGTATTCATTTGTAAGTGGCACGTGTGTGCAGAAAGTTACACTGAAAAACGTGGATACATGCTTATAAAAATAGCATGGTATAAATATTGTTGAACCCGTTTTCTATCAGCATTTGTATGCAATTTGGCATCCAATTACAGCCAATTCTGAACACATTTGATGATATAATCCATGCAGTAGTAGCACACGAAAGCCTGCTGTACATTTTGTCAACTCAGGCAGTTCTTGTCAAAAGCGTGTGAGGTTCAAACTGGTGGTGTAGTAGTCATCAATCATCTCCAGTCTGTTTGTGGCAGGGTTCGCTCTCCTTACCACTGGCAATGCACACTCCATCTGCTCCGCAGCCTCCCTGGCACAATGACTGCAGCATCTGTTCAGTGATGAAGAAAGCACGCTGGGCTCTGCTTCATCCAGCAGAGTGTACTTTTCCAATGAGTGAAAAGGGTTACCTCTTCTGGTACATCTATACAATGCAGTTTCCACAAAGAGAGACCTGCACATGTGTTTTTTTTAAATTAGTAATACTGAATGATATAAGAACCGGAGAACACTGAGTAGAAGTAGAAAATAGCATCCTACTGTACCAAAAAGGAACATAGTGAGTAAGATAATCTATGAATTCAATCTCTTTCTTCAGTAAGAAGTGGAAACCGAAACCACGTCTCAGATCTTGTGGGAGAAAATTCAAAATGTTGCGGTAGTGCATGGTGCAATGCATCAGATTAACCGGAGTGAAAAGATGATCATATTAGTTATAAACTGCAGTGCATTTTCTTTATTTTCTTAAAAATATTAATTGGAATTAGGTATACATACATAGATAGAGCAGCAATTCTGTAGATCAACCGTACAGGTCTGGAAAGCAGAAAAAAAAGCTAGAGGTGCATCAACATATTTTTCTCTTGAAGTTTAGATTGCCCATATACCCCAACTGTTTTTGTTCACTCCCCACTGGCCTGCATTTGGTAATGTAACATGGTGATCCGTGAGAGTCTCACTTTGATACACGCGAGACAAGAGCATACCGGCCCGGTTGCATGTCTCCTCATCGAGATCAAGTATGCACCGCCTTGTTGCCTGCCTCACTTGTCATGTTGTACCTGCCTCACCTCCTTCAGGAGTAGTTAACAGCCTCCAGGAACAGCCCCAGGAATTGGGACTGAGAGGATAGCTCAGGGGCAATATGATTGTATTGAAAGCAATACAAAGCAGGAACCCAGGTTTGAATCCCACATTCCCATGCTCTGTAACACGGATTTAAAACATGAATAATGTAAAGAGTATACTTAAACCAAGTAGTGGTTATGTAGCAAGTTGGGCTATGTCCAGGCACCAATGAGTTGAGAGAGAGCAGAGCAGCCCAGCCCAAATGCCACCAGAGAAAAGAAAAGTTAAAATTTAAACAAACACACGTGTAAAGGTAAAAGTGAGTTTAAATATCAGCCCATATTTATAACTTCTAAGAACGGTCCACCTCAAAGGGAATTTCATTCGGCCGGCGGCCGAATACCCCAGGGGCCAGTCCACCACTGTCACATGCCACTATAATACACTTACAAACAAACTGTGGACCTCACAGTGATTACTAAACAGAATGGGCAAATGCCTCCTGATCTGATGAGTTTCCCCTACCCTAAAACAATAACAATGTTGATGCGTTTTCATTTTAATTTGTTAGATACAAAGGACAATTTATTATTGTGAAACCATCACCGGCACTTGAATGGCCAGTGTAGGTTCTGTTCTGCTGCACACGAGAACCTAAAGCATCTGGTGTTATACTGTAATGAGTTAAATAATGTGAGGACATTATGCTTTGGACACTTAGTGAATAACATCTCTTTTGTATTAAGTGATGTTTTATGGGAAATAATTTATATGACTACCTCCATAGAATGGAATGTGACACTGTTGCACTTCCTGCAGACGATTACATTGTTTTAATTTGTAATGGGTAGGTTGGGAAGCTGATAACTGTTTGGACATGTTTTACTTGCTGTCTGGATGCGTGATGTATTGTTTTGTGTAATGTGTATTATTATTCATTAACATAATACATTTAAATAAATGCATGTAATATCTTCGAGTGAAACCATGGTTAGTTAGACATGTGAGAAGAGTGCTGGTGGGATCAAGAGGGTGCAAGAAGGATAGTTAGTGCAGAATAAAAAGGTGTTGTTGTGATAAAGATGATTGAAGAGGGTTGTGAAATTAAAGTGAGTGACTGATATAAGGCATAGGAGAGTTTTTGGGTGAGAGGGGCGCTTAAATGAAATATAAAGGCCCAAGACAGAAGGTGCATTGGTAGAAAATCTGAGTAGTGAGCTGTTTGGAGGAGTGAACCTGCAAGAAAAGGAGACAGTAACATTTGTGATGAAACAAGAGAGCTTAAGACAAAAGTGGGGAGAGGGTATAGCCACATTGGCAACAAGAAGGCTGTAACAATATATGCCACATAACATCATAATGGCCCATCACAAATGCTTGCTGTGGACATGTGGCAATTCATTTTGGCATCTGGAGGTAATAATTCATGTCGGATTTCTGACCAATACGGCCGAAAATGACAATGACTCAACTCATGTGTTTCATTGCAGTGTACTGTTCTTATAATTCCATGCGTTTCTGTATGAGCTTCACACATTGTACCCTCAGAGGCCATTTGACGCTGCACATGACACAGAATGAGTAAATATAGACATATGCCCATGGCGCGGCTATCATCTCTCTCCTGCTATTTCTCCTTTACTGAGCTGCACCCCATAGAACACAGCTGAGTCTGATGCCAAATTTTGTCCACCTGTATATATAGCTTTTCCGCTTTTCCTTTTTCTCCATCTCATGCCTTCTAGAGTCTCCTATCTATCCACCTCTTATCCCATCCATACACAATGATTCCCTCCTCTTTTTACTGTTGATTACACCTTCTAACTCCTCGTTTGGCCTCTCAGACTCACACAGCGCTTCAATGCCATGAATTATGCAGGAGGTGCTATATAAATGCAAAATAACATAACATAACCTACAGGGGGAACCTCAGCTCCCCTAAAATCCAGGATTTGAGTGTGGCTCTCAATACATTTCAAGCCCAATATTCAGAAGAAGGTGGAGACTACAGTCTAAAGATTCTGTGTTCCGGGATAAGGTATTGTGATTGGTGAAACAGGCGACTGCAATGTAGAAAAGAAGGAGTATCCTAGAGAAAACCGATGCAACTCTGGTTTAAGTGGGGGTTGAAGGTGGAACAAGTCTTCCTAGCAGATAAGAAGAAGCATCTAAGTTGTAACTGGGGAAACTATGTCTGAGGTGGGAGTTCATATGGCACATGCCTTCCTAGCAGGCAAGGTTGATGATTCTAGAGGAAACCAGAGAAGCTCCGACAGAGGTGGGAATTCAGACAGCACAAGTCTTCCTATTGCAGTAGGCATGGAGGAGGATCCTAGAGGGAAGCGTGGAAGCTCTGACTGAGATGGGATTTCAGATGGCACAGGCTCTCCTATTGCAGCAGGCGACAAGGAGGATTCCACAGGGCACCATGAAGCTCTGACAGAGGTGTAAATTCAGGTGGCAAAGAACTTGATATCACACAAGAAAGAGGAGCCTAGAGAAAACCAGGAAAGCTGTATCTGTGGTCAGTAGTTGATGACACAGGCCTTCCTAGCAAGCCTCTAGAAGGCACGAAGGAGGATCTTAGAGAGATCCGGGGTAGCATTGACTAGGTTGAGGTTCAGATGGCACAGGCCATCGTATCAAGCCTCTAGAAGACACGAAGGGGGATTCTAGAGGAACCCAGGGAAGCTCTGACAGAGGTCAGTAGTTCAGATGACACAGGCCTTCCTAGCAATCCTCTAGAAGACAAGAAGGAGAATCTTAAAGGAATCAGGGAAGCACTGACTAGGTGAAGGTTCAGGTGGCACAGGCCTGCATATCAAGCAAGAAAGAGGATCCTACCTCTAGGTACCCAGGGAAGTTCTGCCTAAGGCCAGTAGTTCAGATGACACCCGCCTTCCTAGCTAGCTTCTAGCAGGCAAGAAGGAGGATTTTACAGGGAACTAGGGAAGCACTGGCTAGTTGGAAGTTCATTTGGCACAGGCCTTCATTTCAAGCAGGAAAGAGGAGCCACACAGAAACCAGGGAAGCTCTGTCTGAGGCCAGTAGTTCTGATGACACTGGGCTTTGTAGCAAGTCTCTGGCAGGCAAGAAGGAGGATCTCAGGTGGAACCAGGGAAGCACTGACTAGGTGGAAGTTCTGGTGTCAAGGGCCGTCAGATTAACCAAGAAAGAGGAGCTTAGAGGAAACCAGGGCTGATCTGTTTGAGGTTAGTAATTTAGATGACACAGACATTCCCAAAGAAGATGAAAGGATGGAGTAAAGGAGATCTTCCTATGAATCAAATGGATGTAGTTTTGGGGTCATATCTAATATTACCACCTATTCTCCCACTGCTTATAGATTGCTCTGCACCTCCAATCATGTGGTGGTGAGTCCACAAGTTTTGCATGTACGTTTTCCTGACGTGAAATTGCTCATTGGATTCCATGAATTCAGTTAGGACTAAGCTTGACTGAGTGTGCGATTTCACTGCGTGGCCTATCCCTCAACACGCCCACGATATTCCTTGTTCTTCCTCTTTCTGTGGGGAAAATGGGTAATATGCATTTTCCGCCCCTATATATTTCTTTTCGTATAGTGTCGCGCACAATGCTTGACAGTCATTGGGTGATGGTCTATGGATCCTTATGTCAGAGAATTAATGGAACTGGACATGCTCAGCTTAACCAATCATATCAATTTATCTACGGTAGTTGCTAGCTCCTGTTCATCCATCCCACAACCTACCCTCTGCATTGGTGTTGTATCTTTGGGTGACCATTAAAAGCCTAACTTGTATTTTCTTAATATGAATGTATGAGAATGAGTATATTTAATGGGGCAAATGGGACATGCTTTTGAGCCCCTTTAACTGTTGGATTACAGTGCCAAAGAGGGTTTGGCAAGGATGTAGTTGGTGCCAAAAAGGAAATTATTATGTGCTAATCTACCTCACCTGTGTGATGCTATTTCAGATGATTAGTGTGATTTTGGGAAGAAAACCCGTAGTAGAGATATATTTATTATTACCCCTGAAACCCTGTACCGTGTAAGGCATTTTACAGATAGCAAACAACAGCCAACATCTAGACTGTGGACATAGCAACATTAAACAAATACTGCAGTAGAATCCTAGGCTTGGAATGAGGGCTAACGACAGGCAAAATCTATTTACAATCTACCAATACAGTTTGCATTGTTGTGGACAAACTGAAACTGAACCGCACATTAGTAATGCACCTGGGACAGTGGTGTCCGCTTAGGATGCCACCTGTAATGCAGGCCCTATAGTGGCTCTGCAATCAGCTGATTTGTCCCAATACCAAAGGTCCAATGCACCAATATGTTGCTTCCACTAGAGGGGGATACATCCTTGCACTGCTCCAAACAGCACATCCTCCTGAGATGTGTGCACACCACACCCTTCAGTAGGGTTTCTTTGGAGCGATTCAGGGCTGTGATACAGGGACGGCGGGTGAGTACTCTTGCATCCAAACTGACCACATAAATTCATGGCGACAGTGTATGCAGTTTCAATACAAGATTCAACTCCTCAGCCCAGGAACCACACATAAAGTAATATACACACATTCTTGAAACCACAACAGGCATGTTTAGGAATGCAACATTTAGGAAAAAAACTGTCTTCTAGCAAAACATCCATCTCAATCATGTCCAAAGCTTTTGAGTGATTAACTCACATAACCGGTGCAGTTAACCAAACACAAGATTATCAAAGTCTGTTGTAGGGAATATCAAGGGATCTCTAACTCGAATTTGCGGACAAAAGAAACATGTAACTTTTCCATTTTCCCTGTTGGAAATAGGTCAGAAGTGTAATCGCTTTCTGACTTACCTAGTGCCTCAGAGTAATCAGATCATTTTTGTTAAACTACATCAGTCTTTGAGTCTGGTGGGCAAGAGCTTCTGGCAGCAATGCTAGCTGTATTGTAATTTGAAGTGGTTTCCGTTTGTCCTTACCTAAAACATTTTGAAGGCCATTGAATATGCAACAGGGCCAGGCTGATTAACATTAGCAATTTTGTTTAACCCGGCTCTTGTGAGGCAGATGTACTACAAGGAATGATGGCATTTCAGCGGCAGATCCTTTCCTGCTGTTGAACCCAGAAGCTATATTATGCCTGCATCTCCCCTAAATTGTGCATAACAGTTCCAGACAATCCGGAGAGATGATGCATGCACAATATTTTCCTCATAAACCCTTTAAACTTTTCATTCTTTGTGCCAATCTATGGTTTGCCACCCACTTACACTATTGTTTTTTTGTTGTTTTCCTTACCCTTTGGGCAAAGGGTTGAAGCCATGTCACCTGTGCTGAGGCCTGAGCCAGGATCCTGATGTTTGCAGCACCTTAAAAATGTTATTAGGCTAAAGCAGTGTTCCTTGGAGGCCACATCTTCACTGGAGAATACTGATGATGCATGCAGGGAGGCTTTATGTGACTGTGGAAATACTTAGGGACTGATTCATAGAATTCTTTGCATACTGAACTTCAGTGACACAACTCCTTTCAGCGATTCATGGATCAAACTCTGCATGTATTTCCGGGACTTCGGGAGGGTCCATCATAACTTTTCATGCAGTCAAGCATTGTGCACGACACTATACGAAAAGAAAGATATAGGGGGCGGAAAATGCATATTACCCATTTTCCCCACAGAATGAGGAAGAACAAGGAATAACGTGGGCGTGTTGAGGGATAGGCCACGCAGTGAAATCACACATTCAGTCAAGCTTAGTCCTAACTGAATTCATGGAATCCAATGAGCAATTTCATGTCAGGAAAACATACATGCAAAACTTGTGGACTCACCACCACATGATTCGATGTGCAGAGCAATCTAAGCATAGGATCGTAAGTGCAAAGGTAAGGTTTACATTGCATTTTAAGGGTGACGACACGTAGTTGAGGTGCCGCTTGAAGATTGGGGTGATCATACGCATATTAGCATGGTGCAGCCTTCAATTATGGGGGTTCTTGCACAGATTATCCAGGCACTGACATGAATTACGTCAATGGAACGCAGATTGTCAGAGTGTAGTTTTGAGTTATGGTGGTACGCAGTCCTGCAGGGGAGCTGCCTTGTTTGTGGGGTGACAGCATGCAGTATTACCAGGGTGCTTGATGGTGGTGATTATGTATGTGTAAAGGTCAGAATAGGGTGCTTGTTTTGGTTTGCAGGGGGGTCGTGTTGTGGGCATATCACGCTCAATGTGCGCCTCAGGGTACTTTAGGTTATAATTCTTTGAATACACGGAGCGTGCAATACAACATTTGCGCACACGTACACAAAAAGTTTCTTTACATGCACACTACTTTGCAGGGTCTTTTTCTTTGAATCGGGCCCTTAGTCTCTATTCCTCATAACACATGTCTGCCCACTGTCCACTCTCCATAGAAGCACTCAGGATGTGTGTGGTGGGTGCATCTAAGCAACCACCAACCAACTCACCGTACGACGCATCAACAAAGCCAAAGCAGTAGGGATAGGCTTCCCATATCCAGCCCCCAAGCTGTGGAATACGCTCACCACTGCCCTCAGAGCAGAAACTTCTCTCCCTGCCTTTCGAAAGAACCTTAAAATGGTTCTCTTTAACTAACCACCTCCCTTCTACCCACCTTTCTCAATACCCACCATCTCCTTGTGTTTTACATATGCTCCTCACAAAGAGTACAATATGTATGCCTACATGTTGTTATATGTCCTAAGCTACTCTTTACAAATTATACAATAAATTTTACTGTCTGCCTTTATATGTAACTAAGCTCTAATCACTCACTGTAACAAGCACCACAATGCCTTTGGGCTGTTGCGTGCTCTTCAAATATGAATAAATAAATAAATAAACACACAAATAAATAAATAAATAACCACAACACCAAAACAGTATTCCCCTTGGATATTTGCACCCGTCTCCAGCTCATTTGTGAGGAATTTGACCATCAACAAGTGCGCTTACTTGGGCTTTTTGATTTTTTAATATTGAGAATGAATGATGGGAGATAATCCTCCGAGGACTGTGTGAGGCCACTCTGCACACAGTCCAGCTGCTTCCCGCACAAAACGCATAGTCACATGTATTCCGGGAAGACACAGCCTACAGGTGCCGTCTTCCCCTGTCATATTCAGCTGGAATGTGACAGCCCCGGTACATCAAAGCATCTCAAGGAGGGGGAAGGCACACCTTCCTCCAGCATATACAGCCTAATTTAAATAAATGTATATATCAAAAGCTCTATGGACCAGCATTTCCTTTGTCCTCCGGCTGGTGGCTGTGCATACTAATGAGAGATACTTGAAGCAAGCGGAAGGGGCTTGGCTGCCGGAAAAGACAACAGGAAAGGCGGGACTAACAAGCTAGTTCACTCAACTTGAAGCTAGTTCACACCTCTCTGTATGAAAGACAGTGAATGGCCTGTCTGGGTCCAGCAGTTACCACAGGTGTCCCTGCAGAGCAGATCCCTTTCAGAGGGACGTAGGATTTGATTTAGGAGAGACAAGAAGTCTGCTGCAGTAGAGACAGTTACGTCACTTTGCCCCCTTGGTGCTGAAACCGAATAACCTTGAACTGTAAGACTGATTACTTTACCAACTAACCTCCTGTCAGTATCTAGAGTGCATCCCTTTTCCTTTGTGAAACTGTCTGTCCACTGTGTTTCTTTACAGGGTGGTCATAATTTTAGTGTGCTAGAACTGTCTGTTGTAGTAATAATAAAGTATATATTTTATACAATCTTGACTGGACAGTCCTTTTTTATCATTGGGTAATAATTGTATTTTCGCTGTGTTGCAACTAACCAACGACATACGACTTTGCGGAGATAAGCCTGCCCTTTTGTCCAAAACTGGACAAGGAGGTCTAAAAATGTACTTGTATTCCAATCTGTTCCAAACCCCCCGGTGTACTAGAGGTGTGGGGTTGATTGATGGTTTAGAACCTGATATTCATCCCTGGACCACTGGTGCCCCGGAAGTTGATTAGATCTCCATATACCCATTCTTATACTATATGAGGAATACCCATTCATCCGTTTCGAGTATATACACTTAGTGTGAAAGCCTCTGCAGGCATGTATACCCCGGACATCAGTATTCATTGTTTATAATCTCAATTTTCTAATCAGTCCAGAGATGATTGTGCCAGCTGTTCTGCCTAACCTGACATGTTTCATTGTATTTTAAAAAAAATGTATTGGCATTTATATAAATACAGTCGAGCATACGTCAAAGATTTTATATGTTTCCTTCCATCATGGTGTTAGAGGAAGTGCAACCCTATAATAATATCTATGCATATGTGTAATGGTAAAAAGAGTCCCTATTTTCAGGAAACGATGAAATCATGAAACATGAGATGGCCCTGAGTCTGGACGTGCATATAACATCATTTGTAGGGCGTGATGGCAATATTCAGGCCACCTGCATTCGTTACTAAATAAACACAACACAAGAGACACAATGCCGGTGTCCAAGAGGCTGCACACACAGTACATTTGGTAGTGTTTCATTAACTACGCAGGTACGCTTTTAGGAGCACTGTAATAACATGCATGTCAGATGCATGGTTCCTTAGCCTGTACAGCACAGATACCTCTATGGCCTTCATAAAGCTTCAGTTTTAATAATTATACCACTCCGCAGATATCAGCTTCCAGATTCATTTGCTAATGGCACGCTATACATTAATTGTTTTTTATTATTTATCCATCAATCCCCCGTTTCCAATTTATAAGTTGTATAGTGGACTCTGTTCCTTAAGAGATGTAGTTGGGCTAAATGGAACTAAGCTGCTCTTAAAACAAGCTTCAAACATTAGGGCTATTTAGTGTGTATCGACTTTTTCATTAATCCACCTCCGCAGGATGCACTTCTCGTGGCATTTGTATTTACAGCTATGCCGTATATATGGAGAAAAATGCATCCAGGTTATGATTTAGATAGAGAGTGAACTGAATAATGGAGTACAACAAGGTATAAAACCGGGTTAGTTCTGCGTAATTAATATCCGCTTGTGTAAAATCTTTGAAGAGGCATCCCAGAATAGATATAGAAACATAGTTACACAATTCTTTCATTTCTTCTCTAGCAGCAGAAGTGCATATTGAGGACACACTTCCTGCTTTATAATTGGACCGTACAGAAGACTGCGGCACTATGTCACATGTCACATGCCAGTAAGCGTTTAGTCAGAATATCAGGTACTGAAAATTTGTTTTTCTTCTTTAAGATCAATAGTTGATGTTGCTATACCCTCTATCTTGTTTCAAACTTAACACTGTGTATCAAGGTTTGCTCTACGGAAGCCACACCTTTGAATAAAGATGGTGTAACCATATTTCTTCATATTGCCATTAGGAAGACATTCCTCTAACCAAATGAAGGAATGAAACATAGATATCAGGTTAGACCGAGAAGCAGGGACAATCATTCCAGGACAATTAGAAAACAAATAATCTAAATAATGAACATTGAAGTCATTTGGAGGCTTTCCCACTGAGAGTTTATATACGAAATGTATAGATTGGCATTCCGCATATGGCACAACAATGGATATTAACAGATACGAAGTGGCGGTGGATCACTCGGCTCGTGTGTCGATGAAGAACGCAGCTAGCTGTGAGAATTAGTGTGAATTGCAGGACACATTGATCATCGACACTTAGAAAGCACATTGTGGACCCGGGATCCTCCTGGGACTACGTCTGTCTGAGGGTCGCAATAAAGATACAAAGTTGTTTATAATAATTTTCAATGCTCATTGTGTCTTTTCGGAGTATGAATATTAGGATGTGTAAATTTCGAAGTAATTGTATAATAATATGAGTTTAATAAAAGCCTACAATAATACAATTGTTGTTAGTTTACAATGAGGTTGATGTGAAGAAGGAAGGGAGCATATAGACGGATGTATATATCCAAGGTGAATAGTTTTGTAAGTGTGTAATTGTTATGGCTCGCCATATTCCCTTTGTGCACCCTCCATTCTAGGATAAGAGCTGGGCAATGCCTGCCGAGTAGTAAGAGACAAGTTGCTTAGGTGGTGCCATGGACGGTGCATCACATTTCATACATCGCTCAAACTATACCACAGGACAAGGTGAAAGCTGGAGTCCTTACCATCATGAGAGGGCCTTAGCAAGTCTGCAATATGCCTTCCCACATAGATCAACTAGTATGTTAATTAAATTCACAACAAATAAGCATCCCACACTTCTGGCACCTGCAGGAGTAATTTCCAACTGATACCAGTAGAATTGTCTTGCAGTTATACTTACAAAGTATATCACCAAACATGATATGACTTCATAGTGGCAATAGGGTTAAGAAAATGGTTCCATCCCATTGCCATCCCACAGTACAACACAGCAAACCCAAACGTAACACTATCCCTCTGTTTTATTTTAAATATATTTATTTGATTTGTTTATATTTGATTCTAAAATAACCTTTAGAAAGTACATTTAAAATGATTATTAAACACACAACTATTACCAATTTGCTTTTAAGGTAAACATATTAAATGTACACATTAAATAAACAAATTGCAAACATCATATACATTGTATGCACAATGTGGGCAATGATGGCTTAACAGTATAAAAAATAGAGATCATTAAATACAACGCCTTTAAGAGAAATGACAACATTGTAAAATTGTAAAATCAGTTAAAAGCACCATATACATGCTTTCGTTGCATACCCTGGGGATTAAGTGCACGTTAGGTAGTCATTCACCACACGGTAGTTTGCTAGACACCATATAACCGATTAACTGGCTACTGATCCCTCAAGATGTAGAGCTTTCACAATGTGTCTCCACATCCAATATAGATCAACTATCCCTCTGTGATCTTATCTCATAACAAGTTTGTGAACTTTGCACATAATGTACAAGTGCTTTTTCCAAGTATGTCCAGATTTCTGCCAACATCACCACTAATATGAGGTACGTATATAGGTCTCTAAATGGCTTCCAAATGTGACCTCTCCTCATTTCCAGCCAAAGCAACAACAGCACAAGACATAACCTGCCCACGTGTGTGTCCATTTGATTTCCAACCATCTTGATTAGTTGCCAGATCCAGATTCCACCGGGCTCCCTTAACTCACACTTAGTGTCATTACAGCACGTTCACATGCATTGTATACTATGAGACCACTATCCACATATCCGCCGTGCTTTATACTCAGAACTTCTGCTTGTCATTCTTACCACTTTCACACCCTTTCCCTTATCATAATAAGTCTTCCACTTGGTCTTTAGATGATGATGAATGCTGACATTCTTTTCAACTAAAAGGGAGAAAATGGTAAATATATTGTGATGTGGCATGTGAAGTCTCTAGATGTGCAAACTTTGCATCTCTCAATGAAGTTTTCTATTCCAAATTATTAGCCATGAGTGTAACACCTCCTATAAAAATGTTAAAACCCTATTGGCCAACTCCACTAACTTCAAGGCCCCTCTTGTGTCTTACTTTTTCTGCATCAGAGTCATTCCAAACCAGCAGTGATGACTCCAAAAGTTTGGGTTTTTGTGACGGCATGGGAAAGGCACTTGTCAGGCACAGCAATAGTGGTATTAACTGATCATTGATGGTAGCAGGTGCAAAATGGTGCATGTTCCTGGGCATCTAATAGCAGTGCCTGGCAAAAGCTTAATACTTATACAGAAACCAAAACTGTTCCTTTGGCAATGCTCTTTTTTTAACAGAACTTCAGTGAAGGACACTCAGAGTGCTTATAAATCGAGTACTGAAAGCAGGTCTGGTAAGACATTTATATTACACTAGTAGCAGGATTACAACTTCAATTAAGTCTAACTCTCAGAAGACTGCTTTGAAAAAAACACTGGCAGACACTTGGTGCAAAGATTGATGGTAATGCTTAATTAAAGTGAGCTAAAATAGTTCCCATGAACAGGTGTTTTGGGCGCAGAGGGGCAAGAATCGGTGGGGATGGCAATAGGGATTAGCACCGCCGTAGCCAGTCAATGGGTGGAAAAATAATCAAACAACACCTACAGACTGTGTTTCCCTCCTCATATGTCATTCCTCCCTGTCTGTATTCTAACGCAATAGTTTTGGCTTTTAGGTGTTTCAAGCGACACATAATAGCCCACACTAAAAATGATCTCAACTTTTCTTTGCTTTCTCGAATGGAGTTAGGAGTTCGTACCATCACATTGAAAAAACCATTCTGTTGTAAATAACAAAAACAAATTCTGTACAAAGTAAGGACTCTGGAGATTATGAACAAGAGAAAAGCTGCTTTATTTCTTTGTTACAGTAGCTTGGATCACTGAATCGCTTGACCAATTGTATCTTAACCTGTTCATTAATTCACCTCAGTGGGCAAGTGGAGCTGCTTAACACCATCCCATGTTCGGATTAATATTAGTGTCCTTCACTCTCTCGTTACTGCTGAGCTGGTGCCTATCCTGGCAGCAGCTAGTATAGTTGTGGCAATGAGGTATTCAAATTCCTGGAATCTGAGAGCAAGGGACCTATTTCAGGCTCCCCAAAGCGGCTGTCCGCCCTGATGAAAACCTACGAAAGTTTGAAACACGTGTTGGCTTTTTTCTCTAGTTTATTGACAAATTATTGGTTATACATTTTTTCCTGGCAAAATGACTCGTTTCTTGTGTTGATTGAAAATGTATTGGTTATAAATCTTTCCATGGCAAAATGAAAGATGTTGAAATTCTTTATAATATTTTGAGTGTTGTTGAAATGAAACTGTGTTCTATGGTTGAATATTTTTGTATAAATGAAGCATCATGTGGTTTTGAGCTGAAGGTGGATCTTTTTGAGTAGAATTTGGCACTTCAAGACTTAGAGGTTGAGTCGTTTCCTGGATCCAAGATGCCTTCCCACTATCTACCACGCTGATTCTAAATTTTGGAATCCGTTCAAACATTCAGTGTTTGAAGCTCAGACATAGGTGCAATCTTATCCCTTACTTTTTTAAACATGGAGCAACGTGGATAACCACATGAACATAGCATGATATACGGGTAAAGCCAACCTTGTTCAGGCCCACCATGAATTTGCTGCCATTATCCACTGTGACAAAGCCAACTTTAATGTACTGAAAAACAAGCCAATCATGAAGCATGGCGAGTCTGTGCACAGAATATTTCAGGACACGCTTTCGGGAGCTCATGTCATACCTGTACTTTTCAAACAAAAGTAGGCAGTAGAAGCTACCGGACAAAAAATAACATACTTAAAAAGTGCCACTATGTGGTCTGGGCTTTCTGCAACGAGGACTTGGTGGTGGAGGGGGTAGTTTTGAGAATGTGGCTACCTCTACGGACGTATGCAACCTGTAGTACACATTTGTCATATCTCGTGTTGGCCTCTTTAGCATTTTGGATGTTCTGCAAAGACATGATGTACACACTGTACACATAGATGTGGCATAGCTGCAGGGAAAATGCTGTATCTGTTTGATGGTTGAGGAGCTTGTGTATTAGCAGGGTAACAATCGGCGTGGCCTGTAGCTGTTGAAGTGCTCAGCTCCCCGCCTGCAAGTGCCAATCGAGAACATGTTTTTCACTGCAGCAGTAGTAATAGTGATAGACAACATGACACGTGTGCAGAGGCTCTTTTTCCATAGAATTACTCAATACTCAATATGCCTCAAATTTGCAATAGATCCCTCAAATAAGACCAGCAAAATCAAGATGAAGCTGGTGGTGATGCTGATAATGATGATGACGACTATTTGCTCTTTGTATAAATTGTCAATTTTCTTTATTAATGATTATCGGAAAGTTGCAGATGTACTGTGCGTTAACATGTGTTATGTTCAAGTAATGAAAAGCATGAAGAAATAAACCTTCATGTCTGTGTTTCTCATATAATTGTGAATATGCAACATTGTGTGTGTGTCTCATGGCAATATGACAGGAGCATATGATATGATATGATATGGCATTTGTAACGCGCTTATACACAAGTGTTTCAAGGCGCGATGAGGCAAGGGGGGGGACAAGGGGAGACAGACAACTATCCTACTAGGCCAGGTGTCATTCAGATCGCGCAAGTGCAAGGGTACAGGGCAGGGGAAAATTGCAAGGGGAAAGGGAGAGGGGAAAGTGCAGTACAGGGTTGAAAACATTCAGGAATAAATAACAGATGCCAGCTGGTGGCAAGTACGAGGTAAGTGCAGACAAGTGCTAGGAAGGGGGGGCTGTAGGGATACAGACACAGTCCCGCAGTGCAGGGGTTTCCAGGGAGGCATTGCAGGGGAGAGTGGCTGGGCCAAGGACCGAGAACGGTGAATGGACCAGTTGCAGATTCAGTGCAGTTTCAGTAATTTTAGCAGAGGAGAGGGGGAGAGAAAGCAGAGGCAAAGAGGAAGGTTTTGAGGTGCTTCCGGAACCAGAGATGGTTCTCCTCAAGTTTCAGGGAGGCAGGAAGGCTGTTCCAGAGGGAGGCCCCTGCAGCGGAGAGAGATCTGCCCCCAACTCGTTGTTTGGAGAAGCGGCTGACCCTGAGGGAGTTGGAAGCGGATGAGCGAAGAGCTCGAGAAGGAAGATATTTAGGAAGAGAGAGTTCAAGGTATTTGGCCCAAGGCCCCAGAAGGCCTTGTGAACAATGCAGAGGGTTTTGAACTTGATCCTCGCAGTCACTGGGAGCCAGTGTAGTTATTTCAGTCCTGGAGAGATACGGTCCCTGGGCTAAGGGCAAGGACAAGTCTCGCAGTCCTGTTCTGGATGAGTTGCAAAGGGCGGAGAGTAGAGGCAGGCAGATTTAGATAGAGGCTGTTACAGTAGTCCGGCTTCGAGAGAACCAGGGCTCTAGAGACAGTGAGCTTCTGGGGGAAGGAGAGGAAAGGAAGGATACCTCTGAGGAGGTGTAGCTGGTAGTGTGACTTCTTAGAGACGTTGGATATGTGAGGAGAGAAGGAGAGTGTGGAGTCGAAAATGACCCCAAGGTTTTTTGCCTTGCAGGTAGGAGCAGGAAGAGGGCCAAGAGAGGCCGGCCAGAGAGCTGCAGGGAAGGAGGGAGTGGGTGTGCCGATGAGTAGGATCTCAGTCTTACTGGCATTAAGGCAGAGGTCGTTGGCGGCACACCAATCCTGGATAGCAGACAGACAGTCTGAGATGAGGGAAGGAGAAGAGGATAGTGCTCTATAGTATGCAGCCATGTATTTTGCATTTTGGGCAGTTGCTCTGCAGTTCTACGGGGGTGAAGAGTGCAGAGGTAAGATCCAAGAGAAGACTGACAGAAGGAAACACTGTAGAATATATATATGGGGCTGTCAATCAAAGCAGGGAGTTTCAGCGTTCACTCCAATCAATAGCTCCACACCAATTCATAATTTAAAGCTGATTCTTGACAAACTCTGCCTTTGATGCATACAACACCTCTGTAATCACTAATTCTTTCTTCAATATGCAAGCCAAGAACCAGGCCAGAGGGCGGGGGAGATTAAGAATATATGTTTATTATTTTAATTAATAGATACAATCCTTATTCACACATTGATTATCAAGAAGCCTGCCACTTCACTCTGTGGCATCAAAATGTTTCCTTTGTGGCAATGTTTCTCGATAGAAACAAGTTAAAACTACAATTTCGTTTTCATAACAATGAATCACATAATTTATAAAAAAAACAACTGCATGTACAGCTTCCATTTCTGATCTCTATTTCCCCCCTTGTTGCCCCCTTCCCCTCCCGGTCACATGTATGAGGGAACACAGGTCTAATGACTACTCAGATAAATGGGTCACTCACAAGAATACCCCTAATGTGGAGAGAAATATTTCACTTCCCCCAGACTCAACTTTATGTCATCATCATCTAATAGTGAAAGACTATAAAGTATTTCTTACACTTTTTAGGGAAAACAAACCATCTATTCATATAGTTAAAATCATATATGTCAATTGTTTAATCAAAAATGGCGTTATTCTTCTATTACAAAAATGTATAAAAACAGATTTTTATCAACAAACCACCACCTTGCTTGACTGTTCACCCTTGTGACTCAATTTAAAAAGTACAAATCAGTGCCATTAGTGAATGTTGTTTACTGTCTAGGCACTGGAATCATATCAGCATCTTATTTGTACAGCACTGTTGTATTACGAGTTGTTTTAGTTCAACAAGCCATGTTTCTGTCTTAAATGCTGTTCAGTGCAATACTTTACTTCGGAGCATTAATATATTCATGCCTCTTGGTTCTGTTTATTTTATTTTTGTATGGATTCTTGTTATCTCTCTTATATTTCCCTTCTTTATTCAGTAATGTATGCAATTTAATTTCAGCTCTTTATGTACTATTTATTAATATTCAGTGAAAAAAGGTTGTTAAAGGGACACTATGGTTAAGTTGTGCTGCTAAAAACCTATGAAATTCAGTGAAAAAACATTGTTAAAGACCAAAGCTTTTGCACTGAATGTGCTAGGTTTTTCTTAGGGCAACTAAACCATAACATTGTGGTTCAGTTCCCCTAAGAAAAACCTAGCACATCCAGTTCAAAAACTTTGGTAAATGGACGTTATACTTACTTTGCAGTGTGAACAACCTATCGATATTATGGGTACACATAAAACCAAAAAACCCCAGAAATTCACCATTTATGTAAGCTAAGCAACCATAACTCACGCCACTACTATGCTCTGCTAAGACTAACACTCATGACATCCAAAATGTCCACTCAACAAAGAGCAGGAATATGTACAAAGAGCACCATGTATGTGCATTGCAAGGGAAAAAGGAGTAGGTCTGCAAACTCTGTACTTGTGAAACAAACAGTGCAAAGGCATAGAGTATACACCATAATGGAATGCACCAATAGGTGAAGAGATGTCTGTGTCCAACAATATTACCGCACTGCTGCTTTACATGGAAACGAAGAAGGGAATGGCAGAGCAATGACTGTAAAGTATTGAGAGCAGAACGTCACTACAGTGCGGTAAGTACACTGAAATATATCCTATAAATGCACAGCTTCTGCATTGTACAACAGTGAAAAACCATGAGAGTTTTTTTTGTGTGCAGCAATGCGAAGCACGCTAGAATGGCTGGAAGAGAATTTCCCTCTTAACAAAATGAGTAACAATAGTAACTCCATTGATAGGCAGCACAGTGTAAAAACTACAACAGTTACTATGTATTGCTTCATATACACCTAACAGATATTTTTATCTTTAACAGGACATACTGCAAATGAAAGGAATGCATCAGAAACAGCACCTCCTCCACAACAGCATATGGCCACAGGAAATGAAGGAAACACTGTAAAAGCAACCTACACAGCCTGGACTTCAAAATTGAACAATTGGTAAACAATTTAGCCGCCTTAAAAGATATTGTACAAGGATATATTTTTGGAAACATGCAATACCACTGGTCCACCTTCACATGCACCCTTCCCCATTTCCCAGCCCACCATCCCCAACAAAATCCCTGTGAGTAGAGACGTTACGATGAGACCTCAGTCCTTGGTTCCCCTCATGAAAAATGTGTTGAAATCCCAAATTCCCCTTTGTATGTATCCATGTGTGCTACCCCTTCCCTTTCCTAATAGTGTCTATGTTTCTTAGAAATTAAAGGTGTACATGTAGAGTGTTGGTGAGTGTGTGAGTGGCTTTTCCTTTTGTGTAAAAATTGCATGGGGAGTCTGTGGTGCAGTACTGTCTGAGATGGCTGTAGGTAAGCAACGTGGAGGTTTCCTAGGGAGACTGCACCTGCCCAGCATATGTGTAATCACAATGCAGGTATCCATAGGACTTAAGTACTTGCTGCATGTCCGCAACTTCTAATGCACTTTTAAATAGTTGTGGGAGTGCATGTCTGTCTGTTCTACAGCTATGTGCATCTGTATGTCATCCTCTGTGTCCTGGTAACACCGCCCCTGTCTCCAGCCCTACCCATTCATGCGATAGGCTAGGACATTTCAAGCAGTCCTACCGCCTAAGTATTTTGGTGTCCAAACCTACCGATTTAAGGCTGCAGCAGGCCTGGCTGCCTGAGGCCCAGTGGAGGCAAGGAACAGCATCCTCCAGTGTACGGTGGGTGTGTTAAATGTCCCATTAATTTGATTGATGTGCTGCTTGCCCTTGCATGACCTGTGAAACAGATACACTGTCTCTGCACTGAGCTCCGTGAGGTAAAGTGTCAAGTTGTCGGCTGCAGTTTGTAGAGTTGCAGAAAGGATTTCACTGCAACTGAGTCAGTCTCTAGTTAGTCTGAAAAATGGCAGCGCTGTTGCTGCTTGGTTACTCCCATACAACTAAATCTAAGGAAAACTAAATAAACTTCAGAATGTTTGGATCTCAAAGAATATCAGTGGTTGTTTCAAAGGTACTGTGGTCGCGTGGGGCTGCCTGAATAATTATCTTCTTGCTCCAAGTAATAGTAATGAAATCTGCATTTCTCCTTGTTGAAAGCATTTCAGAATTTACACATTTCTGCGAATGTTGGTGCTACTTCTAATGTGTGCCATCAAGTGACCATACTTTGCCATCGATCAACATTTTGCTATATTTGAATTACAATTACCGGTTTTTTGGCGTGACAGATTTCCTAAATTATGCTGCAGTTCAATATCTGCAAGAACCTGTTGCCCGTGTTCATAGATTCAGACATATGGCAGCGCCACTGCACAACTTATTTGTGCTTAGTGCATCAGATGTTGGATATACACATTCGATTTAGTATTGTACTGTTAATAGTAACCTGGTTTCGGTCATTTTTGTTGACAGGCAAGAAGGAGGCAACAAAGAGGTTATTGGGGGCGTGTTAAACTCATGGGCTTTCATTCCCGATGCGTGTCCAAATCCCTGCTCACGCTTTGTAATAGCTATTGTATATACCTCCTACCAATAATATATACACTGCTATAATGTTGGATTTTTGACAAAGTTTACATTCACGGTTGAATTTTTCAGGGCCCCACAAAAATGGAAAAGTGAAGTAGCAATGCTTATGTTTTGGGACAGATTACTTTACATGACAGAGCGGTCTAAAATGCATTTGAAAAGTTGATTTACTTTCATACGTGGGAAGCAATAGAATGATACTACCACATAAACTCATTTTTTAACAAGTCTAAAAAATATTCCAGATACCTGGTAACGTAATGTCAGACAGTATTGTTCTTTCAACTCCTGTTACTTTTTAATTAGAACTTGGAGGCAGATTCATTCACATTTTGCATGGTTCAAAGTGAGTTTGCACTGCTTAAAAGTAACTTTGCACTGCCAACACAAACCCTGATTCATGGAACTGTGCACAGTTTATTCTTGTGGTGTAAAGTCAGTGCAAAGTCATTTAGTAGTGCAAAAAGAACCACGTTCATTGACTTTGAACTGTGCAAATATTCCATGAATCAGGCCCTTGCTGTGTTGTGTTGTTTGTGCAATGTAACCCTCACCATTGTGAAGCATTCTCTGACACTTTTCCCATGCTCTATCCTTTTCACAAGATCAGCAGGTACGGGGTTGTACATGAGGTGGACATGACAGTGCACATGTGTTTATCCTTTTAAATAAAACATAGACCAGAACAGTAAAATGCCAATGACAAACCAGAAAAGCACACTTTTCTATTTGGTTTTTAACAATGTGCTAATGCATTGGCTCCCAGTTGCAGGACACAGTAACACAGATTCTCTCTTTTAAACCAACTTCTTAAAATTGTTTCATATAGAATACAATAGCATGGAAGTCTCAACATTTGGCGCTACAAATGTTCTGGACTACAGCTCCCATATACCCTAGCTGTCACTATCAATGATGAGGGATATTGGGATTTGTAGTCCAAAACATCTGGAGATGCAAAAGTTGAAGACTCCTGTAGCAGCTCCAGCCACAAACATCCTGTGCATCTCAGAGCTGCCTGTCTGAGCTCTTGCATGCATACGGTTTGTTCACAGCTCCGAACCAATGCTCTGTCTCACTACAACATCAGGGCCATCAGCCAGCAGTCTCATAAACAGCAATATATTTCTCTCTATTTTACTTTCGATGTGGGGCTTTAAATGTGCGCTTTGCAGTGCTCGTTTTACAGGCTGCATTTGCTGGAGCCTTTGTGGCTGTCACTTCACTTTGGGTATACTGAAGTTTCACCTCATTGCCTTTTCACACTGCCATATGTTCAATAAAATATTTGGCAATTCATGTGTCAAAAGTAGGGACAGCATCAAGGACTTTCCACTATTTTAGTGGAAAGTGGCCATGAGGTGCAGGGAGGCCCTCAGCAACTACCTCATGTTACAAGTCAGCAGTCTAACAAAACAACAATACATTTCTCTCCATATTACTTTTGTTCTGGAGCTTTAAATGTACACTTTGCAGTGCTCACTTTACAATCTGCATTGGCCCGTGTGGCTGTCACTTAACTTGGGGTATACAGATTTGGTATCACCTCATTGTATGTTTGAAAAGAAAAATATGTCTTAATGAGGACAAAGCTGGTCACAAAGCTCACAGCTCACACATTTGGTACATTTCTTTCTGATGTTGGGTCAGAGGACAGGCAGGCCTTTCTTGCGATCTCTTCATATGGCAAGTGAAGTAATTTCCAGTGATCTTGTGAAGTTCAAAATTATCATGGCATAATTTCCAGTGATGTCATCTCCTGTCATTTCATCAGGTCAAGCTGATGTGACATCATTACCTGGGATCTTATCATTATGCTAATTACTATTTTTTAAACGTTAAGATTCCTGCACATTTTTGGTCACAAAATGCTGGCATATATGTCTCCAGCATGGTAGGAAAAAGTTGTAATGTACTTTCAGTAGGTGGAGGCATCCACCCACGTCCTACGGACAACTGTGCACACAATAATAACAAGTGCACAAAGTATTCTGCCCAATACACATCCTATGGACAGTCGTCCGGTTAGAGAGCATTCGCAACATCACTATATGACTGCATCCATGCAGCGTGTGGGCCCTTATTTCCCGGACACGATCCAGGACCTTGCACATCAGAAAATTATTGTGTTCTGCAATGTACGGTGTGTTATTGTGAAAGTACACGCTTACAAACATCCCACAGTGTGCCATTGCAAATATAAGTAATTGATTGAACAATGTAGGCCTCTTTTCCGGTTGCAAGGCCGCCACAGCAGCCCTACAAAACGCCACACCCCAGAGCTGCTCTGCATTCTGTTTTTGGATTTTCAGAGCATAGTAGCAGGCGACAATGCCTTGAGCTGGATTTGCTTTCAGAGCAATTCTGATGTGCTATATTACCTTAGCACTGAATGGCAACCATGGCTGCTGCATCTATACCAGTAGCACCCACACCCTCACCCTCACCACCACCACCTACTTCCAAAGAGCCTGGATAAGGGAACAGATGTGCTGATGTAGATAGGGATCCAGAGGAGAATGAGGATGAAGTTGAGAAAATCCCCAAGGTCTGCAGCCAGTGTGACTGCTGGGTGTGGAAACTGTTTACCAGCGTAGGAGATGTGCGGAAATGTTGTGCTAACCAGGTGAGATGCACTTACTTAGGCACAGAAAATCTGGCTTGTAGAGCTACAGCACCACCTCCATGCGACGATGCCTCAAATCAAAACACAAGGTAGCAGTGCACAGGGTACTGCCCTTCCAAGCATGCAGTAGGTTACTTTCCTCTACAGCATTCTCCACATCTGCTCCTGCAGACACCAGGGACACTCCTGTAGGGCAGTGGATTCCTAAAGCATCCTTGCAGACCATATGCTGTGCAGCAGACCCTTATCTGTCAAAGGTCATTGTATTGTGCATGTACTGCAACGCGGTACTCTGCAGGGGGGAGCAACTTCAAAGTGCTTGCGAAGGTTCCGCCTGTGAGCATGACAATGACTGCCGCCTACTGAAATGTGGGCCACCCAACATCTTCCTCTCTCTGCACTTGCCCTATCTTATCCCTGTGGGTGGTGCCCCATCCGTACTCTCCCTTCCCTTCCTTGCCTTCTGTGTCGTCTGTTATAAGACCAAGAAAGATACAAAACAACGGAAAAAGGAAACAAGGAAAAAAAAGGTCCTTTCATAGATCAAAAATGAAATTGCCAATGAAAGGATACAGGCCACCGCGCAGCCTATATGCTCCGCAATAATGAGAGGTGTGGCTCTGTGAAAAACATTGCAGTTGTTTTGGGTAGAAAGAGCTGGCTGTAAAAAGATGCTTTTTTCGTGTGTGTTTGTATTTCAAACAGTTGAAGTGTGCAACACCTACTCGACAAATGCTTGCTGTACTTTGAAAAAGGGCCGTCTTGACAATGTGCCTCGCTTTCTCATTTGCTGACCATAGCAAGAAGAACACAGCCACAGCGCCAATCAAACCACAAAATCTTCAGAACATTGCCCTTGCTCCCAGCAAGTACACAGACCCAATACATCATAGTACAGTGCAGTACTCTGTAATCTGTGCAATGGCTACAACCCAACTACATAAAACATGTACAGGAACACTATGCACTTATATGCACACAGTATTCCAACACATCACCCAGTGGACACACTGCAGAAGTGTTGACTCCATCATGTCCAGCAATGGATCCAAAACTGTAGGATGGAACAACAATCAACACACCCATGCAACCAACACTATGTACAATGCTGACACACCACACATACAAGGCAACAATATGAAACCTACTTGCAACTAGTGGACAAGGCATTTGTACATAACTGGAGTACTTTGCATCAGAAATGCACAAGGACATGGTAACACGTTGCCACCTGATTTTGTTTTTGTAGCCGCATGGTGGCAGGAAATGGAAACCTGCCATACCTCTCTATCAACAGGGGAAGAGCTCATTATAAAATAGGCTTCAGTGGAATGCATGAATTGCGCCAAATGTAGAGCTTATATGCATTTGAAAAAGAAAATCCATATAGCAGTATCAGAGTGTTGGCATGCATGGCTACATAACATTGCGGTGGGTGTGGCCAAGGCCTAGGCTCTTGGGTGCATGGCCTACAGACTACAGACTTTGGCCATGCACCCAAGAGCCTAGGCCTTGGCCATACCCACCGCAACATTATGCAGCCATGCATGCGAACATGTGGCCAAGTACCAGAAGCCACAAATGTAATACAGCCACCAGCACTCCTACGGCCTACAGCCTTTGGCTATGCACCCAAACACCTAGACCTTGGCCACACCCACAGCAACGTTATGCAGCCATTCATGTGAACATGTGGCCAGGTACCAGAACCCACAAACGTAATACAGCCATGCATGCAAACATGTAGGTACTTGGAAAAATCCACAAACATAACACAGCCTCCAGCATATTGACCCACTTCCACTCATATAGTATTTTTCTCCTGCATACCAAACCACAAAATCTGCACAAAAGTGTCCCTCCTCCCAGCAGTCTATTAAGTACACACAACCAATACATCTGAGTACAGAACAGTAATCAGTAATCTGCACAATGGCCACAACCTTCAGAACATTACCCCTGCTCACAGCCAGTCTATTAAGCACACAATCCCAATACATCATAGTACAGTGCAGTACTCTGTATTCTGTGCAATGGCCACAACCCAACCACATAAAACATCCACTGGAACCCTCTGCACTTCTATACACACAATATTCCAACACATCACCCAGTGAACACACTGCAGGACTGACGACTCCATCATGTCCAGGCATGGACCAAAAACTGTAGGATGGAACAACAATCACCACACCCATTCAACCAACAATATGTACAATGCTGACACACCACACACACAAAGCAACAATGTGAAACCTGCTTGCAACTAGTGGACAAGGAAGTTGTATGTAACTGGTGTACTTTGCATCGGAAATGCACGAGGACATGTACAGCCACACATCAAAGGCGCTAGTGGCTTACCACTCACAAGCCTAGTACACCCTATGCGAAAATGGTCATGTCATGTGCAATCCACTCCCTATCTGCAATTGAGCAGCACACACCACAAGAACAGGTCACCTCAGGACGTATCGTGCCGTAAAGAAGGCTGCCTGCAGTCACCATACAAGCTAGTCACCTGAGTAGGTACCCGCAAATTGGTGCAGTATGCACAGATACACTCCCCCACCCTTTCCATCCCCATATGCTGGAACGCATGTTTTCTAGCCCCTTTCGGTACCACAATATCCTTGGCAACAGCATGGCAGCGTTACCCAAACTTATGACGCTCATCACACTTCCATCCAGCTGACCACTGGGCACGTCCAATGTCTGCCGACATCAAGCCACACTCCAGCACAATCAGATTTTTGACTGCGGAGTGAACAGGAAAATGGGACCACGGAGCGGAGTCTTATATTTTATATTTATATATTCAATTTATATTTATGTTTTACCTGCTTATAAAAAAAGAACAGGACTGATTATCACAAAATTTACAAAAGTACGCTTTCCGGACCAAGCCGCCACTCCTGCCTCAAATTTCATAAAAATCCGTCCAACGGTTTGGCCTGTACACATGAGCAAAGTGTTTGTGCATTCAGTCTATGGAAATAAAAATGTGGGACCCTGCTTATAACTTTGGACCCCGGGACGAAACCTCAACAAACTTCCAAAAGGAATTCAAAGTCGCCCATATACTGTTTCTCCAAAGTTTGGTGAGGACTCGTCCACTGGGAGCGAAGTTATAAGCTGCCCAAAAAGTGCCCTTCCTTTGAGTTGAGCACTTAACCATAAGTACACGGCCACTACCGCGACCCTTATAATATGACTCGAGCTTCCCCTTGTATATACAAGTTAAATATTAGTTTACCTTCTAGGGTTCTATTTGTCTGCCTCTTAATTGAAAAGTTCAGCGTTATAGTTACACATTTCGTGGGTGTGATAGGTGTCCTCCCTGAAATACACATTATAAATGTTTTTTTTAGTTTTTAGGTCCTCTGTATTTACATAGCACACAGTGTGGTGTTTTACACATTCTCTATGGAGCAGTTCAATTTCAAATCGAATTTCAATTTCGAGTATCATTGTGTCTTAGCCAAGGTTTACTTACCCTTATTAAGGATTAATATAGTATCTTCTGTCGAGGTGCGCCGGTTTGGGCCATTTCAAAGTACTTCTCGCGCTTCTTTGGGATTTATATGGTGATCATTTTGCCATCCTGGATCACTTATCTATATGGAGTTGAAAGGGGGAATAATCTATCCTTACATTCATTTCTGTACACTTCATTTGAATGTTATCATTTTACCTTTCTCTCATGTAACTCACCTCGTGTGTAGTTTTACTTCTCCTTTCTTGGTTGGTTCATGTTCGTGCTGCTCGCTGGTCTCTGAGTCTAGAGCAGTCGAACCCCGGATGTAAACGCTTGAGCATTTGCGCTTATTGGTTCTTTTGTATTTTCCGGTATCCATCTTTAAATGGAGACTATTTGCAATACTTTATATGGTTACAAATTAGATTCCCTCTTTAGTTATGTCATTGTTTTCTGTTACTCAGTACTTTTAGTTTCATAACTTTATTTTGAATTTGAATATAACTAATTTTTTAGTACTCTAACATTTATGATGTATAGTTTAGTTTCCCTTTTTATATGGTTTCCTTCTTGTGTAGCCTTTAGTTACTAGACTTGAGCAGTTTAGATGTGTCAAATGGCCTCTTGTATTATATTATTTCAGTATTGAGCTTAGTTATGTTATGTTATGTTAAGTAAACTTCTAGAGCGCATGATCACCCTGAGGTATCTTGGCGCTGAGAGAGAGGCTGCAGTCCAGACCAAGCCAAGCTCAGCCTAGAAATAAATGAGTTTTAACAGCCTTTCTGAAGGCTAAGTAGTTAGTTATTTGCTTGATGGCATTAGGGAGCTTATTCCACAGCATTGCCGCTGTATGGAGAAGGTTCAACCTCCAACGCGTACCCGCTGGTAGGTGGGAACCACCAACAGTTCAGCCGTGGCAGAGCAGAGTCTGCAGCTGGGATGGTAATGGGAGAATTTAGCCTGAAGGTATTCGGCACCTTGGTCATGGAGGGAATGATGGACCATGCATAATGCCTTAAAGTCAACACGTTGGGTCACTGGGAGCCAGTGAAGGTCTCGAAGCACCAGGTAGATATGAGCTCCATAGAGTGTGTCTGTAGCCACTCATGCAGCTAAATTTTGCAATCACTGCAACCGCTGGATCAAACCTTTTGGTTGAGCCAGATAAAGAAAGTTGAAGTAATCCAGCCAGCATATCACCAGGGCTGCCACCACAGGAGGATGCAGGCGGGCAGGATACATGGACAGCACTTTCCTTAATATTTTCAGCTGAAGGTGGCCGGATTGGCAAACAGCAGTAACTTGCTTGTCCATCGATAGTGATGCAGACAGAATGACACCCACATTTTTCACCTTGCCAACCGGCACAGGGAGAGGCCCAGGGATAGAGGCCAGAAGGAGGACACCCAAGGTGAGGGATCAGGAGGGCAGCCCACCACCATCACCTCAATTTTATCTCCATTCAATTTGAGCCAATTGTGGTTCATCCATTATCCCACGGCCGCCAGACATTTCTGCAGGCGCAAAGACATCTCAGTCTGATCAAGATCTAAACGGATCATTATCTGAGTGTCGTCGGCGTACGAATAGCATCTGAAGCCGAATGAGCGGATCAAACACACCAGGGCCCAAATATAGATGTTAAAAAGGATCAGAGATAAAGAGGAGCCTTGAGGTACTCCACAACTGGGGTGACTTGGTGCAGAATGAAAAGGGGGCATAGAGAGAGTCTGGGTATGAGCAGTCAGGAATGAGGTGAACCAGGTCAGTACCTGCCCAGATATACTGAACTGGGCAAGACAGGACAGAAGAATGGGGTGGTTGACAGTGTTGAATTCTGCTGATAGGTCCAACAAGATCAGGGAACCCACTCCAGCTGAGTCCACCAGCCTGGCCATGTCATCCTGGACAGCAACCAGAACACTCTCAGTGCCTCTAACAGGTCTAAAAGTAGACTGAGTGGGATCTAGAAGTTGGGAAGATTCAGGAAACGTATCGAGCAAAGGTAACAACAGTGACTCCAGAAGCTTCAAAAGAAAAGGAAGAAGTGAGATAGGACAGACATTGGACAGAGCAGTAGGGTCCAAGGATGGCTTCTTCAAAAGGGGAATCACCCTGGCTGCCTTCAATCCCTGCGGAACCAACCCTGACTGGCATGAATTGTTAATAGCCATTGTGATCTTCGTAAGAAGGTCCGGAGAGATCTTCTTCATATCTCTCAAAGGGACAGTGCCAGAGGGAGAGCAGGATTTGATTTTTTGGATAGTGGCCAGTACTGACTCTTCAGAGAATCTGGAAAAGACTGACCAACTCTTCAGACTAGTAAAAGAGTGGGTAAAGTTATTCACCCTGTAAGGTTCAGTGAATGCAGCCATCAAGATATTTTGACAAATAGTATTAATCTTTGCAATGAAATATTGCGATAGATCATCGCACAGCACCTGTGTGGGTATCACATTAGGAGTCTGCTTGTCTGAAGAAGAGAGAGACTTGACTGCTGAAAAAAGAGCCCTAGGCTGACATAGAGAGGACTCTATTTTGGTGGTAAAATATAGAGCTGTAGCAGCTTTTATGGTTGTAGAATAAGCTACTGAACAGGCTTTATATAGTATTTTTTTAGCAGGATCATAGCCTTTACGCCATTTGCGTTCGGCCTGTCTCATTTTTAGCCTGGCGGTCTTCAAGGAATCCGTGAACCATGGCTTTGATGGCAGCCTACGAGTCTGGGTCAGTCGCAGAGGAGCCACTACATTGGCTGCCTATAATAGTGCCTGAGAGAGAAGGGACAGTGAGGGCATGAATCACATTGATGTAACCATGCTGTGAGAATCTGTGGCATGCCATGAGCGCTGCAAAATTCTACCCACTGAGATCTTGGGTTGTCTCTCCGCAGCCTCAAGCGTGCAGGAAACCAAAAAGTGGTCCGACCACAACATAGGTTCCACTAACTGCATAGTCAGAAATTATTCTTTGACAAGGATCAAATCCAGTATGTTACCTAACTTATGAGTAGGATTTTCCACATATTGATGAAGTTTGAGATCTGACAAACCATTAAAGGACAAATTAAGGGCAGGGGATCTGGGTTGATTACATTTCAAATTAAAATCTCCCACAACCACCAAGTGAGTATATTTTATTTGAAGATTTGCTAGTAGATCCGGGAAGATTTCAGATAATTTACTCTGGGAGCCGGGAGGCTGGTATATAAGCAAAACGTGACACATAACACTAGGTGAGACTACACATCTAAAAGTAGAGCCTCCATAGGAATATTATTAGGGCAGTTGAGTTGAGTTATAACTAGTTCTGACATATAGATAACTGCAATCCCACCACTGAGATGGGTGATTGTCGATCTACATGAATATTGCAGAAACCAAGAGGAATTGCTTGAGCACTAGAGGGTGTGGAGCTGACCTGTAGCCAATTCTCTGTCAGGAATAATATGGCGGGGCAACGGTCTTCAAGTAGAGACCATATTTCATCAGTGTGAGTGGGAAGAGAGCGTGTGTTTAATAGCATCAAGGGGAAGTGATGGAAATTAGCTGTCTTTTTTCTATGAAGTAGCACTTGTAATTATATTCAAGGCCATTGTATGGCTTCATTCTAAGCCTGTCTGTCACTTTTAGTTAGGTAGATAAGTTCCTGTTCTCTTTTGAATAGTGTTCTTTCTTTGTCAACTTTGTTAGCTCCTTGTATTTTTTGGACTACTGTTCATTTAAAGTCTTTGTGACTATGCTGATTTCCAAAGTAATGTTTTGCTAAAGGTGCCTTGTCTGTTTAGAATTTTAAACAGCTTTGGTGTTCAAAAACTCTTGTTTTTAACATTTTTGATTTTTTTTCACCCTGTAAAATGTAGTCCACAGGGGAAAGCGATCATTCAGATCACATAATCTGAGTTCCAATTTGTGTACTTAAGTTGTTGCTGTGGCTTTTTTAGCCTAATGTCAATCACCTTAGATTTTTTTGTTAGTTTACATACACCACATTTTCCACATGGGTGATGTCCCAGAATGGGGGTTATCCCCCACATGCTCAGTATTGATGGTTGCAGGTGGGGGGCCATTTTCATTTTTTTTCTACTCACATGTTGCCGATTGTGGCGTGTTTCATAAATACAAATATTGGTCTTATCAGGAATTTAGCATTTTCACCTGTTTTGTTGAATATTTTCCAGTGTTTGTTCATATTATTAGAAATCGTCATGCTATGGGCTGTGATTGTTTTAACGCAGACTAGTCGATCTTCTTTCTCAGGTTTTGTCTGTTTAAAAAGGGCTTCCCTGTTGTTGTTATATGCCCTTTTTGCTGCTTTATGCATCAATTTTTTTAGGGTATGCTCTTTGTTTAAATTTTGCTGATAGTATTTCAGCCTCTTCGGTATAAAAGCTTTTTGTACAGTTATTTTTCTTCATCCCCAAAAACTGTACAAATGGTAAATTATTTCGGAGATGTTTTGCATAGTGGCTGGTATAATGGAGTAGAGCGTTTGGATATATTGATTTGTGGAATTGTTTAACTAGTAATTGTCCTCCTTCTTTGAAAATAATAAGTTCTAAGAAGTTGAGTTCTTGGTTACTCACAGTATGATTACATTTCAGGTGTCAACTTTCTCTATTTAACCATTCAATCAATGTTATAACTGTTTCTTCTGATCTTTTCCAAATCATTAGTATATCATCTGCATAACATGTCCATTTAACTATTTTAGTTTTAATAGGGTTATTTTCAGCATATATTGCCAATTTTTCAAAATATTCCACATAGAGGTTAGCTAAAGTGGGGCCATAGTGGCTCACATTGCCATACCGTCGATTTGATGGTATATTTTTCCCATGAATATGAAGTAGTTCTTGGTCATTTAAATTTGAATGACCTACAACAAAAAGTAATTTGGCACTGGATCTTTGTCTATGTGATCCCTCAGAATTTCCTCCATCACCTCCATGGCTGCTCTCTGTGTGTGTTAATATATAGTCATATGATATCCAGGCCTATCATTAGTTGTTTTCTATGGTCAAATTCAATTTTCTCAAATATTTGAATGGCTTCTTGTGTGTCTTTGATGTATGACTGTATCTTACTCACAACATATTTCAGATAGTGGTCTGCATATTGAGAGAGGGGTTCCAGAATAGAATAGAAGGCTAAGACTATTGGTCATCCTGGAGGGGCTGTTAAATTTGTGTTGATTTTTAGTAGGTTATAAAAGATCAGTATTCTAGGATCTCGATTAGTCAAGAATGCTGCTTCCTGCTTGCTAATCCATTAATTGTATAATTGTAATTGGAATAAATAATTGTAATATATGATTCTAACATTATGAATATATGCTTTGTTTACCCTAAAAAGTTTAAGTGAAATAATGCAGCACCATGGAACAATTTTGTTATAAAATGTGCTTTTAGTGTGGCATTACTCAACTGGTGTAGCGTCTTTCTGTTGGACAAGAGAAATGTACATGCACAGCGCTGTTTACCTGTGAGATCCCTGTGCACTTATAGTACTATTCTGGCATGACAAACATTTAATTAAATACTCTTCTCATTAGATAATTACAAATTAAAAACGTTTCCTTGCCTCCAATGAATGCACTTTCGGCACAGCATAGACCAAAGGATTTGGTTTCCTCCTTGGACCATTTTTGCTTCAATTAAGTGTCTGAGGAGTGTTGAATAGTTTAGAATTTAGTTTATGAATGCACCCTTCCAATTGAAGGGGTTTTGGGGTTGGCAGAAGTGACCTAGGTGTTCCCAAATTACTTTAAAAAACAACTTCATTATTCACGCTTGGCGAGCTATCTGAGATTTTGAATTTTCCCAAGATCGCCCCAGTCTTCTTTGGCTAAGTGGGAATTAGGTAAATGATTAATGAATACAAAAATGCTAGGGATCTACTTCTCGCTGCCCACCACTTAAATTCTATATAGGGACAGATATTAGTTCAAATAGACCCCCACCAATAGTTTGTTCTGTTGGAATAATGAACTTACTGTTCATCACTCGCAGTGCTGCACAGGTGAGGTCATCAGAAAGTCATCCTGGGTCATCTCATTGGAAGCAATACAGCCTGCGGGTACTGCCTTCCCTTTCTGCCTCTGTTATGGATGGCACTCCAGCCTCAGGCTTTCTGCTGTCTTTCTCTACAGATTTTAGTTCTTCCTTTCTCTCTTGAAATTGTAGTTCTCCCCTTTTTCCACTGTGCCTCCAGTTTTAAAACCTCCAAGCCACACCCCACCCCAAAATGTCTAGATTAGAATGTGCATTGACTGATTATTTGGACTGGACACATATTGCTATTCCACCTAAACACGATCTAGTCTCTTCCCAATGATTAGTCATCAGGTCCTACACCCAGCTGAAATGACATTTCTGAAAAACTCAAATATGAAGTTAAATATCTTCAACAAAGCACTTGTCTCCAATTTGAAAATAAGGGTAACAACTCAAATATTTCTAAATTGGCCTGATCATACTTATAGCAATGAAATGTGTCTGGTGTCAGCAGGTGATTGGCTGTGTGGATGACAGATTTTTGTGATTCCTACAGACTATGAGCATGATCTTTTACAGACAAGTATTTGATTTAATAAGCTACCAGACGCTTGGCTTTCCTATCTGGAACTTATTCTATGAGGCTGGAATCATATTGTGTTTTATAACTTTCAGTCCCAGAGTTGAATTTTAAGGGGAGTCTTGTCGGCAAATAGTGCTCTTAAAGTGCCTTTTGGGGTTGTATGAACCATCTATGTATCTGTCACGGTTCCCCAGTTTATGGTTAACATATGATTTCCCATAGATGCCTCTTGTAATATCTAATTATATGTATACTTTTAGCTCAATTAAATAGCATATTTCTGTTCCCAAGACCTGTGGCCAGGCTTCATTATCTCTCTTCTGTTGACATAGCCTGCAATAAAACAATCTTCCTTTCTTGCTGGGCTAATAGCACACCATGTGTTGTTCCCTTACCTCTTTGGGCAGGGAGTACAACCCCACTACTTGGGGAGTCATGTTGCCTCCTATTATATGTCAAACCGGCATCAATCCCTGGTCCCCACCACACAAATGAATTATATTTTGGGTATTTTCGAATGGTCAGAGTCCCTGTACTGTGCTCTTCATCCCCCTAGCCCTCTCTCCGATGCCTAAGCTCTGCCTCCATTCTGCATTGGTAAACTACAAAGGAATTGACAGAATGGTTCTGCGTTTTAACTAATTGATATGTGCCAATGTCTCTTCCATCTCCTCTCCTTTTGGGATGTGGATCTTATAGGAAACAGAAAAGATTGTATTGACAATCTTAAACCTTCCTTCACCAATATGGAAGGAACTTCCATTCCTTGTTTAGGACCTGTGAAAATTATCGAAACAAACAATTTCAGCTATCTCGTACTCCTTTTAGTGGTTTCCAACTAATAGAATGACTTCATCTCTTCAGCCGTCTTCTCTAAGTTGTGCTCTGCATAAGCAAAATCATGCTGGAGGTCCTTCCTTAAGTTCTCAAAATACTCTTGAGTGGTGGATGTCTTAATCAGAGACTGCTCTTGAGTTCTATGGAGCAGTAGCTGAGGTAATATCCTTTTCCATCTGATCATCCGTTCACATGGAGATATTTTGTTTGCAGTAGAAGGTGCAGACCAAAGATCCATCAGGACAACCAGTAATCTAACATCAAACTCGGTCCAGAGTAAGCCAAAAACATCTTAAAAATACTCACAATGGTGATATTGTATCTCTCAATACCTCTGCTCAATGCCAGGTGGTGAGCTATGTGGAGTTTTCTTTTTACCACTAGAATCTCTCACACCTTGGTCATTACCTCACTGGTAAAATGTCTCCCTCTATCTGACTCAGTTTTGTGAGGAAGGCCAAAATGAGAGAATAAGTGGTTGATCATCAGAGCGGCAACTGTCTCCACTTTACAATTCAGGGCAGGAAGACAATCTAACCACTTTCTAAATAAGCATGTTACCGCCAACATGTATTTGTTTCCCCCAGAGGAGCGAATCACTGTCCCGGTGAGAACAACTGGCAAATCTGACTAAGATAGCATTATTCCCCTTTTCTGTAGGGAGCTCAATGTGTGGGAGAACTAGGCTGGAATTGAGCACACACAAGGCACCCCTTTAGATATGTGTTGAGGTCCTGATCATTTGTGGCCAGTATGCAACTTCTCACAAAATGTCTGATGTCTTGTGAAATCTAATAATAGCATGCTCTTTTTGGGCAGTGATCAAGTCTGCATGAGAGACGTCTTTACTCTACTGAGCATCTTACAGTTCACTGTTGGCACAAGCTTGAAATCTGGTCACAGTGGTAACCCACATTTCTCAAAGCAGGCATGCCGAATCTATGAAATCCCCTTGTAGAGCTCCAGTTTTGGCCAGCTGGTCAACCAGGTTCTATACAGTCTTATCCATCCCCTCTGTCTTGGAATGACCTCTGATCTTTTTCCAATAGATGGTCATCTCATTAGAGGTCACCAGATCATCAATGAATTGGATCTATTTTCCATGTTTTAATGGTTTGTTCTTATTACAAAGCATGCCTCTATTTTTCCAATTGTTCAGGTGTTCTACAAACCCATTCCTGACATAGTCAGAGTTGGTGATTATTACCAATTATTTGAGTTGATGGTGTGCCACAGAGAGGCTGTCTTGATATATAACTATCAGCTCTGCCACCTGACTACTTCTGGGTCCTATTTTCTAACCAGCAGATAGTCCAGGTGTATCATTAACCCATGCATTCCCAATGCCAGCCATTAGTTATTTTTGCACATTGTTCATAATACGGTAGGAACACCCGTCCACATTGACTGTGGGTATACCCTGGCAAGTGTCTTCTTCATAGACCTTAAGTGGGGAGACTAGCTGTGCCTCCAGGTTGTCTTTTGTAACTAAACTTCCATAATTGAGAAAGTAGTCTAGAGCACAATCATGCAAGCCCACCAATCCTTCTGTTAAGGGACTCTTTTGTTTTGGCCATACCTGACCTCCATAGGAAAGCCTTTTATCAACAAATTGAGGAATTCATTCTGGAATCAGTTTTGCTCGCATAAGAGATAACTTTGTTGACCTTGTCATGTTTTTGATACAATACCACTATGAGGAAGGTATCTAAAAATCCTGTCTCTAACAAAAACTCCTTAAACTTAATGGGTTGATCCAAAAAGGAATGTGAGAAAGGCTTCTTTTCAGTTGTTTCTCTACCTCTCATTGTTCCAGACCCCACTCCCACTTGACTCTGGTCTTTAATAAATGGACCACAGGTCGAGTGACCTCTGCATATTCCTCAATGAGCTTTCGACTGTAATTAGTGAGTCCAAGAAGGCCTCCCATTTCTCGCAGTGTGGTAGGGTCTTTCAATTTCAATAGTGCTTCAACTTTCTTTGCCTGTGGGTTAAGACCCTCAAGGGTAATTTCATGCCCTAAAAAGTTCACCCTAGTCTTACATTGTGCCTTCTAAAAGGATAGTTTTTCTCCGTCTTTCTGCACCTGGTCCAGAACATAGCAAAGGAATAACTGTTTCAGATGCTGTCTTTGTTCCTCAGTCTCACAGGCATCAACTAGATTGATCCGTTCCTCGACCATCTGACTGAAACCTGAAAAAATCTCAGGCTTGGAAATCTCAGCAGTATGTTCCATTTGTGTGGATAGATCTCTTTTCATGGTGTTTACCTGGACATGAGGTTGCCTGGATTTGCGGTAGTTGTTATTGATTCTAAATACCACATCATCCTTCATTACATCACAGGTTACATCTTCCACCCCATAAGGGAAGTAAGAAAACACCAAGAAATTCCCCCTATGACGGGTAAACATATTTTCAGGAGGGATACTGTCAATGGTGTCATAACAGTTGTTAGGAATTGGTCCTAGAATCTAATTACCTAAATCTAAAGAAAAGTATTGGGCATCGACTGCCATTCCAATAGATGTATTAGCGCCCAAAGCAATGCTTTCAGGGTCGCTGTTATCCACCAATATTCAATTGGTGTCATCTTCTAGATACACTAGATGTGTTGTATATAAATACAAACCTCGTTGTTGGCGGGGAGAGTTGAAATCTATGTAGGTGTCCTTATTTTCTAGGTGTTGTCTTTGCTTAATTGTTATGGGGATTGTGAATTGTTGCACTTGTCCTGGGATGGTAACCTCTTCTCTCACTTGGACTTCACCTGCATAAAGCAACAAATGAGCTGACCGGAATGCCCTCTCGACATTGTCAAAGCCCATAGTGTTACCTCCAGCCGTGACCATACTTTGTTGTTAAGAAAATCTAGACTAATTACAAAATTGATGGAGAATGTCAATACCTGGATACAAGTCAGAAGGGACATCTCTCACAACCCAGTTATTATGTTGTACAATTTTGTTACCAAAGGAACTTTTAAGGATACACCTGCTTGGCAGGAAATTCTTAGAATCTGGTATTTCCGAACCCACTTCCCATTTATTAATCAATCTAAATGTGAGAATGGTCTGATGTTTTTGAAATTGCCGGAATAATCCTTCTCTGATGAAGCTTTTTCCATTATTCAGGCATACTCTGGCAAGCACTGAATCCTTCTGCCCCTTTATCTGAATGGGGAAGAACAGGTGTTCTACCTTTTTCAGAATATCGTTCTGGTTTCTAATCATTCTCTTCCAAAGGACTTGGTGTTTCTTCTAAATGTTGATTACTTTAAAATCTCAAAGTGTTTCCTTCCAGTGTGGAGTATCACTTGTAGCTGGGAGGTAGGTTGACCTTCACTAGTTGGGAGGAATTCCCATGGCCAGTTTCTTATTTTACAGAAATGAGGGTGATTTCTTATGCATGCTGATCAATCAAATGAAAGGTGCATTATAGCTAACATAATATTCACTCCTGTTGAGTTTCATAGTCTGGTTAGTCTGGGTTCAGAGGACCTGGTTTACGCAATCAATCAGGCAATATAATCTCAGTAAACAGGGGGTGGCTTCTTTTTTTTTTAAGAACTTTATTTTCAGTGATTTTAACACAAAAGAAACAGTTAAGTCATGACTATCACTGAGTGTTTCAAACAATGTTGCCCAATTTTTATTTCTAGATCTGCAATCCCCTATACTGAAATATCTTTCCCATCAAAGTTGTGGAGTTCTCCATGCAGAGGTGTGAGGGGAATCTGGTGAGTTTCCACATGTTTTAGATTCAGTTGGTCAAAAGCTTCTTTCAATAGGAGAGAGCTTGGGATCAGTATCCACAAGAGCTGATAATTCACACCCACCAAGCACCTTTACAGGGGCATACAATCTTCTCCCTGTTTGCCTCAAGTCTACAGAGCAGTCATCTTCTTAATATTGAACTTAGTCACTGTGTGATCTTGGGTGGTTTCCGTTGAAACCGCACCCTGTTTAATATCAAATTCCAGTGTTCGGGATCGGGAATCTTTGGGAATAAACTTGAATTTGGAAATTATATTTTTAAGGGAGGGTTCCCTTTCTCCCCAGATTCATTACTGTCCCTGGGTATTTGAAGGCAGTCCTCAGCACCTAATAGCGGGGAGGATACCTCCACAGTCTTGGAATTATCTGGCTTGTATGGTTGAGGCCTAGGGGTTTCTCTATGAGTGTCAGCCTCAGGATCTACACTGTCAGACTCAGGGTCTCGTTTGACCCATTTTTCTTTGGGAGGGATTCCCCATTCATGAAAACGAAGATTTGCTTATCTGAATCCTCTGGGGATGTTTCTATCTGAATGGCGATAATTTTGTTTTCTATCTCTTCAAAGAGAATTTTTCTTTGGCCTTTACTATGAATTCTCTGTTCTTTATGTTCCAGATTCCAATGGGTAGAAGGGTCATTATTAGGTTGGAAGGTTTCCCAGGGTTTTCCCAGCTAAGAAAGGAAGCATACACAATTGCATGGCATCTCTGTTCAACCAGGGCCCCATCCCCAGGAACCTGTTGGTTGTCTGGACTTACCTACAGTCATTTCCCCCCGGGGTGTCATACACGGGTGTTGGAAAATTCTGAATAACTTTGTCAGTCTGAGGGTTTAATTGGGCTCTAGCATGCACCCCATGTCTTCGGCCAACTGTTGGACCTGGCGCTCCAATAGGGTAACGTTTTCTATTCCCTCGAGGCAGCAGGGTGGTCTTGACTAACACATTTGCTGCTCCCTAAAAGGGTATTTATCACTTCTAGTGAAGTAACTTTGGTATAGTTGAAAATTGCTGCTATATTTCAGTCCTGGTGCTCAATTCTCCTTGTTTCTGGGGTCTATTGTCCTGGTACAGGGGAGAAGGAGGAGGATTGTTTTGAAAATTAGGATTTGGTGGGCACCTGTTGGAAGAGTTCATGTTTGGAGGTGGCATGGTGCTACTTTCCTTTGGGAAATGTGGAGGGAAATTCCAAAGTGAAGTACTTACCTGATTTGAATTCCCCCTTTTTATTAATGCTCAATTTCTCTCGCAGAAGAAAACCTCCAAAACACTACTTGTGTAATATTGGGCCATTTTGAAAAACATTTCACAGCCTCCTTTAGGTCCCAGTTCAAACCTTTCTGCACACTATTTTCTGGTTCTCCTGTCTTGCAAACTTACTACATATCTCAGACATGACAGGTGAAAATATTTGCCATGATGCAGACCTAGGTGTACCCTTCCCTACAGAGTGTCAGTCGGGAAACAGGGGAGAGAGATGGGTGTGAGTTAATTCGATCACTGATACAGAGCCTTAGATAAAAAGGGGAGAGAGAGGCACCCAGATCAGAACCAATGGACGACAGGTCATAGGGGACACATCCCAACCTTGAGGAACCCATAGGGGTGGTAATTGCAGCACACTAAAATATACTACAGGGGACGATATAGCTCATTGAGGACTCTTCTGCACAAAACATAGATGCGGTAACCATAGCACAACAGCATACACAAGTAGGGAAGGGATATAGGCCAAAGTCAATCAAAACAAACAGTGTAGGATAAGGCACTGCCACTAACCAACAAAATAAAAATAAACAAAAACTCATCCTTCTGCATACACCTCTCAAACTCAGAACTCAGCACAACCATACCTCTACAGCACAACAAACCGCATACACTGCACTACAACACAACAAAACATACCACACACTGTTCTTCTAGAAATTAATTAATGCCTCCTTCGCGACTAATACGGTCCCAAGCAACCTAAAAGAGTCCTGGGTCCTACCGTTGCTAAAAAAACAGACTCTGGACCCCTCAATCCCAACAAATTACAGGACTATTACAACAGTGTCTTTCCTTCTTAAAATAATGGACAAAGTATCGTACTTGCAAATACAGAATTACCTTGAGGCTAGCCATCTCCTAGGTTGCCGCCAATCCGGCTTCTGGACACAACATGGTACGGAAACAGCACTAATTGATTTAAAAACTCAAATTGATGAGCTCAAGGATAAAGGAAAAATTGCTATGCTACTCCTCCTCGACCTGTCGGCCGCCTTTGACTTGGTGGACCACAAAGTTCTGTGGAAACAATTGGCCTCGGCTGCACACTTCTCGAGCGACGCAATAGCCTGGGTCCAATCCTTCTTAAATAACAGAACAATGAGAGTTTTCTCCCCATCAGCATATGCAGACCCTATCCAGACTACATGCAGCGTTCCACAAGGATCTTGTTTATCGCCGACCACGTATAATATAGTTACAAAGCCTCTGTTTGACAAAATGGACAGGCTGGGTGTCACCGACACTAACTATGCAGATGACACCAGATCCTCATTCCCCTTTTGGGCAATTATGGAAAGGACACGGGTTTGGTAAATAAAATCTACTTTCTCATTCAGGCTTGGATGGCAACCCATGGCCTCTGCCTGAATGATGACAAAACAGACCTCCTGATATTTGGGTCAGCCGCCAACCTAAAAAAACTGAATTCCAACTACTCTGCCTTCAACGTAGACGGAATTACAATTAAGGTAGTTAAAGAAGTGAAAACTCTAGGTTTTTACCTTGATTCCACTCTAACCTTAAGTAAACAGGTAAATTCCATGGCATCATCATCCGCCTACACGTGCAAGCTTATCAGGGCTTCTAGGCCATTTTTATCCAAAGCTAGCTGTATTATCCTTGCTAACGCACTAATACACTCAAAACTGGATTTATGTAACGCCCTATACTTAGGTGCCAAAAAGTATATCCTAGTCAAAATCCAAATCTTACAGAACAACGTGCTAAGAACTGCTCTGAACATACCCAATAGAGAACATGTGTCAGAAATCAGAGGAGAACACCATTGGCTGAAGATAAATGACAGAATTCTGCTCAAAACTGTTTCCTTTACTTTCAAGTTCCTAAACAATGTAGCACCACCTTACCTAACAGAGAAAATTGTTAGAGAAACCTCCACCCGCCCCTCTGGAGCCGCTAACTCCTTCTGTCTGAACATTGATTCAAGCTAAAAAATCTGGAGGAAACAGTTTCTCAGTGAAAGCCGCCCAGTCCTGGAACACACTACGTCTCTCTCTCTCCTAGCTGACCAATCCTTCCTTAGTTTTAAACGCAACACCTCAAACTGGCTACGATCCAATGACATATGAACATTACTGTACTTACACTATGTATTTGTCATACTCACCTGCTGTATAATTCTGTTGTTTCCCTTCCTGAATAATTCTCGTCTGCTCTCCTATTTCACTATGTAACCTGTCTCACTATGTAACCCAAGCTTTAAGTATTCTTGTACTCACTGCGCCTGGTTACCTACTAGTTCGGTGCACCCTACAAATTAATAAACAAACTACAAATATAGCCTCGCTCAACCGCATACATGCCATCCTGCCTGATTTAGGTAGGAGACTCACGACTTTTCAGTGAAAAATAAAGCTATTTTTCACATTCTCCCGCCTATGATCATTCTAGCCCCAATGTATTCCTATGGGGACATTTACATCTCCTGATTTCCCTTTATGAAATCTCCCAATCTCCCTCCCAGGTGCGTCGGAATGTTGGCATGTATGCAACAGCACGGCGACTACCAACCGAAAAACACACCTACGCTCAGCAAACTGTCTCAACCGAACTGATGCTGCCAACAGCACATCACAGCTCTCTTGCTCTTTTTTTCCCAATGGGTCCTGCTAACTTATCCTCCTACCTTCTGGCTTTACTGAAGAGCACCAAGGAACCACGCAAGTTGCAGCAGTTTGCGGTATAAGAACCTTTAACCTAACATAACAGTAATATTTATGCTCCTACCAACAATAGAAAAGGGTTTCTTCGCCTCCTTCCCGTGGTCATTCCATCCGCACTGAGAAAAACATGGGAATCTGGGACAGAGCCAAATTGTGAACTGTTGTTAAAAATATCAACGAAAATGGTGTGGATACATTTTGAGTCATTTATACAAACACAAAAGGACCGGTCATTCAAAGAAAAGGTGAAATGTGGTTTTGATGGCAAAAGAAATAGTACAATGAGAAGGATGAAGGAGCAAATGAACAATCCGGTCAGTTTACCCACATAAATGGACCAATGACGCGATTGGATTTAGGCACAAAACGACGTAGAACTGGCAGTTCTCATTGCAGTGTTTCTGCTTTGAAGATGCAACTGTCCCCCGAGATGACTGCACCAGTGCTGCAATCCTATTTCCCCTATTTCCTTGGGAAGATTTGAGGTGTGAGGCTGATTTGTGCATGAAAAATGTTAAACATCGACCACTCAGCCTCCTTTTCATATCATCTCTGCTATAGGGGGTGGGGGCGTGGGGGTGGTCGGAAAAGCGGGGCTACTTCTAAACGTCGACCAGCGCAGCGCAACCACGAGCGTTTGCCTCGGATCCCATCTTTGATTGCAGAGTCCCAGGGGCGATTTGCGGAATTAGGCGCCACGCGAGGAGTGGGATGTAATTTCAGGCTCTGTGAGCTGTGACCGGCCTGCGGATGTAAAGGCCCCGCAAAGAAACATAAACTATCTCATCTGGCAAATGGCTCATTATTTTCCCTGCACATGCTTGCTGGGAAATCTCTGCCAATATACAGGCCCATCCGTCTTTGTTTGCTGCGCAACAGGAGGGTGACAGAGTGTGATCCCTGGCCAATGTGGATTTATGGCTCGGATTTGCGGCGTGCCGGATAATGCTGCTGCCTATCTGTGTGCGTTTATGGACCTCTCTCCGGCGCGCTTACCATCCGCTTCCCGGGACGTCTCTTCTCGCTTTAGATAACGGTGTGGTGACGCAGATGTTATCTGCGCGAGGCAACTCCTCCGAGTTCCACGAGCGCCGTTGCTAGGATGTTTGCTGCACCAGGCAATACACAAGTTTGACCAAACCCTCAACTGCATGTACCTAATGCAGCATCAAGACAATATAGCACCCAGAGCGAAACGCTGAAATTCTCCTCATACCCAAACCTTGTACTGAAGCCCAACCCGACGTTTATAAGATCACTGTGTAAAGAGAAGATGGTCTTATTAACTTGTAATTAAAGTACTTATTAGACACAGCAAAGTAGACAGCAATATTTGAAAAAAGATTCACTTTCATTTTTTCATTGATATGTTTATTGGCTAAAACACGCTCTTATAGATTGTGCTACCGCAAACGCATTTATTGCTGCTTTTAATCTATGTTTTGCATCATTTTGCTCTCAATTGAAAGCATAACTACGGGCCACACCCTCTTTTCAACCATTAAATAACATAATTAGGTTATCAGTTTTCATTTACTGAAACTCCTCTCAACAATTACCAAGAGCAAAAATAAGTAAGATCCTCAACTTATGTTGGCCTCATGGCTGGTTACATGTATGTTCCCAGAGCCCAGTGACAGGGAGTTTGCAGACTACAGAGTTGCAAACAGATTCATAACTGTAGAAAACCTTCGTACATCCTCTTCAAATATTGTATTGCCATTTGATCACAATCCGAAAGCAGAGTGCCATATGCCTACCCAGACTTCACAAAGGAAATCCACTTGTGAATTCTAATTCTAGCATAAGCCCTCATTTACTGACTCAGAAACTCAATACTATTGAGCAGGGCACGCAGCCAGACTCATGTTGCAATGTTAAAGGCTTTGGGCCTGATTTACAGAAAGTTTTGCACAGCACTAAAATACCTTATGCCAAAAAACGTGCCCTTTGCACCACTGCGCAAAACGATATCCTCCGATTTATAGATCTGACTTTGCTTTGGCACATTGCACAATGTTTGTGCACAATGCATGAGGTGTGAGGGACTGACCAGAGCAAAGTAGAAGTAGGGGGGTCAGAATATGCAAAAGTCCTCATTAAAATAGGCAAATGAGGGATAACGTTGGCGTGGGGAAAGAGGCACTGTGCAAGTATGCAAACACGCCCCATGAAATACAAACAGACTCATATTTACAGATTCAGAGGGTAATTCATGGAATTAATGTGCACCGAAAACGGGGGCGCAAGCTTGAAAATCCCGGGGCATGCGTGCGAAACCCATGCAAGTGCATGTTTGCCGATTCATGGAAGGCACTGCGCGTGGTTTACCTGGGACCTTCATCGAATCCACGTGTGGTGCACACGTCATTGCGACACCCCGAAGGCTGTGCGTGAGATGCCCATTGAAGGGGCACACCGCCCAGCGCACACACCTATAAAGGGGGCAATCGAATAGGGGAAACCCGCGCATCACAAAAGACGCACTAAGCCTGAAACACGTATGCCAGGCGAAAGCTGGCGTAAGTGCCCGCGCACAGCATAAAAGTGCACGCAAACAAGCTCATACCGCTACAACAAATGTACCGTTCCTCGCAGCTGTGGTTGTGGGACACCGCAGGAGGAGGGTAGCCATGCCCTGCATTTTTTTACCCAGGACCAGCCTTTTTGGGATGCCTGATGACCAGGTCTATGGCAGGTCCAGTTCCACCCCATATCATCCTGGACCTGGTTGCTGAGTGGGAGGATGAACTCACATCACCCACCCTGTGCTCCCAAGCACTGAGCCTCTTGGAAAAGGTGCTCAATGTACTGCATTCTTTGGCCATAGGGTCATTTCACATTTCAGCGGACAACTGCCATAGTTGGGGGTATCTCACAGCCCACGCAGTCAAGCTGCTTACACCAGGTGTTGGCAATCATGACTGCACACCCCTCAGTACGCAGGCACACACATATGCCCAGAAGACCTGCAGAAAGGCAGGGTGTGGTCCAGGACTTTTACGGGGTGGCACACTTCCCCAAGGTGCTTGTTGCCATTGATTGCACCTATGTGGCTCTACGTCCACCTAGGGCCACTGAGCACATCTGTCGAAACCGCAAGCACTAGCATTCCATCAACATGCAGGTGGTATGCGATGCGAAGGGCATAATCTCTTCTGTCTACACAAACTATCCAGGGTCCACCCATGATAGTTTCATATTCAGAATGTCACCCCGAGACCTGGAAGCTGGGAGGAATGGCAACACATGGCTCTTTGGTGAGTACAAATGCCTGTGCACACACACAGAGAAATGGCAAAACCCAACTAATAACAACCATTATTACCTCCACAGGGGACAGTGCCTACCCTCTGAGCACCTACATAATGACGCCAATACGAAACACCACCCGAGGTCAGATACAACGCAGCCCATATTGCAACCCGGGGCATAGTGGAGCGCACAGTCAGAGTGCTCAAGTCACATATCCGCTCCCTTGACCGCCCTGGTGGCCAGCTGCTATATGCGCCCACAGTAGTGTGCAGGATCATTGTGGCAGCATGTGTCCTGAACAATGTTGCAACCTGGCGGGGCGTACCGGTGGACATGATGGTGCCCTCACATTCCCAACCACACGCATGGCCGCTGCGCATGGGAGGGGAAAGGACACGTGGTGAGGCAGCCCGTATCCAGCTTGTGGCTACATTTTTCACCTAAAATACCACCTCTACGGCGTGCACACAGGCCTGGCACATACCAGGTGACAATCGATGATGAGAAAGGGACAGTCAACTGTCACAACCATATCACTCTGAGAATGTGTCCCTGGAAGTGCTACATTGTGTGCATCCCTAGCTACTTAAAGAAACCCAATGCTGTTTGACCAAAATCCACACATTCATGCTACATAATGGACTATCCCCTTGCAAAACAGCACACCCAAATACTGGTATGTCACCTTACTCCTCCCAAACCCCATGTCACCCGCCCCACAAACGATGGCATGGCATGCAATGTGAAATCAACCAAATAAATGCACTACACATGACACAACTGTCACAAAGTGCACTGTCACAAATGGAAAGAGGCCACAGACAATTCCCTCTCCATATGAAAATGAAACTGCACACATGAACATATACTTAACAACATGACTAATCATGAATACAGGACCCAACAGTGGCAACATCAGACAGTGACCAATCACAATAGCCCAAGTGTCACAATCGGACAAAGCCACCACATGGAACAGTCACATATTCAGTGTGTTGCTAGTAGGTAAATGTGGGAGGGTACTGCATACAGCATGAACTGCATCTGCAATGGAGACAGGCAAGGTAACACATGAAGAAGCATCATGTAAATATGCATAATGAGCAATATTAAATACAATACACATATCAACCATGCAGTGGAGAAACCATCATGAATCCCCACTAGTGGTGTATACACAGTTTGGACTACAGACTGGCCACACAACTGATGGAAGCCCAATGCCTCTGTGTAAGTTACTGTCACACGGTGCTCTCCTTGCAAGCCCATGCAAAGGGGTAGCAGGAGTGGCTTTTGTGTCTGGACCCCAACCGTCAAACACAAACACAAGACTAGCCTGTATGGGCCCAGTTGCAACACATAGTGGATGCCTTTGGATGCCACACAAAGCAACACACTGTTACATGAAGGCACAATAGACAGAAAAAGAGCAAAAATAAAACAAATAAAAAACAAAAAATCAAAAATGCCCATGGTTGACCGTGGGTGGGGGGTGTACCACCCAGGAGGGAGGAGGTGCAGGGTGCACTTCAACACCCAAATGCGTGGATGTTGAGAACAATAAAATCCCTCCATGGGATCATGACCTGCACAGTTAGCCGATAGTGGGAGAACTGCCGTCACTGTCGTCACCCTCTGGTGCAATATGAGAAGGTGTGCATGGCACAGGAGGCAGACCACGCAAAGCCCTGGCATGCTCCTCCATGAAAGCAAGCATGCATGTTTGAAAGGTTTGGTTCTGCAGGATGATAGTCCGGAGGACCCCCTGCAGCACCTCACATGTAGCACAGATTTCTGCCTGCAAGTCCTCATGTGATGCACTGATCTACTCACAGGTTACCTGGAGCTCAGCTGAGATGTTGTGTGTAGGCTGCTCCAGCTGCATTTCTGACCATCTACTCCGGGACATCTCAAGTGCACCCAGAGTAGCTCTGAGGGAGCTGTTATCTACTCTCAGGGCATCCCTGTGGGACTGTGCCTCTGCAGACATGGCTGTGCGCAGAGCCCCCAGTTCAGCCCTTCGGTCCCTGTTGGCTGCCAACATGTCCTGCCTGTATGAGCGGCACGTGGACCATGTTGCCTGCTGTTGGAGCTCCACCTGCCTTTCGGGGGGGGGGGAGAATGGAAGTGGCGACCCTGTCCACGGCCTGAGCCATCATCTCACATGATGCCCCCTGTTGCTGTGCAATTGCATAAATGGAGTTCTCCCACACTGTATTGCCCAGTGGCGCACGGCCACTGCATTGCTGGACACAACACCTGTCGGGCCCAAGGAGACATGCACCTTGCTCTGCTGGAACTGCCTGTGGCTGCAGGACTGTATTCCTCCTTTGATCTGCTGCCCCAGGAACAGGAAAAAATAGTGTGGAGTGTGACCCTGCATCCGTAACCACCACAGGCAGACATTCACTGAATGGGCCATTGAGGGGTCTACCCCCACTGCAGGTGTGTTGGACAGAACAGCATCCCTGCCAAAAACACTCACCTGTGACGGGACTTATGTGTCAATGTCCGATTCAGCACCAGAGCCATAGAGATCCTCAGAGGTGTATTCAGAGACACCCGTGGACAGGATGGTCTGTAGGAGCAATGGATTCTCGTGCAGCACCACCCCATGTCCTCCACTGATGCTTGGTTGGGGCTCTGAGTACTCCTGCCCCTGCGCCATCTCCTCCTCCTCCAAGCTTCCAGTGCCTCATCCCCTGCACAAAATGAAAGTCATGAACATACACGTGAACAGCATATCCCACACACATAGGCATTACAATGTTGACATCCAATACATTAATCAGACATGTCACACATGACACAAACTCAGCCATGCATGTAGTGGCAATGAGTTGGAAGGGGATCCTGAAAGCAGACACTGATTAGTCTAAAATGGAAAAAGCAACACATGTGCTGCATGGTTCAGAGCACCTGCATCACACATAAGCCTGTGAGTGGCTTGGACCATCCACAAACATGACAATGCCAGCACACAGATGGCACGTAGCATAGCCATGGCAGAACTGACAAGGACACCCAGATGGGAGTGAATCACTACTTTGTCCCATCCATGTAAAATGCATTTAATCAAACAGAACATGGAAAAGTGTGTGACAAAACACACATATGTCACACGCTGCAACAACGCCAGGGTGTACAAATAGTGATGGGAGGCACATGAATACATCAATGGTAGGTCACTTTGAAACGACACAAGTCAATTGGCATGTTGAAGGCTGAAACAGGGCTCAGAAGTGCAGTACATGTGTAGGTCCTCAGCAGTCAATAAAGTGACAAAAACGTAATTACATTGTCATGTCATGATGGCAGTTCAAGGGCAAGTGCAGTCATCATGTGCAAAGTGTTTGCAGTGGTTAGTAGGGATACAGTGAACCCCAAACCAAAGGAGGGGGGTGGCTTGGAGGCACTACATGGGCCACATATGGCAGTTATGACTACATAGCCTGACCTGACACTCAATCACAACACATCACCCAAGCAACATACACATGGTCTGGACACACATGCATAGGCACTCACCGGACATCGTCTAAAGATCTGGGAGGTCTCGCACACCTTGGATCTGATCCTCTGTGATGAACTCTCCACTGATTGCCTCATGTTCTGTGAGTTCATCCTCCTCTGGTTGTGACCCACTGCCAGTTAGCAGAGTAGGGGCGTAATTAGAAGCCAGCTTGTTTTTAGCTTGGTATTTGAGGTCATTCCAATGCTTCGAGCAATCATCAGCTGCACGCTTCACAAAACCCAAGGAACTAATTTGGTCCGCGATGCACTGCCAATGGGTCCTATGCTGAGCAGACGTAGTTTTGCACCCTGCCGTCACCAGTATGTTGCGGCCGTGTTCTGACCCGTAGCCCACAAGTGCGTCCAGTTCCACATTATTGAAACTCTGCTTCCTTGACGTGCCAGAGGGTCGAGCCGTGTCTGGGGTCCCAGCCTGTTCCACAAGAGCATGCTTCTTCCTCTTGAGAGGTTGTGCATACCCTGAGTGGCTTACGCCACTCTGGTCTGTAGGGGCTGAAGCACATGTGGACTGGCCACTGGCAGCAGGCAATGGCATGATGACCAAATGTGTCACTGCAGGCATTGGCTGCTGGGTGCTGTTGCCAGGACCAAGCGCCACAACTGCCTCGGTGTGAGGGGCCAGGACTAACACTGTCCTGGCTGGGTGACTCACAGCTGGGGTGGTGTCAGCTGCAGCTGCCCCTGCAGCCACCACAACCTTGCTGGTCGGGGCAGCAGATGACATTGCTGCCGAAATCCATGTGGCCTGGTGACAGCAACTTTCACTGTCACAAGTGGCTTGGATATTGTTACACGGATGTTGGCTTGTGAGTCATCCTGAGCCTGTTCTGTGACCAATTCACAGGGCCGGGCTAGTAGGGCCTGAGCTGGGATGGTGTCAGCTGCATCCCCATTACTCACGGGGGACATAGCTGTCCCTGAATGGTCCTGGACACACTGCCCTCTTGCGCCACCCTGCCCACATCACCCACCACTGCCACCATGGCCACCCTGGTCATCCTGGCCATGAACCGACCGCGGACACCTCTGGGACGCCGCCAAGCTTTGCCTCACTTACGACTTGGTCACCTCCCAACCATGGCACTGATGTACTTATGTGAATGGGAGGTGCAGAAAACGATTGTCCTGGGCAATTGGGGTATAGGGGGCAGGGTACTAGATGGAATAGGTACCCCTGTGCTCCTGAAAGGCTGTCTGTGACCTCTAGGGAAGAATGACAGGTCATGCAACACTCAGGAACCCCAAAAACAAAAACAAATGTGCACGTGACCCCTTGGTAGCCCACGTGCGCGGAATTAAGGTCCTGCTGTACGCTGTGGCACCCACACAAAAAATGCATACGCGTGGAACACGCAGGCTACTATGACCTTGTGAATCGGGTACGCAACACATGGGGCAAACACAGTAGGAATAATACGTGCGCGACTCACCCTCTGCTTGGAAAAAGTAAAAAAAAAACATGCACATGTGCGCGTTGGCAACTCCCCCACCAAAACAAGATGTAAGCTCTGGCACTGTAAACAAGAAGTACGCACTGCAACCGTGAAGTAATTGCGTGTGAACTCACAAGAAGAAGAAGAATCACACGTTCGCTCTCCACAATAAGCACATACAGCGAAATTGCGTCCAATGCGGACCTTTAAACGCTACACGCGTCACGTCACTTACACGCTTATGTGCTAAGGGCCTTTCCTCGAATTGCATGCTTACATGCTGTTTTTCATATGCGGACTCACTCTGCATCAAGCTGGCCACGCGACAACACACGGAAGACCATACTCCTGCCCAGAAGGCCATTTACCTGCCCCCAGAGCCCCAAGCAGGTTCCTACGAGCCATCTACTGCTGCCAGCCTACCTGCTGCCAATGTGCCCTGCTATTTGGTGCCTGCACATAAGCCATAGCCAGGGATCCTGTACCTGAGACCACCTCTGCTGACCCAGAAGACTCCCAACTGGTGTACCATCGCTTCACAGCCCAGCCCCAGTGTGGGATATTTCAAAAAAGGTAGCTCCTCTCCAGAAAGAACATGGCATGGTAACCTGTTCTGAGATGAGAGTTTGCAGCACACGCTTTTTGCTCACTGTACCTTTCACAGATGGGAAATATCCATTTGCATATCAGTCTTTGTCCCGCCTACATGGGCAGTCCAGCACCAAAATGCTATGGCAATTCCTCTCTGAACAAGAGTACCAACAGCAACCCCATACACGTGTTTCAGCCTTGTTGGGCCTCATCAGTGAGGTGAAGCTGTGCCTCTCTGAGCACAGTGAGCAGGGAGTCCACGAATTTTGTCACCAAATTAAAAATGATTTGGCCCTCCTACAGCACAAGAATGCAGATCAAGACACCCAATTGCAGGTAGCAGCGCAAGAGCGAATCATTGGGACCAGTAAGTTCATGATAGATAAACAAAAGGCGCAGATTTTTGCTTATCACCAGGAAATAGGGGCTGAAAAGAAAAGGTAGCAAGATTGGAGAAATGGGGTGCTAGACTAAATACTAACTAGAGGAACCCTGATCAGGTAGAGAGGAACAGGGCAACCCTTGATCATAACGTAAGGACCTCTGTACTCAGGGACTCAAACTCAATACCATGGACACTGCCAGCTTCATATCTGCTGGCTCATATGAACCAGGGGCCATGGGGATAGCAGAATTCAATAGGGTTGCTAAAATGGACTGACAGATAAGCGCCACCCAGAAATTGATGGGCGGGCATCCCTGCACAGATACCCAAATGTTAGGGCTGATATCTCTGACAAGGAAGACTCCTATGAGGGAAAGGTCTGGGAATTAGATCCACTAAAATACTGACTTCTAAGGGACCAGTTTGTGAAATTTGGTTGGGAACTAAACGAAATAAAACCCAAAGAGAGTATCCTGAAGACCTCTACCCAGTTAGGGCATTGGGGGGATACTCCACCAATCCTGGGAGCAGGGAAGAGTCAGAAGACTCTTCTGAGCACCACAGGAAAAGAGAAACTAGGCCCCAACATTTTTGAAGCCTTTCTCAAACTTGAAGAATCAGGGAGTGCCTAGAGAGTTAAGAAGCCACCTACAGTAGCAGCACCTCTGAGTCTGAGGACGAGTGGACTCGGGTGACTAAAACAAAGAAGGCAAACAAACTTAAGAGAGCCATGAACAAATATCCCATTAGGCAGATCAAGGCCATTAGAAGTGTGATAACTCCATTTCATATAATGCAAAGTATTCTGTCTGGGAACACCTAGAATGATATGAGCAAATGATGGATATTTTTCATATGAAGGACAGCCAGAATCACATAACGTATGTGAAATGGACATTCTCCCCTGAATACTCCAGTTTCTTTGCGGGACTGGAGGACCAGAACGACTCAAGATGGTCTACCTACAGGGTCGCCATCTTGAAACATTTCTCTGCACACAGAAACCCCCAAGAGGCCCACAAGGCCAATCTGCAGTGCAGGGAAGATCAGGCCCCACAAGAATGTGTGCAGGAGCTCAAACGCGCCTTTGCACAGACCACAAGGAAGGTGCGCACAGATAGTCAGGAGTTCATCACCAACTTCTTTTATGCCCTCCCAAAATATATAATAGCCCAGCTGGTGATGGACTTTCATGAGAAAAGATCACTGAACTGGATCATAGAACAGGTGACCCGCATTTATGAGGTACAAAAACCGGCGGATAATAAAAATCCAAACAAAAACCCTAAACCAGACAACACCCCTGCTGCTGCTAAGGTGGCGGAGGTGAAGGTTTCCCCCATTCTAGATCTGGAAATGGGGGGGTCTAAAAATATACCTGTACCAAATCCATCCAATCAACAAACCAGAAGGCCCTCGGGCCAATCCCAGACAGGTGGTAGTCAGGGAGGTAATCCCACAAATGTTACTCCTAACTCCCCTGATTACATCAGCCCCCGATACAAGGGTAATAGACCATTTCTGGGGTATGTATGGACTCCCCCAGCCCAAGGGGTGGGGGTCCAACCAGGTAAGTGCTGCCCCAGGAAACTTCCCTCCTAACTTTCCCCAGGAAGGCAGTAATCCTCCAAATGCCGGGTTGAGTTTCTTTCCCCGATACCCACAAAACCCCAGCCTGCAGGACAACCTCCTTTCTTTCCCCACTTTCAGGAGCCCAGACACCCCAATCTGGGAGAGGGGAGGCCAAGGGTGGAAGGTTACAAAATTCTCAATACCCAGGATACTATGAGAGAAGGGATAGTTACCCTTCCCGTGATTCACCTAGGGTTGACCAGAGACCCACGTACCAGCCGGAACGGGTGTCACAACTGAAGCGCCAGGTCCAGAACCTATCCCAGGAGCTGGGTTGCATGTTAGATAAACATGGTGGCTCAGAACTCCACGAACCAAGGGTCGGGTACTCCAGAACAATGACGGGGGACCACCCCGACAACTCACCGGTTACAGAGGAGGAGGCACGGGGGAAGGGAGGTGCAAAGCCCAAGAGGAAGCTTCTTCCTCAACCGTGAAAAGTCCCTGAATCCCCAGGAACCGGAACCAAAATCTTCTGCCCCCAAAAACCTGCCACCCAAGGGTAAGAGTAGGAGAAATAAAGAATCCAACAAGACCCATTTTGTGGAGGAGGTTAGTGTCCTCCATTTTGAAGGAGAGGAATTTTTAGGGGATTCTGGGAAAAATATCTTCTCCTTCAATGATGCAGGAACACCTCCGAAAGAAAAATGGGTCCCAAGGGATCAAAATGAAGACCTGGGGGGATTTGGGGACTGAGTCAGAATCGCCCATCATTAAACCCCAAAATGAGCATCAAGGAAATCAAACTGTCCAAACCAATTCTGGCACTGCCTCCAAACATTAGGGGCGTCCCAGAATCAGAAAAGGGGAGCCCCAAACTCCCCACATATCCCAATGTCAAATTCTTTTCTCAGATCCCCAAACTCCATCACTGAATCATGACCAAACTACCCCTGTGTCGGAATCAAAAATAAGTAAATTGACCACCAAACTTGACCAGAATGCCCATTACTTTTGCCCATTGGAGGAGAAGGAGCGTAGATTGTATGCCCCAGTACAAGTGCAAGGGCAATGTACATTTTCGGCACTGGTGGACACTGAATCCCAAGCCACTCTTCTGTCAAAGAGGGCCTTTGATCAGCTGAATTCAGGAAGGGGGAGAGATACCAGATCCCTCTCACCCCTCTTCCTGGACAACTTCAGTACTTCGATGGGAATGAAATTCCTGTCGAGTGGACTGTGGATTTGGAAATAAAAATTGGGCGACGCAAGGTGAAACACCTGGTCATAGTCGTGACTCCAGAGGGCACGCCCTGTCTTCTGGGGAATGACATCCTGCATAGGTTGTACCCCACTAATAGACTGTGTGAACACGGTCCTCTGGACCCAGTCTAACAGACCGATAACATTAAAACATAGAGTCAACCATGTTAGTTGAAATGGCAAATGCCACATGGTTGAAAAAAACCCTGATCATATTGAGTTTCATTTCCAGTATAACCAAGTATCTGACATGACAGTAATTGCTCTAGGACAAAAAACTGGTGATGGGAACCACTCTCTATTTCTGAAAATCAACCTTCCTTCCAGTTTCAAGTGGTATTCCACACTGGAAGGAAATACTTTGAAATTCTATACCAATTCACAATCTGAAAATTCCAATTCAATAGTAAAAAATGATGAGAAACCAGCGCAAAGTTTAGCTGACGTTCAGAAAGTTAAAGAACAGTTATTCATCCCTATTCAGTTAAATGAGGGGAAGGAATCTGTTCTTGCCCGAGTGTGCATGAACAGCGGTAAGAGCTTCATCAGCGAAGCCATGTTGCGTAAACTCCCAAAAGATCTGGCCATTCCTACATTTAAATTGATTGATAAATGGGAAATGGACCTTGAAACTCCCAATTCCTAACATCTCCAGCTTAGCAGGTGAATGCTCGAAATTTCTACAGGCAACAAAAGCATAGTACTTAATTGTTGCGTCGTGCAAGATGTACCTGCTGCATTCTATTTAGGCGGTGACATTCTCAATCGCTTTACCATTAATTTGGACCTGATAAACTACAAAGCCTGGTCCCGACTAGGGGGTAATCCCATGGACTGTGATGATTAAGAAAAAGCATTTCAGTCAGCCCAATTGCTTACCGTATGCAGTTGAAGTTCAAATTGGAGAGGAAGTCACCATCACAGGATGGACACGACTATTCCCACTTGAATTAAAAATAAAAAGAGTACAGAAACTGCAAAATCCTGATGCATATGTTCACCTCAACGCCCATCTCCAACAGCAAGGGTTGGGGTTAAACCCAACACCATTAGTCAATGTAGAACAAAACACCATTCCAATATTGATGGATAACAGTGACCTTAGCAGTATCACTCTGGGCACGTGCACCATTATTGGAATGGCGGTTGATGACCAACATTTTTCCATAGATCTAGGTAATGAAATGATAGGACCAATCCCCAATGACTGTTTTGACACTGATAGAGACAATGACACAACACCAGACAGGATCCACACCTGGCATGGGGGAATTTCCTGGTGTACTCTTCCTGCCCTTACTGTGAGGAAGAGGTGACCTGTGACAGCAGGTGGGATGAGGTGATCTTCCAGGTCCACAGGACTGCCTCCCCTACCTGAAACCCTCTGCCCAGGTCAATACTTTAACCAGGGCCCTCTCCACCCAGCTGGAGGAGGCCGCTGAAATAGCCAAACCAGAAGTCTTTCCAGGCTTAAGGCAAATGGTTGAAGAGAGAGAGTCAACCTAGCTGATGCTTGTGAGACTCTGGAGCAAAAGCAAAAGTTAAAGCAGGTGTTCTTAGATTTTCAAGATCTCTTTGCGGTGGACTCATATGACTGTGGTCACACTGAAATCCATACAACAACAATTCCCACGGTATGACTCCAGTGTTTGTGAAGCAATACCACTTGCCTCTCACATCCATGGAGTCCCTGACGGAAATTATTCAAAACCTTGAGTCCCGTGGGATAATTCGTCCAGTCCACAGCACCTTTAATAATCCAGTGCTGGGGATTTTAAAACCCAATGACCAGAGGACATTCTGTGTTGACCTGAGGAACCTGAACAAATGGGTCCACAAGTATAAACGTGTTTAAAAAAAAAAGAATTGCATTTCTGTGTTTCTCATGATGCATTCAACATTAACAGTTTTCTATGTACGTGGTACATTTTCAATAACATAAATGAACATTTCTTTTTTTGCATCTAATATAATAATGAATTCAGTCACATAGTCCAAATGTATTGCTTATTTCTTTCACTAAAGTTGCCTTTAAGCTGTTGTTTAGTGCACAACGCGTTTCGGGCAATTCTTGTCCTTCATCAGGTGCGGGCAATACTCAAATTCTGGTAACTCTGTTTCTGAAATTTAAATAGAAAAGGATCCAATCAGTTTCATTTTTTACTCGAAATTATTCGATATTATATGACTGTTCCTCAGGCTATAAATCAAAGATAACTCTGAGCTTCAGTTTCACTGATGTAGAAGATCAAATGTTCTTCCAAACTCTTTCCACACTTTCAATTAGCCGGTTCTCTCATGGAAATGTGTTTATCTCGAGCGTGCAACGCGGGATCTTTTTGTTTTATCTGTTTGGAAAACAATGAAGGGATAGTTTTCACTCTGTGTTTTTTTCTTACATTTTGGTGCGGGTTTTGCACCGGGATCAGTCGCTTTGAAATAGCGCTGAGTCCCAGTGTCAAAACCCTAATTCTTTTGGTTTACTGATAGGTAATTTTATGAGCGCATGCGATGCGTGTGCTCACCTCTGATGTTGGATTCCCGTGGTGTTCCTTTTTCGTCAATGTGGTGGTAACGCCGTGTTCGTTTCTCGTCAACGTGGCGGTGCCGCCGTGTGAAGGCTGACCGCTACTCCCCGTTCAATCGTCTGATCTCTCTTCTCTCCCTCTCCGTGATTTTCCGTGTGCGCAATGCAGTTCGCTGTAATGAGGTGTTGCCAGGTCATTCGGTTGTTATGGTAACTGAGTCACTTTTGGATTAGAAGAGGTGACTTACTGTTAGTTATGCCCGGGCGCCATTTTAGCATGGATTTACTTACAGTAGAGTTCTTGTAAAATACTGATACTGCATGTTCAATCAACTTGAAATCTGGTGAATTTAGCTTCATACTTTATTAATTGTTGTCCGTGCCAAATTTTTGAGTCCACATTGAGTTGAATTTGACAAGTTTCTTGATTTAATATTGGTGTCGCTTTACAGATAAATTCTTGGTGATGCATATCGCTCCTTTTTTTTGAAGGAATTGATGTTATTTTTTTGTCAATTTTATTGGAATGATCTCTCACAGTTCAAAATATCTTGTGTTAAGTTGATTGCAAAATGTGTCTCATCACTCCACTCTACAAATCAGTTGTTAATATAGGTTTCACGGAGCAAACTGCTTAATATATTCTTAACTAATCTTTCTGCATACATTCAGTTTTCACAAAAAACAACTTAAGTCCCATTCTGCATTCATGCCATTGGGTTTCATGGAGTCCAGTTTTCCAATCCAATATGTTTCCCTCTGAAGCAACATTTTATTTAAATTGCCTCCTCGTCTTGGGGCTTTCACTTGTTCCAGTTTGATGAACCTCATCTGGGCAATGTTGTGTCTCTCTTGTTTGAAATGTTGTGTCACTGGTGACTTCAGGGCTCCTGTTCTTATATTAGACTTATGTTCAGCCCATCTTGTTTTAGCTTTTCTCATTGTCATCCCGACGTAATATATCCGACGCAGTTGAACATGCAGTATCAGTACTTTACAAGAACTCTACCGTAAGTAAATCCATGCTAAGATGGCACCCGGGCATAACTAACAGTAAGTCACCTATTCTAATCCAACAGTGACTCAGTTACCATAACAACCAAATGAACTGGCGACACCTCATTACAGCGAACTGCTTTGCGCACACGGAAAATCACGGAGAGGGAGAGAAGAGAGATCAGATGATCGAACGGGGAGTAGTGGTCAGCCTTCACACGGCGGCACTGCCACGTTGACGAGAAACGAACACAGCGTTACCACCACGTTGACGAGAAAGGAACACCACGGGAATCTAACATCAGAGGTGAGCACCCGCATTGCATGCGCTCATAAAATGACCTATCAGTAAACTGCCCTAGCGTAACGTAAAACTGTCGTTGTCAAAATTAATTTCTCTTCCTTTTCCGCACCTTTATTTTTCCAAAAATGCACCTCATTCTATCTGGCATAACTCACTCAATTTAACAGCTAGAGACCTCATTTCATTTTCATATTATACCTAGGATCCATAGCTACACTGCATCCCGATTTACATTTTTTCCCCATTTTTATTAAAATCTGTTTGGTTAATTTCAGGCGGGAATGAGCATTTTTGCAAAAGTTTTACATGTGTAATTGTTATTATCAATTGTTTTAAACCTTCCATTCATGTTTTAATTGTATGTTTTTGCTTAATCTATTGCTTATGATTGCTTGTAACTTTCCAGTGTTGCTCCAGTAAAGAATTGTTTTTGTTTCAAGAGTTTTAGACACATTAATTGTTTATCTATCCATTTCCGAGTGTCATTTTAGCATGGCCAGGTTTTAAATCTGTTTATCTCTCTTGTTTGGGGAGGGAAAGTCGGATTTCTATTCTGTTTCTTATTTGTCATTCCTGATTACCTGCTGATTCTGTTTATCCACTTAAAATGTATTATTGGTGGGTTGAGGGAACAGTGCAGGGGGAAATCCTAACTTGCTATCTTTCCAAAAATTCTAAAGTATCTCTATTCTCCTCTGTTTTCTATCTATGTTGCTAGAAGGTTAAAGTAAGTGCATTGCTTACATTCACATTGTTCTTATCACCACATTAGTGATTGCTGCCCCATATATTAAAAAGTGTGTGATTTTCTTAAATTTCCAAATAAATAATTAAATAAATAAATACATAAATAAATAATAAATATTACCTTTACCTACCAGCCTGGTTCCTGGTCCATTGTGACCTGGGTTATTTGAAAATGGGGTGTGATATGAGTGGTGTATCTCTCAAATATTGAACCTATATATAACAAAATAAGCATTTCAGTTGTGTGCTGCATACTAGGCTTAGACCAGGGTGCATCGCCTGATTGAAATCCTTAACACCATGAGCAAATTGCCCACCCACACCTGCCATGTCTGACTCAACACCATCTGGAGCCAGTGGCAACCCCCAGTCAGAGAGGCAGAGGGCTGCCAGATTCACTGAAAATTAAGTTGGCATCCTGTTGTTGTGAGTCGTGGGGAATAATGACGCCCTCTGCTGAGGTTCGCTCCTCGACAGGGATGAATGGAGGAGGATCTAGAAGGATATCGTGGATGGCATTAACGCGGAGGGCGTGGCATCCCGCGACCACGACCATGTCCTGAAGCGCTGGGAATACTTCAGGTCCAGGGCCATCAGGAAGGCCCGGCGCCTCGCTGATGCTCGTGGAAAGTGGGGCATCAGGACCAGTTGACCAACATCCAGATGAGGGTCCTGGAGGGCATTAACCCAGTGCTTCACCACCAGGTCCCCTCGAGATGCAGACCCATCCGGAGGCGAGTGGCAAGTGTCCATGTTTTCATCTCCTGCGTAGTACATGTTGAGGTGTGTCAGGTGTGTGCACCTAGGACGTACATCTGACATGCCCCATGTATGATGTCTTTGTGCAGGGACATGACAGTGAAGCATGTGAGTCCGGTCAAGAGTGTGCAACGACAATGGTGTGTGTGTTGCCATGCATGATGTGCACCTGTATGTGACGACACACACATGATTGCATGCCTGTGTCGCTACCTGGCCATGTCTGTTGTGTGAATCATGGATGCTGATGGTCACCCTCATGGACATGCATGGTGTACATGTGCGTGTTACTGAAGGTGAGTGTGTGACTGGGAAATGCCATGGATGCATGACACATGCACATCTCGATGCGTGCATTGACTGTTGTGGCCTAACTGTCCAGGATTACACTGTGATGGGAGGTGGACACGGAGGGATGCATGACTGTGCAGTGGTGTATGTGCATGTTTGTTGCTTGCAAGGACCTGTGTTTTGTAGAAGGGGATGATGGCTATGACCTACGACAATGCCACTCATGCGCATTTGCTTCGCGTCTAGCAGACTTAAGTTCAGTACCCTGATGCTTTGGTTCAATGTCTCCCTTTCCACAGAGGCGAGTGAAGAAAAGGGCGGAGACAGCACTGTGGAGCAGAGCGGTGGGGATGCCTCCACCGGCCAGAGACACAAGACCCAGTCACCCTCCCAGGTTATGCCATCTTCCCGGAGCGAGGGGACTGGTGCCACGTCCACCACTAGGGCCACAGCTGCCGAGGGGAGGTCCAAGAGGCCAAGGTTGGGAGTGGGCTCATTTGCAGCGGAAGGGGCAGGTAAGAACCCACATGGGTAGGACAATGCGGAAGATGGTGCAGAGGCATCCAGGTCGGTGGTGGGTGAGGAGGAGGAGGAGGCCACATTAGATCCACACGTGGGGCCTGGTGGGGGTGATTCCACTGGTGCAAGTGGTGCAGTCCAGGGGCAGGAGGCAGCACAGGTCGCCGCCTAGATGCCTGTGCGTAATCCTGTCCCTGATTCTGTGACTGCATCACTCTGCACCAGCAGGGATGCCTCATTCCAAGCCTGTCCGCTAGTTGAGGATATGTTCATGTGAACTGACCTTCCTCTACCTGTGGAGGAGGCAATCCGTGACAGGGTTGAGCCCATCCTTGTCGGTGTGGTGATGCACACACATGTGATTCGTGATGATGTGTGTGATTCCAGGAAGGACAACGCACATCAGCACGAACAGCTGTGTGCCATTTTGAACTGGCTAGGATGGCTCATTGTCGCAGGTTTCCTCCATGTGCTGGCCACTCTTGCGACCCACTCCTCCTCTGCACCCACTATGCGTCAGTTGTCCTCCATGCCACCTTCCAGCCCAGATGACACCAGGGCACCCTGTGGACCTGCCCCATCCACCACGTGCAGGCTAGTGGAGATCTCATCTCTGCCACAGTCGGTAGTTGGAGCTTCAGCAAAGGTGATCACCCAAGCAACAGGATCCCTGGCAATGGAGGATGTGCAGGCAACTTCTGGCAGGGCACATTATGACAGCCCCGGGGGTCATCAGCGTCCCGGAGCCAGTTGTGGTGGCACAGGCATATGACATCAAGGCAGCAGCGCCAGGCTCGACGTAGGAGGCGTCCGGACTCGGGGCATAAATCATCACGGGGGCAGGCATCGGCCGAAGGGCAGGAGGATCCTGGACTATGTGTGTCTGTTAGGGAGAATTCTCAAAATGTGATAATACCCCTTACCTTTTGAGACCACCCAGCAACTTTGCTGGATTTCTAGGTTTTCTTTTACCTGGGAAGAGTGTGAGCCTTTTTTTCCCACTCTTCTATGTATTTTGTGTGTTTTTACTTTTGTATTCTTTGGGTATGGAGTTTTAAAACAACTCCAGTGGCATCATCTTTTTCTGTGTGCCACACAGCACCTTCAGTACAGTGGCACAGGGGTGTCTTTCAGACTCCCCAAAGTTGTTATACCTTCGCTGGGTCTGACTACCATCTCCCAGAGGATGTAAAGTTAAATTGGCTTTACTAGTATTTTTTAAATTTACTGACCCAGCACACACTATGTTCCTATAGAGTGCTGGAGGGGTTGCTTACCTTCTCCTGAGTCAAAACGCTCATGTAACAGTAAAATGTTACCTTTTGCTACTTTAAATGGTTGGTGGCAGTGGTTTAGATCAACTACCATTGCCCGAAACTCCAATCGACAGAGAAGCACTTCAAGTTTAACTTCTTTCCTTGAGTTTGGTGGGAACAACCAACTCGTAAGACACCTGGACAACGTCCCCATCTGGTCGAATTTTCATCAAAGTGCTGTTGAAAACCGGATAGCCATAGGGGAGGAAGGAAACCAGCTTGTGGACTTTAAGGCAGTCACACCTTAAACCAATGTCTTTCTACAGCTTTTGGCCTCATCCCTAGGCAGTGCAAGAACCTCCCAAAATCCTCCTTCTTGTCCCCACGACTGAAGCTCAGGAAGAGCGAGATCTGGTCGAACTGCCAGGAACAACTGCCTCAGCTATAGCTTTCTTCATTAACAAGGTACTGTGCAAACGCAGTCCGGAACTATTTTCGGTCATCGAGAAAGTGCATGAAACTTTCCTCAACTTCAAAGGCTTGTCCTTCCCTAAACATTTGTCAAACCTTTCACCGAGCCACATTTTTCTAAACTCTGTGACAAAGACTTAACCGTTATCTACCAGAACTGTGCTATTCTATACAAAGACTCTGAACCATTGACTTTGGCCCAGGCCTATGAGAAGAATTGCTGGTTGTATTTAACTGAAACCATTTGCCCTGCCTATGAATGTATTTGGGCTGTCTTTTCTTATAACCTTGTCTTTTTTATACCTTTAATAAGTATCTGAAGTGCCATTTTGCTCCCACTTCACAGGAGCTAAACTTGTTCATTTACTTACCGGTTGGATTTCTAACTGACTGAGTAACTAAATGTATATTCTTTTACCAAGAAACCTTGAGTAAGTGTTTACTTGAATCACTGTATTAAATGGTCCTTTGTGTAACTTATTCTACTGCTCACTGAAACTCTTGAGATAAGTCTGGCTGCTCAGCCATCGCTACCACTTAACTGTGTAGTACAGGCTTGTACCAAAGGTGAAATTGTGCTTACACTTGTGGTCTTAATTGCCTGTAGTGTTCCCAAAGAGTACTGCAGATGATTCTGCTTAGCAGTGTCTTCTGTGTGGCAGAGGATGGGCCAGCAAATGGATGCAGAATGGCGGCAGGCAGAGAGGGCCCGGCTCACCAGGTCAGGGTGGAGAACCCCATGAGGTGGGCATTGAGCCGGGCACAGTTTCTCGAGGAGACTCGCAGGGAGTTGGTGGAGAGCATGTTGGCGTCCCTGCGAGCCCTCGAGGACAGAGCCCAGTCCCACCTCTGGGACATAGATTTGGAGTTCAATAATGCCCTGGCCAACACTCTTGGTAACAACAGTGAGCGGTAGGACTAGCCTGCCACCATTGTGTATAGTTTATTAGGCTTAGGTTTCCTTTAATTTTATTTTTATTTTGGAGTCAATGGACATTGCTCCACTTTTTGTAGATAGTTGTATTTTGTAGGGTTTTTACTAGGTTTCATTTGGTTTTGGGATCATAGACCCTAAGAACTTTCATTGTCAATAGTACTGTAACTGCAGATATTTTTCGTTTAGGTTTTTCACACCTATGATGGAATGTTTTTTTTATTTTTATTTAGCCTTTGGATTCAGATTTTTTGTTTCTGGACGTGGACCACTTGAGGATTTGCTTTTTTTTGGGATCAGACTTTTTATGGATTTCGCATTTCTGTTATGTTCACATTAATTTATTTTTCCTTGGCATGCTTGCTTTTTGTTTGGTTGATTTAATTTTTTTATACATTTTCATCAATTCAGATATTTGTGTTGTCTTGGTGCATGTGTCAGTCGTCATTGCCTCATTCATGTGTCACTGCTGTGTGGCCATGTTGGGCATGTCTTTGGGTGAATGCATGTGTGCTTCTGTGAATGACATGCCATGGGTCCTGTACTGGGAAGTGGGTAAAATGGATGGGAGTGGAGTTGCACTGTGGGGAGGCAGCGTGGGGTGGCATTTGGGTGGACATTTGCTACATGCATGTATGTTTGACAATGTGTTGGTTGGGTGGACATGAGCCGGGTCCAGCTGGCAGGTGCCTGTCACTGGTGGGGGGACATGAGTAGGGGTCTGCTGGCAGGTACCCATCACTGTTGGGGGGGACATGAGTCAGGCTTGCTTGCAGGTGCCCATCACTGGTGGGGGGGACATGAGTTGGGTCCTGCTGGCAGTTGCCCACCACTTGTTGGGGGACATTAGTCGGGGCCTGCTGGCAGGTGCCTGTCACGGGTCAGGGCTTGCTGGCAGGTGCCCATCACTGTTGGGGGACATGAGTCGAGGCTTGTGTGGGCTGCCTGCGGGTCATGGTCAGGGGTTTTGGGTGGCCCCCTGTGGTGTAGGCTGCCTGTGGGTCATGATCAGAGGTGATGGGCTACCTGCGGGGCATGGCCAGGGATGTTGGGTGGTCCCCTGTGGTGTGGACTGCCTGTGGGGCATGGCCAGGGGTGTTGGGTGGTCCCCCCCGTGGTGTGGTGTGCCTGCGGGTCATGGTCAGGGGTGATGGGCTGCTTGTGGGGCATGGGCAGGGGTGTTGGGTGGTCCCCTGTGGTGTGGGCTGCCTGAGGGGCATGGTCAAGGGTGGTGGGTGGTCCCCTGTGGTGTGGGCTGCCTGCAAGTCATGGTCAGGGTATTGGGTGGTCCCCTGTGGTGTGGGCTGCCTGCGGGTCATGGTCATGTGTGTTGGGTGGTCCCCTGTGGTGTGGGCTGCCTGCTGGGAGTGCACGCGGCTCCTCACCATGCAGGTGCGCGATTCAGAGGGTACGCGAGCGCGCTTCTCACGTGATTTGGCTGGCGCAAGCTGGGTACGGGTATTCCGGGATATGTGAGTGCGCCATGTCGCGGCATACCAATAGAGGTGCATGATGGGTTGCGGCTGCATCCACAAGCGGTACCCATACCATTAGCAGGCCAAAGGGTGAGGTGCCAGCACATTTGCAATCAGCTTGTCCAGACATATTTTACATGAATAACATCCAGTGTGAAAGTCAAACGATAGCCACATCCCTGATGGCCTTCGATGATGAAACATGGCAAGTACAGTTGTGCCATAAACAGCAACTTGAGAGTTGCAGTCTAGGTTCGACATGTGGTGTGTGCCTCATTCTCAAAAAACACACATATCCTCCATCTACATCCTTCACATGAAAACTTGAAAACATGTGTAGAGTCCATAGTATTAGATATTGCATTCCCCAAGTCACTTATACAATCATACAAATACAGATAACAGGGTCACTGGGCTATACAGATAAACCAATAAAGTAACATGGACATGACCCATTAAACAATGTCAAACAAAGTGCATGGCACACCATCCCCTATTGAGCCACATCCATTACCTGTTACCGACACATGCACCCCCAACACGTACATTGTAATTGACTGTCTCCCTGATAATAAGCATGTACCATTTAAATGCCACTAAGATTAGACCCCCTACCCTGGTGGAGAAGTACCAGAGCAGCAGGATAACTGGCAGCTGCAAGCAGCAGATGCCCAAGACTGGTTGGGGCCAGCATGAAGGCTGCACAAGGACAACAATACGTGCACAATGGGTGGCCTGGTTGGGGTGGCCCAGCTCCCCATCATACTGGGTGGCCCGGGGGTTCATCAACATGACTATGTGAGTCTGCTGCCCAAGGACCGGGGCTCTGGGCTCTGCGCTGTGGTATTTTTCCCTCCAGTGAGGGCTGTGACACCTGAGGACCAGAGATGGGTTAGAGGTGAGCTGCCGCCCTGCATCATAGGATGGTGTCCACAGGGCTGGGTTCTTGTAGGGTAAAGACCTGGGACATCACTGCCTGCCTCATGGAGCCCTGTCCAGGACCCAGGCCACACCATGACTGCCTTCACCATGCCTGTGCATCCAGCTGCTGGGCTTTGTTAGTATTCACATTCCACTCTTTCTATTTGGTACCATTTGGTGGATGCCTGGTGCTCAGGGCCTACAACCCAGTGTGTACCGGTCCACCTCACAGGGCGCTGCCAACTCTTCCACTGGGACCCCTGCCTGAGCCCAGGTCAAACATGGCCCAGAGCTTCTGGCCTCACTTCAGCCTCGCTCTGGGCCCAGGGCCATTCGGCTATGCTTGCACTGGAGGCACCCAGGCCAACTTGGGGGTGGTTGGCTTGCTGCCTTCCTGATGCACATGTACATGCGCAGGAGGGGCGTACAATAGCAGCACCACACAGGCGCTACCTTAGGTGGACACTTCCTGTTCACTGTTATGCCCCTACAGAGTGGGGACCATAGGTGACAGGCCAGAGACAAATGTATCTGTCAGCCATATGCCCTATGTTTCAATTTGAGGGGGGTGTGTGGGTGCGGAGTCACAAGGTTTTGGGGTGACCCTTGTGGGTGCTTGTACTTTTTGGGGGATGTGTGGGAGCGGTGTTATGTGTGTGGGGTGTAGATTGGTGCCTGTACAAAGTGTAGAAATAATGGTCATAGGTGCAATTTGCATTTGGCGGTGCAGATTGGTGGCTGTACATGGAGTAGGAATAGTGGGAGTAAGTACCATTTACAATTGGCAGGTGCAGATTTGTAACAATACTGGGAATGTAAATGGTTGGAATAAGTGTAAATCATGGTGATTACTTGTGAGTCATCTTCCTGCAATATTCCATTATTTTTGCTGCATCTATTGATGCGGGTCACATTGCATGCAAAACTGTCTATTTCAGTGGGTCCTTGGTTTGCACTGGGGGTGTGTTGTGGGCGTGTCTGGTGCAAACTTGTTTTCTTTGCACTGTAGGTCCCTGCTTGCTCTTATTTCTGTAATTCGACTCATCACGCATTGCATTTGCGCCACGCAATCTTAGCACACAGGCAAACATTTTTGCGCGCATTTCGCACTTTTTCCTGTTAATCAGACGCTCTGACTTTAAAAGTTTACATGTGATAAATCTGGGTCTTGAAATATCAGTCTTACCCAACAGAATTGACAGTCTTACATTTTCAGTTCAGGATGTTATTCCAACTGTAAATTCTTTACAAAATAGCATACACTTCCTCTATCAACCCAGAATAAACCTTCAGGGGATGCCAGCTGTAAACATGTTTTTACTGAGACAGAACTACTAAATACCTACTCACAGAATGTCCAGAGGACAGACTTTTTCATGTCTAGTCGTAACAGTATAAATTCTACCCCCTTTAATGGGTACCCTGAATCTTCACTTATGCCACTAGATAAAATTGTTGACAGAATGATTTAATACATAATTAATTAATCTTTAAAAGACAATAGCAACGACCGAGCAGAAGGTAAAGTGATCGCCTGATCTGCATAGCCCAACACATGGTTTTGTCACACACGCCTGACTGACCTCTAGCAAGAGAGAGGCATAACAACACGTTTTGGTAAAAAAAAGTTAACACAATTGATATGTTAAATGTGTTTTCTAATAATTCTTTTGCAATGGCGAATGCCCCACGCCTTGGAAGAGCGACGTCAGAAGACAAAGAGCAATAAAGTCTATCATTGTTTGCACCATTGGAGGGGCTGTCTTTCGATCATTCGGAATGAGATGGTGGAAGTACACAGATCTCAATACCACTCGAACCCAATAACTGATGTTATCAGTGTTAGATTAACAAACATGGGTTTAGTGGATGGGCTTCTTGTGATCTATCTAAGATCTCTCATATCAAAAGACCTTCAGGTTACTCTCAGATTTCGGCATATAGCCCACTCAGCACTCAACTCAAATTGCAAAGTACTAGAGTCCAGATCACAATATAACAATTCAAAGATCAATTAATTCAAAGGGTGGAATACCAGCCACTGTCACTGCAGATAGACCTGGCCATACCGACCGACATTTCACAATCCAAACAGACTCTCTCAACAGTGCAATGAAGCCTGTGTGGAAGCCAGCAACCAACCCTGAATTTCATATAATATCCTGGAATATAGCAGGATTATCGAACAACATGGCAAACTCAGGCTGGAATTCATTTTTAGAACATCAGCAAATCATATATCTGCAAGAGGCCTGGCGTCAAGATCCCCTCTTACCTTAGTATCAGAAGGTGTTCTTTCTGGCTGGTGGTGATGTTCGCCCCATCGGGCAGCCACCATGAGACAGACTATGAAACAGGCTCTTGGCTCTGTCCAGGGAAACAGAGCCAAGATTGTGGGGAAAAAACCTCAGTGAAAATAACCTGCAGTTCTAGTGCAGCTGGCCAGATGATGCCATAAAGAAACTTAAGAGATGGTTACAGGATCCAAGTTCCAATGTAGGAAGGTATAGATATCCAATCCAATAGCAAATGACATGGAAGCTGAGATAGGAAATAGCAAGACAAAAGAGCCCAATAGCAAATGACAAAGCAGCTAAGCCTAGGAAGCAGCAAGGCAACAAAGACAGGATCCAGAATTAGGCAAATGAGAGGAGTGAAGGAGAAGAAAGAAACTAGGTTTTAACGCAACAAGGCAGTTGCAGAGCACTGAGCCACAGACCAGAGAACATTACATAGAAAGGAGCCACGTCTGTACCGGTTTTCGGGCGCTTGACGTCAACCTGTACCGCGTACGCAGCACATCTATGCTTCCATGATGGGGTGGGGGAAAGGAGCCACCAGCAATGCCATAGTGACCGGGACAACAACCTGGGACCAAGGCAGTGATTCCTGACACCTGGTTGATTTACTGCCCCCATAACATGGGATATATTAGTTTCTCAATCTCAGTTACACAAGGGTCTCAAAGGCCTTCCTAATCGAGGTTTGTTAGCATGGGTTGATTTAAAACTGAATGCAAACATTACAATGATATAAGCTAAATCTAATGACCTTCTGTGCTTCAAATAAAAATCCAGACTGTAAAGGTGATTTTGCTTGTTTAGATTTATTTAAGAATTCTTAAGTATTTCAATATTATTATTTTTTTTAATTATTGTTGCAAATCACGAATAAAAGTACAAAGATAAAAAAAATACAAAAAACCCATGCTACATTAATACCAGCTTGTAGAATCATATTAACAATAACATTCTTAGCCCACAGTGTACACATTTCCTCATCCTCAACAACTTCATTCAACATGTTAAAAATATACTTTAAAACAATATTTTAAAGCTAAAGATAGGCTCAATTGTCGTGCAGTCATTCATAATTCATCTTTAAATAAATGTAAGGATTTAATGGACCAACTAGTTCTAAAAATACCAACAGAGCCCATATTGGTAGGCATGTCCGGTGTGATTTAAAAGAACAAATTGAACCCTTGAGCGTATTAGCAGTTTCACCTCAGATGAATATGATCATAGTGGAATCCCCAATTAAGATTGCACCCTGCCGAAATGGAAATATAGCCACACACGCAAAATAGCCTCCCTTCCTTATACACAGCTATAAAAGTAGATTAACTGGTGATTGGACAGCTGCTACAATTTTAGAAGCGATCCTCAAAGAAGTCATACTCATCTAATAGCACCATGACTAGCACCAACCTCGTAATGAGGCCCATTGTGTTGTTTGCCCCTCAGCTGTAGAAACAGTCATTCACTTTTTGTTAGAATGTCGCAAGTATACAGTATAAGGAGGCAGTGATTATTCCCAATCGTCCTCTAATATCAGACATGTTCATTGTATGATGAATGTACTGTTTGTAAAAGGTTGTGCAAGGAAGAAGTTATCTTTGCAGTGTCACATGTTTTGTCAAAGGCCTGGAGAACCAGAACGAAATTTCCTAGAGCACGAGGGGCGAATCGAGGTTATATTTAATGTGCACCAGGATTTATTTTAAATGTGCATACATTGTTACATCGTGTTTACCAAGTTTTTTGTAGATAATGTACATGCATGTGTCTTAAGATTTTATGATGTACTTTGATGAATTGTGTTGCATTTGTATGATGTACTTTTTTGGTCTAGTTCTCAAAATCATTTTTTTGACTGACTGATAACACATCTCTCTCTCTCTATCTCGAGTAGCAGTGCAAGCATGGCAGAAACATGCCAAGCTCTTTTTACACATAGAAAACACAACATGTGCGGAAGCAGTTCAAACGTCACTCACATAAAAAAAAGGAACAATATGCGAAGCTGGTTTGTATAGTGGTACTTTGCCTCTTTATGTGCCTTACCGTATTACTTGGGCCTCATTCCGAGTATGGCGGTAGGGGGTTAATGGCACCGGTAAGGATGCCGGTGCCGTTAACCCCCTACCGCCATATTCCGAGGTCCCTTAGCGGGTCCCACCAGGAACGGCTGGTCTGACCAGCTGTTCTTCGCGGGACCTGTTAAGGGACCATGGATCAAATAACGGGCCCACTATTAGCAGGCCTGTTATTTGCTCCTTCCCCATTCCCATTGAGCCCTATTGGGGCTCAAATGGGAATGGGGAATGGTTTTCTGAATGGGGATTTACCCGGTTCTCCAAGGTTGGAATGTCCCGGTAAGTCCCCATTCAGAGATTCAGGACTCGGACCTGGCTGCCATTAGCGCCACGGCTGCCTCCAAACTCGTAATGACCCCCCTTGTCTTTATATTTCCTCCCTGCCTCTGATCTCCAGGTTTGAACAATCATTTTTTATTTAAAAATACAGCAATTATATCATGGTTAACTGAAGACTATTTAAAAAACAGTACATGCAACCAACAGTATGATGTCAATCCATGGCATAAGCAGAGGACGTATAAGAAACATTTGAATGATTAGGCACTCTAGGATGAAATGGGGTATTGTAGGGTATTATAGAATAGTCACCTAAACGAAAAATAAATAGGAAGTGCTCACGAGGGTGATTAGGCAATGGGATTGGGAGAGGGGAGGGGGCAGCCGTGGCACAGGCATACTTAATATATTGTGAACCTTTTTTTACAAATGAAGCACTGAGAAAAGTCACTGTTCAATGGGATATCCGCAGAAAGAGCTTTAAAGTGAAAAAATAAACACCCTTTCGGGTTGGCGGGGCACCTAAAGTAAATACATGTGGGAATTGAACTAAATAAACTCTAGAATATTGTAGATAAGAATCTAAGTCCTGAGTGGGTATACAGCGTACTACACTTACTAACTCTTCCCAAAATTGAGAATTAATGCAGTATAATCACGGTTGCTTCCCTAATGATCATTCTCACCTGTATCCTATCCATATAGCTAAAAGATTGAGACCAACATGTACAATATCACCTCCTTTTGTTTCCATGTCAAACACATATCAGTCCTTTACATTTTCTTTGCACACCATTAACAGTCGTGCTGTCATTTCAATTCAAAAGCACTTACATGACTTTGGAGCGTGCTTGTTTTATGATTGCAGTGTAGCTTAATGCAGTCATTGCCTGTTAGTGAGGTTTAACAAATATTGAAGATTTTCACCCCACCTATGTTTAAGCAGGTCAAAAATAGGTACTTTATATAGTATAACTAGCATTTTGGCATAACACAGTTATACCACACCTTTAGAAAACCCTCATTTGTTTGCCATTCTCACAATTGGGAATGAGATGCCACTGAACCATGTGTTTGAGTCTTCTCCAGGCAACATTGAAGCTTTAGCTAGTACCGTTGTTGTTGAACAGCCAACCAGAAGTTCTGTGGCAAATCATGAAAGGACATGAGAGTGTTTTCTCGCGATATTTCAGGAATCCCGTTTATCCCCTTATCTACCGAGTTCCACCATAAGAAGGAAGTATTCCCTAGATTCAATATAGTATTTTTCCTCAGACGAGCTTCAAGGTGAAACCTGGGGTGTACCTTAGCACCAGTGGCAACTGTTTCTAGCTAAGTAGGGTAGCGTGTATTATTGGGTCATATTGTGAACGTTTCAGTTTGCGATATCGGAAGAGAACACCATATGTCATTGATCTTGTCTCTAAGAATGAGCTGTCCAGTTTTTGGACAGCATCCTGAAAACATAAGTTAGTTTGGGGGCAGACATCACTGTAAGAATCTATACGTTTCTCCCAAGATAACAGTTACATTTGCTCCCATTGTGTAAGGTCCCTGCATATGACTTTGCATAGTGTGTATATATTGTCAGATATGGTATTTAGCAATGTGTTGTCAGCACATGATGTTATTTCAACCTCATCCACTGGCGTCTTTACTCCCTCATATAATCATTGTGTCTAGTTGCAAACATTAGTGCTCTTACAGCGAAAAGAAAGGGGGAAAGGGGCAACCCAGCCAGGCACCACAGCTGACTAAGAACATTTTCAACATTTGACCATTGCAATTTACTCTCACACAGGGTCCATGATAAATCAGTCACAGATTATTAATAATCAAATACCCTACACAAAATCTAGTAAGAATGCAAAACGTAGATGTCCATTCCACCCAGTCAAAGAACTTTTAACATATAAATTCATGATGATTCGGGAAGATGGACACCAATTTGCCTGCAATAATTGGCATAAGAGGATTTGAATATGATGTTTAGAGGATCTTCCAGGAACACACCTTACCTGTGATAAGTGTTTTAATCGAAAGATACAGTTTTGAAGTCTATTAGCCAAGACATTGGCAAAAACCCTTAGATCTAAATTAATAGATGGTACTATGAGGACATGTTCGAGTCTGGCAAAGCAACATTTTAGTATTAGAGTTATAAGAACTCAGTTGAAATCAGGAATTAAATAGTTCTGTTAATTTAGCTTTTTTTTCCGGCAAGTCAGAAAGAAGAGCAAACAATACACATATATATATATATATATATGCATAACATAGGTATTATGATAAAAAAGGTAGTAATAAATAGCAGTATAAAATAAAAAATAACAGAAATAAAAGCTCATCCAAGTACAAGGCAATAAATGATTCCTTAAACCATCTTGAGTAAATAGTCATTGAAATAGTCCCACAATGCACTACACAACTAATTGTGTTGTCCAATTTATTTATTTCAATAAGGCATTTGTGACATTTTAATGGGTTTGTTTTAGGTTACGTGACAAAAATTGTTCTGCCTTCTTCACTTGTGCGTAATGTTTAAATCTTAATCTAAAAATTGAATGCTCATAGTGTGTAGGTCATATTTGGCCTTAGTTATTATACAAGATCATTTCACTGGGAAGGAGATATTGTTTACTCAAATTACTCAAATCCTAAACTGATTGCTCTAACCTTTTTTGATTTTCCTATCTTTTCTTTTCTTTTGGGCTAACCAAGCCAGTTGCCTTTTGCTACTATACATACTTTCTTGGGGGTCCACAATAATCCTATTACCAGACAGAGCCTCCATTTAATTGGATATATGCCCGTAACAAATTCACCAACTTCATTTTGGAGACAAGTATACGTGCATTAATTTGATCCATGTCATACCACTGAAGTGATCAGTGTAGGTTCAGTGATTCCTATAGAAAACACCTCACAGGTAAATACAAATAAGTATCATAAAAAAAGCATTATCGAGGTATGAAAATGTTCCTTGAACACAGGGCCTGGTGGGCAAAATCCTGGCCTTTTGGATGCCGAGAGTCAGATTACCTGTTATCTCTTATTATGTAATGGAGGATCAACCTCTAGGCCCTCCTCGTCCAGTCTACCCCATCACCCCCCTAACCTGTACTTGCCCTTCCAGGCCCCCTTCCCTACCGTGCCTGGTCCACCCCATCCTCGCACTTGGGTCCCCTCTCCCTGCATTCCCTGCAACCCCTGGCACTTGCCCACCTGGCTTCTCCTTAGCACTTGCCTTGCCCCGCACTTCCCGCACACCCTAGCATTATCCATTCCCCAACCGGCACTCCTCTCCCCCACTCCCGTCCTCCCTGCACTTCTTGTTACTGCACCTACACGATCCAAATGATACAAGGCCTAGTAGGAGCATTCTTGTTGTTTTCTTCCCTGTCCCCTGCACCCTCTTTTGTATTGTGGCGCCTTGAACCACCATTTACTGTATAGGTGCTTTTTAAATATCCAATAAATAAAATTTAAAAAAGAAACCTGTCTCTATTATGATGCATGCCAGGTTTGACTGAGTGTTCCAAGAGTGTATCTTGGACCACGCTTCAGTCAAACCATACTATGCTTCAGACAGAGCCCACCTCAAATGAAATCCTGCTCAACGTGTAGAGAAAGCCACTCTGAACAATATTTGGGATATATACTGAGCCAAATACCAGTGCCTCGTTTTGTAATTTCACTTTTGCTGTGGACATAGGACCCTCTCCATGCGTCTATGTTTTTACAATCTTGCAAACAAGTGTTCCAGAGCAATACAGCTACTGCATGTTTTATCCATGTTACTGGACACCTGTAAACTATATTCCCTACCCAATCCTTCTATCATTTATCTGCCTCTATTTAATTCAAAATTGTTTTCTGAAGCAAGGACATATTCCACATGTTGGATTTAAGGATTTATTTCAGTTAAATGTTGCTATTTTTCAGTCCATTAACAGTTCAGTTTGTGGTAGAAGATTAGTTTGTCCCAGAATAATGCAAATACTCAAGCTGCCGTCAGTGGTGTTCTATAATAATAGAATATAGTAATTGTTATCAAAATTACAACCTGCCAATCCCAAGACAAGTGTAACATAAAGAGCAGCTCAAAATCCAGCATTATATTCATTTAAATAAAGCAGGACAACATACAAGCAATAAAATATTGTGGCTCTCAGAGGATGCATAGGAAACAATTGGTTAAATACTGCAAACTCATCATTACAAATGTCAAAACATAATCTTAGTTGCAGAAACCTATGGGGCATGGGGTTTGGTTACAGGTGGTGGCTACATATAGAATCTATAATACAAAGCATTTCATTGGGTTAAGATAATCTGATGGCTCCACTTGGGATTGCCTCTAAATTGATAAAGGTAATACTACCTCATTTCTACAATAGGAGATTAGGTGGCACACTACTTCATGGGCGGCCTAACATTGGGGTTTCTAATTGGTTTGCTTCCTGCTGACAGGCCATCAAGACATGAGCCAGACAGGAGGTAGTGGGAGGGAGGCCCATGAACTGTTCATTGTTTATTAAAGAAGTTACCATCCCTTATCCATAGGCCATGAACCAGGGTGATCTCTTTGTACTTGGCCTTGTGTCGTGTCTCATGTCTGTGTGTACATGTAGGGAATACAGCAGGTATTCCATCTGGGTTCGTTTCTAATGAATAGGCACTGTCTTCCAATTATGGGTCACGTGTGATGGGACCAATTATGAAATGGAATTAGCCCCTATTTATTGGTTTTTAGGCTTATGTGTGCTGTGTTTTTTGTTGCCTCTAGGGACACTCTTGAGTTATTTTTCATAGAGTCTGTTGGCTTTCTACATTACTACACATGGCCTACCAAGGCTAGTTATGCACCTTATAGACTTTAATCAATCTGGGAGTATTCTGTGTCTTGGGAATCACTATCTTGTGCCTTTGCTTTGCCATTCTTATCCTCCCTTATTTTGTTGCTAACTGCTGTCTGAGTTTGGCACAGATCTGTATTTTTGTGGATTCAACATTTTGAGTTCTCTCGCAAACTTGAGGTCTTCTGTTTCTTCATGTGGGGTGCATGTGTGCTTTGTGTCTAATGCATGTGCTCATCACTGTTCCAACGTTAGTTTCTGCTTTTGCAATCTATAGTTTAAACAGTAAAAAAGGTAGCAGGCACCCCTCTCCCGAAAGAACATGGCGTGATAACCTGTTCTGTGGTTATTATCTACTGTGAGAGTCTGCCACCATCACTTTTAGCTCACTGTACTTTTCACAAAGGAGGAAAAGCCATTTGTATATCAGTCTTTGTCCCGCTCAATCTTCAAGGCATGGTACGTTCAGATCGCACAAATGAACAGATGGTACAGGAGAGGGGAAGGAGGAGGGGGAGGACAAGTGGATGGGGGAGTCAAAGTGCACCCAGTCAGTAAGAAGCTGGGGTAAGAGCTGAGAGATGACACTCTCAAGGGTCAATGACCAAGTGCAGTACCGATGAGGCAAGTGCAAGGCCCAGAGGCAAGTGCAAGGCCCGGAGGCAAGTGCGAGAGTAATGGCAGCTTTGTCAGCGACCTGTGAGACTCTGAGTTGCACCTGGCGGCCAATAAATAAGCTGTGTGGAAAAGGAGGGAGCGAGGGATAGAGCAGAGAGTTAGATTGGCAGGGTAGAGGGGGAGAGAAGGAAGAGGAGAAGAGGAATGTCTAAAGGAGTTTCCAGAACTTAAGGCGATCAGGTTCGAGACAGAAGGCAGCAGGGAGGCTATTCCATAGGTAGGCCCTTGCTGAGGATAAAGATCTCCCTCTAAATGTTTGCTTGGAGAACCGGCTGACTCGTTGAAGGTTGGAGGTAAATGAGCGGCGTATTTAGGTAGGCGTTATGGCAGATAGGTCAGTCACAGGCTCCCGAAAGCCTTGTGGACAGATGATCTTGAACTTGATCCTTGCAGCCATGGGGAGCAAGTGGAGGGATTTCAGTGCCAGAGAGATGTGGTCCCTGGGCTTGAGCCCAAGGATAAATCTTGCAGTTCTGTTCTGGATGAGTTGTAGAGGGCGCAAAGGAAAGCAGAGGCAAGGTGGTTGACAAATATGATGTTGCAGTAGTCCAGCCCTGAGAGAACCAGGGAAATGGGAATGACTCCAAAAGTTGGGAGGGGTGTCTTTGATGGGGCAACCTGTTCACAGGAAACAGAATGGCATTGTATCCCCAACAGCACAGCCCACATACTGACCTGGTGTGTTCCATTCTATAGATTTCACCCAACCCGGCTGAGGAACCATGTATAGGGGTGACAGTATGTGACAAGACCTTCTCCTTTCTCATAGACACAGGGGCCATTAGATCTTTAATCAATGAGGGAAGTTATCCCATTTCAGGCAATGCCATGAATGCATACCGGTTTTCTGGGGTGACCAACTTGGTTCCTTTTACAGTTAATCTTACACTTTCTATAGGAAAGCATGGCTTAGCTCTACCATTGTTGTATTCCCGACAGACACCAGTAAACATAATGGTGAGAGACATTATGAGCAACTCAACATGACCATATCATTCACTGATCAAGCAATAGTGTGTTCCACACCTGGGTTTCACCTTCTAAAAATGAGGGAAATGATTCAATCCTACTCCGTATGTACAGTACAGAGAGGGGTACATCAGACAAAGAGCTGTTCCAATATGGAGTTGAAGTAATAATAGTATGGCTCACATGGATTCAGGGAAGATTGTGGCGGCTTCCAAATGAATACATATTCAGACCAGAGCTACCATTGCACGTGCCAGAAGTGATGGTCATCCTGCTAGAACTAGAGGCAGTAATAGTGTAGGAAGACAGGATAAAAGTGCACTGAAAGATGACACTAGATGAGCATGCAGGACAGTGATTGCAGAGAGAGAACGGTACATATTAACTACTGTGACTGATGAAGAATTGTTCAAAGAAAACTGCTTGGATCACAAGATGGTGTTTGACATCAGCATTACATACTGGTTTACAATACACTACACAGAGGTACTGCAGAGAATGGCGATGATGATACAAGCACTGCCATCATTTCTTGAGGAAGATTTAACCAAGGTCTGCAGTGTTTTATGGAGCCCAAGTCCCTATGATGTGGGGCTTTTGAAAGGAATAGTCGCATTGAAGATAAAGCTTAAGCCAGGACCAATCTTACATAGAGTAAAGAAATACCCTCTATGGAGGGAGACAGATGTGGGCATTTATGGGACCATTGCGGCCCCAGTTAAACAAGACATTTTTATTCCATCAGATTTACTCTGTAACATGGCGGTCTACCCTGTGGAAAAGGCAATTGGGGGGTCATGATGTTTTATATATGATTTACACCCTTTGAACCACATTTTTCGAGGCAGAATTCCCTCTATTTTGAATCCAGCAACAATTTTGTGTAGCACTTGAAGAATACCTTCTTCTCTATACTACTCCATCCCGACTCACAAGATTTGACTTCATTCTTACATAGAAATAAAAAGTGGAAACACTCAGCTTCCACAAGGGTACTGCGAGTCCCTTTCCATATTCAACAGAGTACTGCAGATGGTCTTAGGTAAAGTCCAATCGGAAAGTGCTGTTATAGAGTATATATTGACGAAATTTTGATGTGCAGTATAACGGAAATACAATGCAGAAATAACTCAGTACACATGTTAACTGTGCTTGCAGAAAAGGGGTATAAGATAGACAGCCAAACTACAATATTGTCAGAATTAGATGTTACATAGTGGCAATTGATATCACAAGGTGGATGAAAAGTGACACCCAAAAGGGCAGAGGCAATTTGGAAGACTCCAAATCCCATGACCATAAGACACATGCAGCAGTTTTTAGGCCTCTGCAATTACGGCAGAGCATGGGTATTCGACTACAGCACATACACAAGGCTTTTGTTGAGCCCACTCAATGAAGCACAAAGCGGGGATGGAGCATTACAATGCATGGAAGAAATGCCTAGGCTTTTGAGGAGCTGAAAATAGCAATATGCTCAGCTCCAGTGTTAGGGATCTCAGACCATCAAGACACATTTTACTTCATCTCACACTCCAATGGAGTAGTAATAACCGCCATACTGACACCGAAGAAAACGATGGGTTACACGCCATTAGCTTTCTACAGTGGAAAACTAGATCCAGTGATGAGAGGGCACTACTCTTGCGAGCAGGCACTAGCTGCTGGATCATTTGCAGTAGAAAAATCAGCAAGTATTATCATGTAGTTCAGCATCACTCTTTTTGTGGAACATGCTTTCTTTGCAATACTAGAATGACCCAATGGTACACTGACCACACAAAGGGCTTCGGATATGAGGTGATATTATCAAATCCAGCTATCAAAGTAGTAAGATTCCGATTGGTGAACCCAGCTATATTCATCACTGAGCCCATAGAGGAGGGAGATTATGTACACAACTGCACTACAAATATAGAAAACTACAACAACATCCCAAGAGTGAGAGAGAATGAACTAGAGAGGGTATGTACCCTACAATGACGGTTTGTCAACTATAGACCAGACCACAGCATAGAGACGTACTGGGATGGCAGTAGTGAGGTTAAAGGAGAATGGGACAAGCAAGGTGTTAGTAAGCACACACTTACCATCTCATTTTTCAGCACAAGCTGCAGCGCTATTAGCTCTAATACTTTCACTGGAACACAGTTAGAACAAGGAAGTGACAGTGTATTCAGATTCAGCCTATGTGTCATCTACAGTCCATTCCAGACTGTCATGCTGGCAAAGGAGGGGCTTTCGATGCTGATGGGTCACAGGTGCAGCACACACTCTTATTTGTCAGACTGATAGAGGTGCTCCAATTGCCAATAAGCACAACGGTTGCGTAATGCGAGGCCCACAAAAGGGAGGAGAATCTCGTCTGCAGGGCAATGAGGCAGCAGATGTATACTTGCAGGATATTTCTAGGACATCTTAGATATGGACACTCCATCTCAGGTGTGTAATTATGTATGAACAATGGCACTGAAGGAACACTATAAAGCAACACTGGTGACACCAATAATGAAATTACAGTGAAACACCGAGAGAGGAGAAGCAATCCTAAGTAAAATGGGGGTGTTGTATATCACCTTCAGACGCCCTGTGTCGGCAAGAAAACACGGGTAAGGAAGTAATGCTGCTATAATTTTTACACACAGCACTGGCACAACTACACCATCCCACCCATATGGGGAAGAATGTCCATGCTGCTGACAGTGGAGAAGATTGGTTTTGTCCGGAACTGGCAGAGCACGTTGCAGAATTTATGACTAACTGCCTTGTCTGCAGGCAATTCACAGCAGTCCATACACTGAGGGTAGTGAGAGGAGAAATACCTTGAACACTGGGTCCATTCCAACACCTTCATGTTGATTATGTAGACATGCTCCAAGTATGTCAGGACTACTGCTACACTATAGTGATTGTACGCCTGTTCTATCGATGGATCAAAGCCTGTCTCTGTTCCCATTCTGATGCCGGTGCTGAGGTCTGTTAATGCCCCTCACTTGGCCAATTAGATGTTCCATCACATTACTGCTTTGCTAGAAATTCAACACAAATTCTTCTGTGCATAACCTCCCACAGGTGAACAGTTATGTGAGCACCTGAATGGGCTGCTGAAAGTGTGCATTGCCAAGATAAAAGTGACCTTAAATAAAAGTTGGCTCCACTGTCTGCCTTTAGCATTTTTCACATCACACAGCATCCACACCCAGGATCCGACCACCACTTAACCCCACATGAAGTGTTAACCGGGCGGTGCATGTGACTTCCCCAAGCTCCTCCCACTAGGGCTTTGACAGATGTAGAAGATATTTCTAATGTATTGGAACAGGAAATATATGATTACACTGCTGCCTTGATGGCTAGTGCCTCCCTTTTTTCTTGTCAACTGCAGGCATGGTAGGAGATGCCCAAAGGAAAGGAAGGAGGTAATGACACAGAAACAAATTAAGAATGGGTCAAAGCACCACAACTCTACCTTGCAGACACTGTACTCCTCCAGGACATCAACCAGGACCTGATTCAAGCCCATATTCACAGGTCCACATGAAATTGAGGAAGTAAAATATTGAGCAGGCAAGATAAAGGGCAAGAAGGCCTGGAATTTCCTCAGCAACATCAAGCCTGTTGAGCAGCAGCCTCTTCTAACAACTACAGTGAAAAGGTCAATGTCCCTCAAGAAGAAGAAGAAACAGATCAACAAAGAGAGTAACAGCCCAGCAGAGGCCAGCCTATGATTACTTGCTCCCAAGCAATAGAGTTAGGGAAAGGACGTCCTACACATGCAGAGTGAGTATACACTGTTTGTTCATTATTTTTATTTTCACACACTGACAGCATTATTTGTGTCCCATGCTTCCCCAAGACCCTCACCCCACGACCTTCCAAGGCCAGTTTGTCCATTCTTTTAGGAGGTCCAACCATGTAAGAAGGCCCTCGCCCAGTTTATTCTTTCATATATTCCTGGCCTATTTGTCCCAAACATACCCACAACTTCATCAAGGAAGCCCCTCAGTAAGTGAAGTTCTTTGTGACCCTAGAATATGCGTTGTTTGGGAACAATCATTCTTTATTTCAGTAGAACAACATTAGGACTGCGGTGCTTGAACTAATATGTACAAACACCATAATAACGCATTTCTAGCGCATTGCAGGCGGTTCATCAATATCTTCAAAGCTACACAAGGTTCTGAAGTGGACTAAGTTATGAATGCTATGTGATAATGTTGATTTGTGCCATTTTTTCACTTGGCGTCTTTGGCCTCATTTTTCAGCGAATGTCTTTCGTTGTAGAAAACAAAGCTATGACCCCTACTAACATAACCCCAGTTCTGGCCGGTGTGCCTTCCAAGTTAGGTCGGGCGGTAGGCACTGCCAGACCAGTGAGGAGAGGTAGATGTAGGAGGGATTAATTCCTATCTTACCAATACTGCTCGAGTATCCAATAACATATGCTACAAGCACATGACTAAAGTAGGTAAATAGACCACTGGAGAGAGCTGCTATGTCTGTTCTCTCATCTCCTATGCCATGAGTGTCTCCAGAATGTTTGTGGCAACTGGAATACCAACAGCAAGAGCACAGTGCCTTATGTACCTATCAATTTCTACCACCCGAGGAAGATTTCAAGGCAAAATGGCAACCTTGAGGTGGATGTCCAAGAATACTTTTCCCTAGGAAGACAACAAATAAAAACACTAGACATGAGGCTCCATTTTGTGGTCCTCACCCACATGACCCAGCCAAACCAAGCAATGGCCATATGCTCATGGTGGGAAGAGGTCTCCTACGCTAGGAACAGCTCAAGACTGATACATGCGTTGTCCACATAACATTGCAACCTACACATTGCAACCTGCAGGCACTCGCAGAGGCTAGGTGGCTATATCAATTGCAACAATGGGGGGGCACACTCTTTGCCATTACCTTAAAAAGGTACACTGAGTGCTGTGAACAGAACAGGGTCCCAGGCCTGGGGTGACCTACTCCAGCCGATCCAGATGTTCCACTCCGGGGTTGGTGTATAATGTTGCAGGGGCCAATGATCATTGTACAATCCTGAAACAAAGTAATGGATAGTTTTTGCGGAAGTCGCAGGCTAACCCACCTGACATGGGAATATTAATGGAAAAATTCATATAGGGGATTTCCATAGGTGATATTGCCTGAGCTACCCAATGGATACAGCCCTTAGGTTTTTTGGATGGGTTGGTGGTTGTGACATCACTGTGATTGTGGGAGATTTTGTTGTTTCCGGTAAGATCCCTGTGTTTTGGAGAATAAAGGCGGTGTATTTGCCCCATGGCTGAGTTTTCCATTATTGCAGATGGAAGGGTTTCCGATGGGCAACAAATACTCTGCTAGCATGTGATATTATCAATACAAACACCTCAGTTCTCCGGAATACTGTTACAATTGTGTGGTGGTTCAGGGTGTGTTGTGGGTGATTGTTTGGGGATCAGGTTGTGGGGTGGGTGATTGTGTTTGGGGTCAGGGTGTGGGGTGGGTGATTATGTTGGGGTCAGGGTGTGGGTTGGGTGATTATGTTGGGGGTCAGGGTATGGGGTGGGTGATTGTGTTGGGTCTAGGTCAGTTAAACTTAAAATTAAAAACACTTGAGTTATGATTTTCCATACAGTATTTATTCCATGGTATTAAAACATGTGCATTCATTGATTCTACAGTGACGCCTGAGGAGCATATGTGTCAAGTCAGAAAAAATTGTCCAGGAGGTCCTGGCAGACCATTTATCCTTTGCTCGCCTCCCCATGTATGTCCTGAGGTGCCCTGTACTCACCTGCAATTTCTACCTCATCTGAGCCATGGGGGGAATGGTCCACATCTGGAGGCTTTTCTATGTTTCTTCATATGAACATGTTTTGCAACATAGCACTTATGACTACAATCTTACCAAATATCTCAGGGCTGTACACGAGGACACCATCTTTGTGGTGGAGACACCTGAAACTGACTTTCAGCAATCCGTAGGTGTGCTCAAGGCATGACCTGGTCCTTATCTGGGCCTCAATATAGACTGTCTCCTGTGGCGTACAGGGTTCCTCACAGGTGACATCATCAATGGTAGGTGTGGATAGCCTGTGTCACAAGCAAAAAATTAAAGGATAGTGTGAGGCATGACAGTTTTTGGGTCGGGGTATATGTGTATTGGTCTGATGTGATGTTGGCCAATGTGTGCATATATGAGCAATTGGATGCCACACCTTGCTTACAATGCGGTGGATGTACATTGACCTACATCATACACTTGCAGTCATTCACAGTGTATGGGACATCATTTATATGTATTTGTCCATGCGTTGACGTCACCCATGCAGATTTAGCTATTGAGATGGCGTCAGGCCAAGTACCGCCCTATGACAATGCTTGGTCAGGAAATAGCTTTGACAGGTGCCTTGATTGCGTACTGCGAACTTGCAGGCAAGCATGTCCTGTACTGTCACCTGAGTTCAACACGTGTACTGTGGTAACTCAGTCATGGCTCATTGCCTGTTCAGTGCTTTCTTGCTGTTGGATCATGGGACTTGTAGTTGTGTCACATAACTCCTAATTCCGTGCCCCATGTGAGTCACAGTGATATGTCTTAGTCAGATTGACTACTCCTTACCCTCAATCCAGGTGAGCTGTCCACTCTGTGTGTCCATGTATGCTGGTAGATTGATGTTCTTCAGTTTCCTGGCATCATGTGTTGCTCCAGGGTATCGGCGAATCAGTGGCTGATTGTGAGGTCTGCATCATTTAAGCTACAACAATGTGTTTGTCAATAAACCACAAAAAATGGCAAACCAATTGACTGCCATTGATTGTATTTCATACGTTTTTATATGAGTGATTTCCGGTATTAATTTCAGTGTATCTATGTGAATACCGCTTTTTGACACATATATATGCAGGGGAAGACCCTCGCAGATCCCCAGTAACCCTTCAACTTTTATATTTAATTAACCAACCCCTATTGCATATATATGTGGTAAAACGGGGGTCTCAAATTTTGGTATTTTTTGGGCTTCGACATTATTTCATACTCTATTTCCGTATGATCCCAATTTTAGCTTTACAGAGCAGACTGAGCATACTTGACTTATTATGTTTTTTTATTATTGTAGTTATTAATCAAATAAATTGATTTTTACAACTTGAAGCTTTACGATCTTGGTCTCATCTAAGTAGGTGACCTCGATGTCACCAGTTTTTGTGGGAAAAGTCGCAGAGAAGAAATAAGGGAAACAAGGTCTATTCACGTTGATCAGCATCTAGGCTCCTGCGCAGAGGTGTTTGATAGTTCTTGTAGGATTGTCGTTGTGTGTTGTAGAATCTTAAAAGTAGCTATTTGCCACCTTGCTTTGTCTCCACTGATCATTCTGGACCACAACGTTTCTGTGTCTGCTAGGAAAGGATTTGTGAAGAAGAACTTGACGTATTGGGACCTCACCCATTTTGTACCAGGACAAGAAAAGAGGAGATGGCGAATGGTCTCTTTCTCATGTGCATCTTTAGATATTCTGCAGGTGTTCGTCATTGATTCACCTCTAATTGCTCAGATCTCATTCGCTTCCAGGAGGTTGAGCCTTGTTCTTAAGATAAAATTGCGAGCTAGCCTGCTAGGAAATTTCTTGATGTAACCCTGCCAGTCATTTAGCTTTTCCAAGTTGGGGGCAAGTGCGACGTAAGTTTGTCTCAGTCCGCCACTGTTAGTGTCTCTATCCAGTCCAGTTCTTTTAATTTATTTAGAAATTTGGTAGGGTTACTGATTAATTCTTCTTCTCCAATCAGTATTGTTTCCAAGAGAGCCAGATTGTCATTTCTCCATGTTTTTAACATTTCGCAGTTAGAGTCTCACAATGCTTTATTTATCAAGGTGTAGAGGTATGTGCTATCTGGCATCACACATTTCGTGTAGAGCATCAGAGAGTTACAGTTCACCGTGCCCTTCATGGAAAGGAGACTGAGTGGCCGCCTTATTAGTACAGCCGGTGTGGATTTTGGTACGGCCCAGTACCGTTCTCCAGTAGAGAGCTTCTAGCTTTACCCATATTGATTTTGGTATCGCCGGCATCGCCTCGGCGCCGTAAGTGATGGTGGGTACTGCTATTAGTTTGTAGAAGTTTAGGGCAGGGCTGGAGGAAAATCTACCAAATTTCCCATCAATTGCCTTGCCTTGAGCGGCCAATTTACGAGTTTTCAGAAGTAGATTATCTTGGACAGCTTTATCTTTTTTTGTGCTGTCCAGGATTATACCAAGATATTTAAAGTTTTTTACTTTGTCTATTTTCTTTTTGTCAAGAGTCCAGGTTGATTTTTCCGTCTTTTTTGGAGCTTTTTCGAAAATCATAATTTTAGCCTTATTGATGTTGATGGCAAGATTATTTGCCGCTGTGTAGTTTAACAGGTTATCAAGTTGACGTTGGAGCCCAATTTGAGTTTGATCGAACAAAATCAGGTCATCTGCATACAACAGTCTACTGATTTTTGTTTGCGCTATCTTCAGAGGAAATGATCGAACTGTGTCCTCAGTTTTCTTGTAGTCTCCTATGTAAGCGAGGACTAGAGCTGGGGCTCGTGGGTACCCCGCTTGACTCCCCGGTATATCGACATCGGGACTGACAAAAATCCTTGCTGACGTAGACAGACTTTTATATTGGTGTTTGTATACAGGGCTTTGATGGGTTCCAATATTTTTTCTGGTCAATCCCAGCGAGAGAGTTTCTACCAAAGGCAGTCCCTGTCCACCCGATCAAATGCCTGGGATAAGTCTATGAATGCAGTGAATAGTCTAGAGCCCCCCCCTCCATCACTTTGTTCTTCAAGATAGTTATCAGCAAGATGTTTACCGCTGTGCCTATGTTCTTTTTGAATCCTGACTGGAACTCGTTGTTACACGCAGCCTTTGTGGCCCAACTTTGACATTGTTTTAGGAGCAGGGAGCCGAAGATCTTTCCTATCGGGTCCAATAGCGCAATTGGTTGATGATTGGCCGGGTCGTTGTATAAACCTTTTTTAAAAATGGGCACCACAATAGCAGAGGTCCAGGAAGTCGGAATCGATTTTGAGTCATCGCATCTTGTAAAGACTTCTGTCATGAATTTAGCCCATTCTTCAGGGTGGCCCTTCAAGTCTATATTCGTTATGCCATCTGGACCAGGTGCCCTGGAGTTTTTCAGCAATTTCAGTTTGGTTGTCAAATTTGATCCATTTGGCTGTGTCTATTTGTGCTCTTTGTTGATTTTTGCTTGAAGTCTCTGGCAGGTCAGGAACTGTAGGTTCTACACTCGACAGTGTTCCTGGAGAGGTCTGTTTAGAGTCTTCTGGGGATTGAAAGAGGTTTGTAAAGTAGCTGACCCAAGTAGCTTCTCCAATTCTGTTTAAAATTGGATCTTTGGTTGTTGGAGCTGTGGTTCCCAAATGGGACCATAATTCCCTGGAGTTGTTGCTGCAGATAGCTTTGATAATAGCTTCTGCATCCTGTTGATAAAGTTTCCAACGGTGCGCATTTGCCCATGATCGATAGGATTTCACGGCGTCCGCAATGACTGATTTTGCCTGGTGTGGATTCATTTTGGTTGCTGTTCTTTTAAGTCTCCTAAATTCTTGCCGTTTGAGCACCACGGCCTTGTCGTACGTATGTTTTTTCAGTGAGGTTGCTAAAAGATTCCTTTTACCTGGTTTCTGGTACACCGTCAGCAGAGGGCCATAGTCTACTGGTTTGCAGCCGTCAGGGACGTCTTCGATCATGTATCTCCGGGTCAACTCATGGATGCTTTTTTCAGACAGTTTTAGCCTGTTTCCTTGGCTGTTTACTTCCAATGTATGTTTAGTTTTTTGATCAGCCTGAATGGTATTCCTCCACATTGTCAGCAAAAATGTGTGGTCACTGGATTTTGTTAGGATGACTTCGAAGGACGTGGTAATCTGCAGGAGTGGAGTAGAGACAAAAACAACAATATAGTCAATAGTGGAGTTCAGTTTGCCGCTGTTCCACGTTAGAAGGCGATCTTTGGTTTAAAAAATGCTGTCTAGGTTATGCATGTTTCTTTATTGCATCAATTTGAGCCATAGTGTTCCTCTGTACTCCGCTTGTGATGTTTTAGGTTTAGGATGTAATGTGGTGCACGTAGCATTTAGATGTCCACATACTAAGATGTGGTAGATTTGGTGCACTGCTAGTATTGAGTCAATTGCATTCTCGATTGTATCGAGGAACTGTGACGACGTAGCTGCTGCTGGATTCCAGTTCACCTTAAGCACAGCAATATTAGTCTCCTGTTTGAGATTAGAGGTGGCTAACTTGTGTGTCCAGATCAAAGACACCACAAGTAGAGAGTGGTTTGACACTAGTATTTCCTTTACTAAAAGGCCCTGGCCGTTATTTTCAGGCAGTTAACAGTCCTGAAGATGGGTGGCCCATGAGTCCTTTTTTAGCCGGGGCCAGAATCTGAAACACTTCTGTACGAGCGCGAAAGAAATAAAATATCAATCAATCAATCAATCAATCATTTCATATCTGTCCAGGACTGGGGTCATAGTTAACCATGTTTCCTGGAAACACAGGATGTCATAGTAGGCTAGGTCTACATCACTTGTAACCATTAAATGGAGGAAGCCCCTTGTATTCCAGCAACCTAGGTTTAGGTCGATGGCAAGAACATTTAGCCGTAAGTCCTCCTGTCCAGATGGTTCGGCAGGCTTGGATTGCTATTTGGCTCGCTGGAGGGTTAACGCTTACTTGGCTTATAGAAGATGTCACTTGAGGAGGAGCAGATAAAACAAGAAAGTATAAGTAGAAGAGATGATGAAAAACATGTGCAGCCCACAGCAAATCCTGCCCCTCAATTATGTGCTCCATACTCGATGGTGCTGGGAATATATCCATTGCAAGCTTCTGCAGGTTATAGTAAACCCTGATATATGCCCCCAGAGTCAGAAGGTAATAATAAGCAAAAGTGAAAAGAAGGTGGCACAAAAGGCACCTTAGCAGAGCACAGTTTAGAAGCACAGCTAAAACAAGCAAAATAAAGGTTTAAAAGATTGAAAAGCACAGAGGGAGGGGCACAAGAAGCATCAGTGGTACCATACAAATGGGTAGGAGAGCACATATTAATTAAACAAAGCAGAGAGATTGAAAGAGGAGAGTATGTGAGTGGAGGAATCAGCAACAAGGTGTTAGAAGAGGTAGAGCGAGAGGAAGAAGAGTGGGAAGATGAAGATGAGAAGAGTAAGAAGAGGTGGCTCAATCCCCCAAAACAGGTGTTCTTGAAAGAATAGAGTATTAATTAATATACTTGTAGGGTGACAGGCTGTTACGGAATGGGGGCCCATCGCTCCTGGAGCTTCTCCCAATGAATTCAGAAAGAAAAACACCATATGTGAACAGATTAATACATTTGGCAGGCTGACAAGCAAGGGGCATGGTGATAACATCAAAAAGGATGAAGGGTGCGTTGTATCCGTGCGCACGGGTGATGCAGTAGCCATTGCTCCAAAAAGGTAAAAGGGCTAGCTCAGCATGTATGTGGCCACAAACAGATAAAATCAATTTGATGGCTACCGTACTATCATTGATAGCAGGGGCAAGAAATTGGATTCATGAGCTAGATGAAAGGATGGCAGGAATGACATCAGTGGTAGGGGACGTGAAGAGGTTACTTGCTTTGACATTGGGAGAACAATCAGATAATGTTTGGAAATGGGCAGGTTATCCCTCTGTGATGGCACAAAATAATGCACATGATGGTTCGCCATTTAACAATTGCAGAGCAGATGTTAGGAGGGCATTGAGGGTGCAATACCCACATTCATCAGACATGAGTATGATTATGACAAGCAAAATGAGGATAGATGAAGATCCAGTGCCATCTATACAAGAAATACAAGAAAAGTGGTATTTAGAAACAAGTGAAGGCTGGTTCAGAAACATATCTATATTTTATCACATTTTTATGTCAGGGTCTTCCCGATGAAGTGCAGAAACAGATAAAGAAAATTGTAGGGATTGAATGAAACAATGGCCTGAGATAGAGTTGAAAATTGTTCATGATAGTCAAGTGAGACAAGAGGAGAGGAACAAGATAGAAGAGAGGCAAAGAGGGGAAGCTAAATTTGTGTAAAAGAAATTGTCATATGTACCAATGGAGGGAGTCATGATAACAAATGCTGGGGGAGAAAATTATAAACAGGAATATCAACAGCAGGGGTGAGTAGATATATGGCAGAAAGAGGAGAAAGTGTCTATTACCCTAGAGGAGGGGTATGCACCAAAGGGAAAAGATTTGGAGGCAGATACGGTATAGGTGTTTTCAGAATGGGACCACAATTTGGAGAGTTGGGAGGTTTTGGAACACAGTGTTGGACGTGTGGGAATGTTGGGTATTATGCATGGGCATGCAGGAGCATAGGGGCAATGGAGTAAGGATGGCAACAACCTGGTCTAAGGGGGGGAGTGCGCAGACACAGCAAGAGCTTGGCACATTTCACTACAAACTGGAGCAACCATTCCAACAACAGACAAAACCACAGCCGCAGATACACCAGAAACCACAGCAGCACATGCCACAGATACATAAGTTACAACAGCTGCATCAAGCCCTGTATCCATTGCAATTGCAAACACAACTGTCAGGACATTGAGAAAGGAATATGTTGCCACAAACTACAGTGCCCGCGGCAGGGGGTGTGACTGTGGTGGGAGAGAATTCCTTCACAGGAATAGGGAAGAACTTTCATCCACAATAGGACAGCCACAGAGTAGTTTGATGTGTCCAGTGCTATCAGTAACTCTTGTCCCGGAAGAGCAACCCTGGGTGGGGGTGAGAACAGGTTTCTTTCTTGGTTGACACTGGGGTGACAAGATCTTGTGTCAGGGAAGGATGGTTGCAACTGCCAGAAATAACAATGGATGCACAAGGTTTTTCTGGGGCAATAATAAATGTTGCATTCACAGTAGAGCTACACTTGGAGAAGATATGATGGCTGTGCCATTGCTGTATTCCCCAAAAATATATGTTAACATATTTGGAAGAAACTTAATTAGTAGATTAAACATGACAATTTCATTTACTGAGGAAGGCACAATATGTTCAAAACTAGGAATTAATTATGCAAACCCAAGAGTTCCTACAGGCATTTTATGGATGGAAAGCATAACTAGCGATACCCTTAAATTGAGAATTAATCCTTTATTGATTACAGTTGATGTTAAAATGGCTTCCACAAATACAGGATACATTGTTATGATCACCTGCAGAGTTTTTGTTCAGAGCAGAAGTACCCACGGATGTTGCAGAGGAAGAGATCATAAGATTACATTTAGATGCAGTAATGGTGTGAGAGGACAGAGTAGTGTTACACAGGACAGAGGGGAAGATGTTAACTGGCGCACAGTCATAACACTGGACTCACCACAACAGTTGATTGACATTACAGATGATGAACTATTTGAAGAAGTCTATACAGATGATGGAGTCATTTTTTTAATCTCCATTCCATATCAATTGCAAATACAGTAATGAGAACTACTGCAGATAATACTGTTGGCAAACAAGTACCATCCTTTATGCAACCGGATTTGGCAAACATACTATGGTCTAGCATTCCTTATGATGTAGGTCTGCTGAAAGGGATTGGAGCACTACGAATAAAATTGAAGAAGGGAGCCATTCCCTTCCGATTTAAAGAGCATCCCATGTCAAGAGAGGCAGACAAAGGAATTTATGAAACAATTGGCATCTTTATGCCACACGGTATCATGTTGCCATCTGAATCGCTATGCTACACAGTAGTGTACACAGTGAAAAGAGTGAAAGTAGGGTCTTGGAGATGTGTAAATGATTTACACGCCTTAAACAATACAGAGGACAGCAGATATGCCCAACCCGCTACAATTGTGTGTAACATACCACACCACCACACATTTCACAGTGAATGACATATAAAACACATTATTTTCCATTTTATTGCACATAGATTCTCAATATCTTACATAGTTTACTTATTGCATGCTCCAAATCCAACAGACAAGACTCCTACAGGGGTACTGTGAGTCCCCCAGTGTTTTCAACAGAGCGCTGCAGATAGACTTGGGAAATGTACAGACCCACAGTACAATTAAATAGTATGTTGATGATTTGCTAGTGTTCAGCACCACACAGGAATAGTGCAGGACAGACTCAGTAATGTTATTAAGATTATTGGCTGAGAAGGGTTACTAGGTGGACAAAGAAATCTGCAACATTGCCAAGAATAAGTACAACATTTGTGCAACAAATTATCAAAGGGCGGGAGGAGGGTGACACCTGACAGAGTAGAGGCAATTGCAAAAACACCCCACCCAATGACAGAGAAAGACTTACAGCAATTCCTAGGGCTATGTTATTATTGTCACATAAGGGTCTTTGACTAGAACAAATATGTTCTGACTCTTTGAGAAAGACTGAAGGTAACACAGAAAGGGTAAAGGCCCCTAATTTGGACAGAAAAGATGATTAATGGTTTTGAGGCCCTAAAAAAAGCAATACGTAGAGACTCAGTTTTGGGAATACCATATTACAAGGAAGAATAGTATTTATTCTCACATTCAAATGGAAACATCATGACGGCTGTCTTCATGCAAAACACTTCAATGGGGAACATACCCATGGCAAATTACAGTGGGATCTTAGATCCAGTGATGAAAAGACATTTCCCATGTGAACAAACACTGGCTGTAGCAGTCTTTGCAATAGATAAATAGATAGATCATCAGTAATAGGGATGGGCTGTGCAGTAACATTCATTGTTCACACTCACACCACAGCAAGCATCTGGGTAAGAGGTCATACTGTCCAATCCATCAATAAAAATTGTTATATGTCCCACAGTGAATCATGTGAGATTTAATTTCTGGAAAAGTAATGGCCAGGGAATGGGTTCATGACTGTTCTACATACGTAAACATACAGTAAAAGAACAAAGCTTGAGGGCGGAGAAGTGTTCTTCATTGATGGTTCATTGACGATAGATCAGTGCATGGTATTGAGTCATTCAGGAGCAGCAATGATGAGGAGTCGGGCTAATGATTTTTAGACTCTGGCAAGCATTAGATGCTGTAGTGCAGTTTGCAGCCCACACCAGCGCCACAGACTTAGTTGTGCATGGTAATGCAGCAGCAGATGCAGAGGCAAAATGAGCAGCATGTTTCCCACAGATAGCAGCCATTGCAATTACACCACACAAATGCATGCTCAACTTGAAGATAACAGAGGGCTATAATGCATTACCATTAACACAATTGGTGTAACTACAAGGAAGTGCAACACAGACAGAACAGCATCTTTGAATAAAAAAGGGCAGCACATTATCCCCAAGTGACCTAGTTTGGTGACAGGATAGCAGGGAAATGTGTAATGCCACTTGAGATACAGTAGCATTATAACACCTACACTATCCAATACACACCATAAGAGAATATGTGGTAGCAGATGTTCCAGAACACCGGTGTGTTCAAACCGGCATTAACATGTTGTTAATGTCATTGTTAATTGTACCACGTGGCAGCAATACACTTCTTGGCATACCTTGCGCACCGTGGGAGGAGCAATGCCTTCCTCTACAGGCCCATTTCAGCATTTACATATCAACTTTGTTGACATGCTCCAGATTTCTAATAGATACTAATACATGATTGTGGTGGTGTGTCCTTTTTCACAATGGATAAAAGCGGGACCATGTATTCCTCATATGTGAGGTATTTCCATGATGGGGAGTGTGGGAAGTGCTGCAGTGAGGTAATGGATCACACTTTGTAAACAAGCTATTTTCTGAAATAACACCCCTGCTCGGCAACATGCACAAGCTATGTTCTACTTATCACCCACAGGGCAATGGCATTGTAGAATATCTTAACAGCCTCTTAAATGCACGCATTGCAAGATTGAAAGCTACATTACACAAAAATTGGTTGCACCGCCTTCCCCTGGATCTTTTTGCCTCATAGAATCAGCCAGGATCAGATAACCACCTCACGCCCCATGAAATAGTAATGGACAGAAGGATGAACGTTCCCATTGCACCTCCCTCACATGCTTGATTGGGTGCAGAACGTTCTGCTACTGTGCTAGGTGTTGAGACACATGATTATTTAACTGCCATGATTAAATGTTTGATATTTATTTGTTGACAGATCAAGCAGTGGCAGGGGGGCCAAAGGACAGCCAATGACAACAGAGAGGAAATTGTAGATGCAAATGCCATAATAACCCCTTGTCATTGTTTCCACGTGATCTGATCTATGTGAGGCACTTTATCCGTAAGTGGCACAATCTATGTTTGAAAGGCCCATTTACTGTCCAGTATGCAACACCTACCACAGTAAAAGTATATGGCAAGAAAGCAGTGGTGTGTATAGATGATGTGAACAGGTTTGTAGGCTTGGCACCCATGTCGGACGAGGAAAGGAGCCAGATGGAGAAGAAGAAGAGTTGACCAAACCACAGATGGGGCAAGGGCGAGAGCTGACCAGCAACTCAAGACATGACATCACCCTATTGTACTATATATGTCTCTGCAGAAAAAGAGACAGTGTCCATAATAACGCAAAATGTGAAGAGAAGGGTATGTTTGGAGAAGGTGGACTCCATTAGCATCATATTTTCTGCTCTTTTCTTTTCATTTTGTTTTTTGTGTGTTGCCTACATCATGGTAGTAAAACATTTTGGTGATAATAGTATGAAGATAACAATTGGCATGAGTTGATATGACACAAATCAGGAGTTATATGAGTAATGACGAATATCTCCTGAGACAGCACTTTGGGGGCTATACTCAATGAGCTGTCAAACTATACTCCAGGCAGAGTACTAAGGTGGGAAGGGAGAAATCAGATGACAACTGTTTTGTGTGCTTACTCTTTCTGTATGACTTGAGTATCTCCAGATTGTTTGTGACCAAGGAAATACCAATAAACTAGGCACATTGCTTAACTCACATTGCATTATGCAAAACAAGGGAACAATTCCAGGGAAGTTTGGCTCCCTTAAAATGGGTGACAAAAGCAGACTTACTTTATGAAGATAACTATATCAAGGAAAAGACAATGGTGAATAAAGTGATGAAATATACACTATCAGGGCCACAAAGGGGCTAAGTAACAGTAACTAACCATCCATTCTTGAAATGTACTGACAACCAAGTGAAAGAGATACTGTTTTGCTGGGACAGATCACAGTTACACATACTGGAGAGGTATACACCCCTCAATGTTGGACAGATGGGATAATGTGATGTAGAGCAGAAGAGCTTATAGGATGTATGTGGCATCCTGTAGAACATGCTAATGAGAAGTGCCTAGAAGAATGAAGCAACATGCCACACTGTTGACATGGGTGGAGGATGAGGAAGGGACAATGCACATAACAAGAATAGGATGCAAACACATCATGGATTTGCTAGGCATGAAAGTATGTACAGCATTATTAATGGACTACTATTGGGCCTCTGGTTTACAGGCCTATATGCATCTCATGACATATTGGGGTGACATCTGTTCACTAGCAGTGTTACATGTACTGCCGTGTTTAATGCCTCAAAGTGATGCTGTGGAAATAGTAGATTACCCCATGGTAAAATGTAACCAGAAAGAGAAAAGATCACAATGCACAAAATGAGACAATTGTTTCTCAAAGGAATCTGTCAACAAACTAGATGCTATCCCATCTGAACACAGGCTATTTAGCAAGGTGTCTCATGCTTCCTTGACCCTGGCTTACAATCAGCAGCAAATGCCAAGTGGTTTCAGATAACTAGATGGGAGTTACTGCAGGCTATGAATGCCAAAGAAAAGGGGCTCAACACAATTAAAGAACTGATGACTCTCCAGAACTGGTATGTCCTTGATCTCCTGACAGTAATGGAGAGAGGCGTGTGCACAAAAATTGGCTCTAGCTTCTGCACATTCAACTGCACATGATGAGCAGAATGGGAGCTTGACAGAAGCAATATTGACCATGCAAAATGTGCACACTAAAATGGTTCAGAAAACGTTTGAAGCTGGAGATGAGGACTGGTTTACAGTTCTGTTCTCAGGGGTGCCTTCCTGTCTAACGAAAACATTAAAAATACTAAAAGCAATTCTGCTGTTGGTACTAACAGGTCTCTGTGTCCTGCAAATAATACTAGCAAAATGTAAGAAAATGGGGGAAAAGTTGTAGAGCAGCACACAATGAGAGTAATATTGGGTAAAGATTATGTTCTGAACATCCACACTCAAACAGATGAACCACATGAAATACACATCATTGAAAGACCAACAGTGCCCCCAACACTATGTTTGAGTCCCTTTTGACCCAAAAAAGTATACTGAGCACTCAGTCAATTGTGAAGGTGCTTCTTCATGTCATGTGGCCCATAGGAATCAATAGAAACATGATGCAGCCTCAGTGGGGTTTATAAAATATGGATACCCAAGGATGAGTATGACAGGATGAAGGAAGATGAAGGTGTTGTCAATACATTGATCATAGTGGGGACTGTAATAGTGGATATTAGAGTTGCACTGGTAATGGCTCCAGCTCCACCTGTACCCAATCCCGAATTAAAGTATAAACTGAGAAAGTCCATTAAACTGTTAGCAAAACACTAGTGGAAGCCAGCAATACGAAAAGAGTGGGTTGTGTGACACAAATAGGGTGTAAAGTAGTTTGCATTCACATAAGTGGGTGTGTTGCATAATACCAGGACAGGGTTATACACGTAGTATAGACATGAGTAGGTAGGGGGTGGGTGCAGGCTGCAGCATACACAGGCAGGGAACAATAAATGGCAGCATAAATGCAAGCCATGAAGAATACAACATGGAAGACATTGAAAAGAAGTACCACCATTGCTCAGACCAAATCCAGCAAGGCCTCAATTCTGAAATACTGCAGCCTGACATAAAATGTGTTTAAAAAAGTTTCCAGGCCTCACGATGCTCAGACAAGCCTCAAACACCAACGTCAGTGCACCGAGGGGAGTTCTGCTTAGCAAGCTGAAAGCACACCTGATAACATTTCCCAGGACATAAAGAATACACTGATTAAAGTTAATTTATTTTATTTGTTAGTAGTAAGAAATACACATTCCTAGAATGTCAGGTCCAAGTGGCTACCATGCTAATTGATTCCATAACAAATGAATACACAGCTCCCAGAGTGTCTTGCAAAAGAAAGCATGCACATGTTAGGACATCAGAAAATCCCCCCACAAAATTAAATTGAGCTCTGAACAGTGGTCATTCACCAGGTGACTGAAACAATGGTAATTCATACCAAGACCAATTGGATAGTGCACCTGCCACTTCCTTAGCACATCCAGACACAGTGACAATATGTCAAGGCCACAAACAGAATGGCAGATAAGACCTCAGGCTTGGGGACGAGAGGGCAGTAGCTTCTTTAAAATGGATCTTAGCTGTTCGCCATCTCTCCTTCATCATCACGTATTTTGGCACTGCATAAAAGTGCAGAGGCCAATGAGCACATATCTGGCCAATCAAACACTGTTCCTCTTATCGACTAGGGTAATGGAATGTCAACCAATAACAGGATGGATTGAAATGTATCATTTGTAGGAGGAGGCATTATTAGTTGTAGACAAACTAAAAGTAAAAAGATTCTTTTTGTTTTAAGCGTACAGTGTAAATACATACAAACCTTTGCTTTAAAATTTGTCCAGCTTCCTATATACAGCCAAGCCATTATGTCATTGTTTAGTCCAGGCTTTTCAAACAGCCCTTCTAGACTCTCAGAAGTTCACCTTCATTGAAAGGTTGTCTAGCTTTCACTTATCTCCAGTCCTAGGCTTGGCTATGCTTTTCGATGCATCCGGATGCTATGGTCCAAATATTCTTTTAGTGATTCCCTATGTGGCTTCAAGTTTTTTTTAACATTATTTCCAAATTTTCAAAAAACTGCCCAAAACGTCTGATTATCTCTGGTTTGGGTTATGGTAGAGGGCATTCCACCATAGTTTGGGATCAAGTTCACATATCGACATTAGTGTATCATGTTGCCACTTAATTCTTATTTGCTGTTAATTCTTTGCAAAACAAAGTTAAATGGTGCAATGTTTTGTCTACTTGCTGGCATAAACGACAGATGCTGTCATTAAATATCCCATATTTTAACAGAGTTTCCTTTGTGTGTATGATGTTGAGCCTGAAGCGCAATATTAGATCCATGTGCCTTGGGTTAGTGCACTTTTTATGGTATATTGGCAGGGTTCCAGAGCAGTTTGTTAATTTTTCTGTCAAGTTGTGTCTCTTAGGCACTGCTCGGGCACTCTCAGATTGCATTGAGTCCACTGCCAATAGCGACCTCTTTACTCTCTTTGGATACATTTATAGATAACTATATGTTTTATACTCTACTAGCAAATCGAGCATGAGATAGAAGTTCTTAACAACCCTTTTAATCATCAATGAACAACTTCAAATGTTAAAACGATTGTCTTTGGCAATGTTTGTCATTTCATACATCCGTAGGCAGAGATTGGCTTTACTTGTACTTGGTTGAAGCTGCAACCATTTTTTTTCAGTGGGCAATTAAACCGTCCAATATATCTACTTTGCTAGTGTTTGATTTTTTGGAAATCTTGTACAGCCGTCATTGGCTTTAGCAATTCAAGTCACGGCCATCATCATCAACATCAACATTAATACTTTTATCGGAAAATATACAATTTCCATCAAATTTAAGTATAAACACAATTGTATTACTTGCTGAAACAGAAACATAAAGACTATTTAACATTTCCATGCAAAATGCTCAGTAGACAGCTATAATAGTATGTTCAATAAATCAGAAAGAACGACTTTTCATCACTGCAAACCATACAACGAGATAATTAAGCATTAATACAATAGGAGTGGTGAGTGAGGGTTTCTAAAATAACATTTCCTGAAAACAGGTTACAGCATATGTACTTCAGACAAAATAATAAAATGGGCCTCATCATGAGTCTGGCGGTAACCCTTAAATGCAGCGGTAACGCTATTACGGGCACATTTAAGGGTCCGCCAGATCATGGCCTTGGTGAATTTCCCCCCAGCTCTGAACTGGGGGGAAATCCGTGGCAAAATTGCCAATTTTCGGCGCTATTACCACCAGCAGGAAATCCGCCGGCAGTAATAGCGTGAATTTTCCCCATTGGGCCCGATGGGGAATGAGGAATTCCCAAATAGGCCCAATGGGGAATGGGCACTAACCGTTCCGCCAAACCCATGATCCGATGCTAATAGCGCCGGGGGGTTTGGCGGTAGGGCTAATAGTGCTGGCGGTAATACCGCCGACGTTACAGCCCAACTGGTGATGAGGACCAATATATAGTAAGTGCTTGGGGACATCCAAAGTGCAAATGCATAAAGCTCTTTCTATTGAACCATGTTCCCACATACTTCTAACATTGCTTAATTACAGTATGCTAAAACAACATTTAGTTAGAAGTGCATGCGAGAACCTGTACCTAGTCCAGAATAAATATGGATTACCGCCTGTTGTGAGTTTTAATGACAGATATTGTCTTATTGTGTGTTTCTCCAAACAGAACTCTTCTCTCTGGGGTTGTTGTAGGAGGAAATTTGTATCTCTGATAAAAGTTTTTCTTGCAATAAATCCTGGCTTTGTAAACCAGGCTGCCAAGCCAAGGTACACAAGACTATGAGCTTTGTTTCTAACAGCGCCTTTCCTTTATATTATGTTAGAGTGAACACTGATGCATTTCGTTTTATAAACACATTTGACATTGCAGGGTGTGGAAATGGTTCTGCAATTTATTTCACTAAACTGGAGTATGATAGCTTTCTTGCTCAAAATCAGTTAGGTACAATTGGGTCTGCCGCATCCGGAGCCGATGTGATGGCGCAGTTGTGTATGCTGTAGCTGCTTAGGTGTCACGTGGGCACCGGTCTTAGCTGTCTCCTGAGGCACTGTGATCACTTGTTTCGTGTGCCAGAATATGTAACTTTCCTCATAGGTAACTTCTACCTGCTGGTTTGGTGGGGTAGGGGCCAGCCGTGTGATTTGTTTTGGCTTTTATCATGTTCGTATGTGGCTGCTGGGCCCTGGGGTTTGGCTTTTGTTATTTTCTCCTTTTATTTTTTTGAGTGTCACTAGGTGGCGTAATGCTGCAGGTCTATCCGTTGTATCTTTATTATTTTAGTTTCAATGTCACTCGTGGGAGACACAGGGTTTCCCTTATTTTAGCTTTATTATTATTTTCTGAATGTCACTTGTGGGAGACACAGGGTTTCCCTTATCTGCGGCTCGTTTCCATCCCGACCAGTGGCAGAACACCTTACTTGATGGGGGCGTGTCCCTCGCTGTCCGTTGACTCCTCTTCTGCCGATGGCGGAATGGAGCGGTCGAGCAGTTGGTCCTGCCGCGCTGCCGCGGGTGCTGCAGGCGCAGCCTTCTCCTCTTCTTGTGCGGCGGCTCCGCAGCTGCTGGTGCTGCCTTCTGGAAGCACACGGGCCTCCTGTTCACTGTCAGGTGCACGGGCTCGCAGCATGGCACACAGGCCCTCCGTCACTGCCGGGCGTCCGGCCCACCTACTTTGTTGGGCTTGCGGGCCCGCTGCAGGGTGCACAGACCCAACTTTGCTGCCGGGCTCGCAGTCCCTCCTCCGTTGCTGGGCTCACGGGCCCGCTGTTGGCACTGGGCGTACAGGCCCGCTGTAGGGCGCACTGTCCGCCAGTGATTGCTGGGTGCGCTGGCCCACCATCATTACTGGGCACACAGGCCCTCTTTCGGGCACACGGGCCCACCGACCTAGTAGGGCACATGGGCCCGTTGCTGCTGGGCGCACAGGCCCTCCGCTTCTTCCGCTGCTGGGTGTACGGGCCCTACTTCACTTTGGGCACACGGGCCCCGCAAACTGCTGGGCACTCGGCCTCACCTTCACTGTGGGCACACAGGCCCTCGATCACTGCGGGCACTCGGGCCCTTGGGTGCTGCTGGGCACACAGTCTTCTGCCAGGTCGGGTCCGCCGCACCCTTCTTTTTACTGGGCACCTTCATGCTGCTGGGCTCACCTCTGCCATGGCACTGCTATGGCTCGTTTCCCTTCGTCGCCAGTCTCTTCAGGCCCATTCAATACCTACACAGGAGCCATTGTGTGCTTCCAACCTTCCCTTTATTCCTCCATGTCGTTACTGGCTTCCCTCTTCTCCTCCCGCTTCCCGCTCCCTCCCATAGTCTTGAGCTACCCTCTTAAAGGGCTCTGTCCTTTTTCCCTTACAACAATTAATTTATCATGCACAACAACTGTGGCTATAAGGGTACTGTAGCAGCTGAGCCTAGATGTGTTTCGAGCTTTGCTTTTCTTCAGGACTCATATATATTATCCAACGGTAACTTGATTAGTGGTTACATCCAAATGAAACACTTCAATATTAGCTTGACAACTGTGTGTTGTTAGGCCAATGTTACTATAATTCTTGTTTAACGTAAGACAGCTAAGGCATGTGGCCTCCATTTATTTATTTCACATTTTTAAAGCGCTCACACAGCCCGCGGGCATCGAGGCGCTGTTACAGGTATAGTTGCATAATTGTTTGTCTTAGTTGCGTATTTATAATGCACCACAATACCCAGAGGTTTCTAAGTGCAGACCCGGGGGTCGAAACTGTGTTGCTTCATGTCGTCTTGCTTGCAAGGCAAGCATGTTGCCATTGAGCTATCCTCCCAGGACGGATCCCCCATGATTCTAGTCATGACTTCTAACAGTGTGTTTTTAGTCACACATATTTCAGAGTTAGTCCAAATTGAGCAACATAGTGAGATTGGTTGCATTTCCAGACAATCTTCAATATACAGTAGCCCAACTTTCTTAGGGAGAATAAAGGAAGGGATTGACTCAGGTACTTTTAAAATGCTTTGCTCGAAGGAATTTTCATCTATGACCAGCGTGTGCACATCCGCACAGTACCAAATTCCAACATCATAAACTGCTAGGCCAACTGTCTTGGTCGTATAGCCTCAATTAGTGACTGGATATTGATGCTGCCTGTGATGATGCAAAGCGTAGTAGAGCTGGAAAGCTTGATTCATAGGAAATGGACACTAGCTACTTGATTTGCCCATCTCAGGTTGTTCAATACACATATACCAAGAATATCACAGTTCTCCACCCATTGGAGCCTTTCACGCTTGCAGGCAACTGGTTTAAGGGATGTTTTCTTTTCATCCATGACATTGATCTTAGGTTTCCGTTTATTTAAACATATTAATAAATAAGCTCTTTGACTCCATTAAGTTGGCAAAAGGATATATTGGGCTTTGTAGGGGCTTTGGGATCTAATCTAATAGAACAGCATCATCTGAGTTTAACAGTAATGGATATCAACGGAGCTCCAGACTTGGGACATCTGACATATTTTTAATCTGTTATCCAAGCTGTTTATATACAAATTAAAACGTAGGGGGCTAGTTCACAGCTCTGCCTTACTCAAACTTTAGAAGGGACAGGAGCTGTTAATTTGCCTGATGATTCATAGCAAATTTGAACATTCAGATCAATATACGGGACCTTCAGCACAGTCTTTGTGATGTCGTGGCTCAATAATAAGGTCCATAATAGGTCCCCATTGACAAGGTTGAAGGTGCATGATAGCTCAATGAAGGATACTTATAATGTTGGTGCATGGCCTGTGTTGAATTTCAAGGCTTTAATGTTAAATTCAGGATCTGCTCCCATTTTCCTATTGAATTTGTGATATGGGATAGGCATCATAGCACCATGTGGAGAGCCTATTGTGGGCTACCCTCCCAAACAATGCATCTGCTGCATCCAGCAGTGGCAATGGCCTGAAACATGATGGATCAGATACATTTCACTTTTTAAAAATTGGTACGATAATTGCTAACTTCCAAGACTCATGTGTAGTATAAGAACATAATGCATTAAAAAGGGACTAAAAAAATACTGGACCAAAAAGAAATGTCTATTGTATACACATCAAGGGGACACTGATCAATCCCCAGGCTTTTCCCAATAGCTGAAACTTTAATAGGCTTAGTTTATCTCTTCAAAGGTTAAGGGCGTCGCCTCAAAGGATGAGTTACCGAGCGCCATAGTATCATTTCCTCTAGTATTGTACAGCCATGAAAAAAAGCTTAAGCATAAAGTGTCAGTAATATTTGCATCGCTATCCGCAAGACGTATTTTCCTCTACATCCTATTGAGACTAATGACCAAAATGTTTGCAAGTCCCCTAGCTCAGCTTTTGGGTGCCTTTAGCTTGCACTATCATACTGCTGTATGCCCTTGTAGTCATGGATATACACTTTAAGGTGGATGACGTACTTTTTAGTGAAAAAAATAAGTATTTTCTTGGCACGTTAACAGTTTACATTAAACCACTTTTGGTGATATATGATGTTCTTATGCCATGATGTTATTATAATAGTGAATTTCGTCACATTTTCAAGAGGTTTTCACAATCTTGTCTTATTTTGCACTTCGTCTGTTCCACTATTAATAGCGTGGGCACATTGGCCATAGTAATTTTTAGCCCAGGCTATTTACCCTCAAAATAAGAGCACAACCAGTCCTTCATTCAACTTTGTATAATGCCATGTTGTTTGCTGCAACCATTTGTCAATGTAAAACTGCCAAAACCAAAACATTTGACTTTCCTGGTGCTTTTTATGACATACATGTTTAGATGTGTGATTTGTTTTAGTAATTCAAGCTATACATATTTATCAATGATCAACTACAAACGTCAAAGCTATTGGCTTAATTGGAGATTGTTTAAAAATATAGTTACACAGCAGTTGGTCATCTAAATTAAAGTTAAAAACATGTATTTGTCAATGAAAAACTACATAGGGCAAAACATTTTTCCAATGCTTTGCCAATGCTTGTTAACATTTCTATTTGCACATGAGTGCACATGAGTGTTTGTTGGTATTTATTGAAGCTATGACCTTCGGTTTGTCAATGTACAACCACAAATAGCAAAACCTTTGATGTTGTCAATGCTTTTAGACAAGTGATTAGTTATATCACTTAGCTCCTTCTTGTCGGCTCACAACCACGGCTAAACAAACTAGGCGCCCGTTACGCGTCCATCAACATAGATGGTAACCTAATCACAGTAGCGAAAGAAATTAAAACCCTTTGGGTTTATCTAGACTCTACTCTCTCACTCAAAAGACAGGTGAATGCCATAGCCTCTTCCACAGCTTATACAAATAAGCTGATCAACGCCTGCAAACCTTCCTATGTCCCTCCAGCTTCATTACACTAGCCAGAGCGCTAGTGCTCTCAAATAATTGACTACTGTAACACACTCTTTCTCGGCACATCAGAACGCAACCTGAACAAACTACAGGTGCTTAAAAAAAATGCCCTCAGAGCCGCCCTTAGTATCCCTCGACACGCTCACATCTCCAGCTTCAGGCAAGATGCTCACTGGCTCCCGGTACGAGACAGAATCACGCTCAGATCCCTCGTTATCGTCCATAAATGCCGCTCCAATGACGCACCCAAATACCTGGCAGACAAGTTCCAGAACCACTAATCTACTAGACCAACGAGAACGCCATACTCACATTGCCTCTCTATTCCCAAATTCTCCCTAAAAAAAGCAGGTGGCGCCAGCTTCCCGGTCCTAGCTGCCAAACTATGGAACGCTATGCCTCTGACTCTTAGAGCAGAACCCTCTTTCTGGACTTTTAGAGCCAATACTAAAACATGGCTTTCCAACAAAAATTCTGCTTAAGGCACCTCATCTGCGCATGTCCTTGTCGACCATCTTGTAACCTGGTTCTACACACTCTAATGTTGTTATTTCAGTCTGTATTATATACTTTGCCATGTTGTAACTGTCTCTAAGTCTCCGGCGCCCGGTTACGCGGTAAGAATAAAGAAACTAAACTAAACTAAACTTATATTAATTAAATATATGATCATTTGTTTGTCATTGAACATCTGCAGATATCATAATTATTGGCTTTGATTGAAAGTATGAAGATGTGTTTATCAATGAACAACATCCATATGATAAAACTATTGGCTTTGCAGGTGCATCTTTTTAATACATGTTTACATGAGTGATTTGTTATATAATTGAAGCTATATTTTTATGCTTGTCAATGAACAACTAGAGGTAGGAACACTGGGCTTCATTAGGGGTTTGGTGGTCATTTGGTGGCAAATCTGCGGAATTACCAGCAAATCTGCGTACTGCTACCACCTTTTGGACCCATGGGTTTCACATAGGAGTAAAAGTAGTGGTAGGGCAGTGTTAATCCCCATGTCTGTAGTCCATAGCACTCCATGGGGATGTTGGCAGAATTACAGCAAGCCGTAATTCCATGGAGTTATAACCTTCAAGTGGTATATTTACCTCCGTCATGATCATGGAGGAAAATCCCCCACACTTGTAACTCAGCAGTGTAGGAAAAAACACAGTAATTCCATCACCACCCAAACAAGTGGCAATAATAGAGTTACCACTTTTTTCCCATCAAACTTGTAATGAGGCCTTGTGTTAACCAACAACACAGCACATGTTTTAAAAAGATATTTTTTTAGAAAAGAAAAAAAATCGACAGGGGATTTTGCAGCAATGCTAGCTAGCTTCATAAGGCTAACTCAAAATGGTTGTCTGATAGCATTTGAGGTCACATAGTTCTCTTCCTGAGGCTCTGCGGTAGAATATCTGGCAAATGAGTGCCACGGTTTTTGCATGTTACTGTTCACATTGCAATAAAACAGTTTGGGGCACTCTGGCAAGCTTGCATTTAGTGGTTGGGTGTCCTCTAAGAAGGGGTGTTGTGGCATGCAAGGACTGGTCATTGTAAATTCTTACATAACAAATTAACAAGCTTGAAGACACGTAAATATCAACAAAGCAAGTGATGCTTGCTTAAGTGCCTGCTGTTTCAACCATTCCAGCAGGAACATTATTTGCGGGGTCACCCCTGAGGAGTCTCTGATGCTACCACTGTTGCCTCAGTTGCTACCCCTAAAAACACATCTATTATTTCAATTGAAGCTCCTGGGCTGTGGCCAGCACCATGTGCTAGTGTTCCTTGATTTCATTGTGCCACAATCAATGCTTTGTTGTAATGAGTCTATCTTTCCTATCTGCATGGCATGCTGTTCAGGATGTTTGTTTGCATGTAAGAGGTAACGAGTGCCCAGAGTACAGAATGCTGTGTGAGTGTGCTACTTTCCCTGCTCTACTCAGAAGTCTTTAATAGACAGTTATAAACCCTCCCAATGGTATGTATTTGGCCAACCTCTGAAGCATGAAAGGTAGATCCACACAGGCTTAATATGTGGCCAACTTTGCACCAGAGCTGCAGATGAACTGGCCTGCTGTTAAATCTCACTTACCAGTTTAATGGTATCCACTATAGGTTGTAATTTGCTTTCTGACTTCGAGAACATTCAGACATGTAATTGCTCATTTTACTCTAGCCGGTAAGATAGCTATAGCTGGTAAAATAGTTCAGTGGGTTGAGCGCTCGCTGCTGTGATGTGTGTGTGAGATCTGCAGGTTGCAGGTTTTAATCTGGGCAAGGCCAACTCTTTCATCCTTCTGAGGTTGATAAATGAGTACCAACACAGGTTGGGTGATATTGTCTGTATAGTTACGCTATTCAAAGTGCTTAAGCATAAGTGCCATATAATAAGACATCATTATCATTTGGCCTTGAATGTATGATTGCATTCACAGTAATTTGGCAATATGGGTCTATACACAGAGATATTAACGATACATATGATGATCCATTCTTGTATGAAATGCATATCACATTATAGTGATATCCTAAACATATTTAGTGTACTTTGGGCCAATGTATGTGATGCAACTTCCTGTTTTTTTCAAGGGATGAAAGGTTGTGTTCCATCACTTCCAGTGATGGCACTTCTGGGTGGGGTCAAATGACATCAATTCCTGTGATGACATCAGAGGTGATGGGTGGTGTGATGTCACTTCTGTTACCCCTTGCATTTTGATGATATGATGATGATGATGAAATTATAAAGTGCTTGTTCGCCAAAAGGCATCATGGCGCTGATACAGAGACCACCATCAGTAATGCAACTTTAAAAAAACAGAAGTACTTTATTAAAAGACATATTTCTTCAACTGCCTATGGAAGGGAATATGATCCGAAGATCTCCAGAGAGAAGGTGGCAGCCCATTCCATATTTCCGCAGCAGCCACTGAAAAAGCCTGCCCTCCAACCCGGGAGAGACACACCCGTGGAACCAAAATTCAACTTGAGGCCAGAGACCTTAGGGGCTTGCGGGACTTAAGGGCGGAACTATTCCCTTAGGTATTCCAGGCCAGAAGCATAGAAGGCCCGGTGAACAAAAAAAAAATGAGTTTAAACTGGACCCTTTTGATCACTGGTAACCAGTAAAGCTAGTACAAAATGAGGGACATACGTGTGCAATTTAGGACACAAACCACAAGCCGCACTGCTGAATTCCACAAGACTTGTAGACGATGGATTTACAGTAGTCAATTGTGCTCAAAACCAGAGCGGGCACCACTGGTGAATGGAACTGTGGGGGAAAAAATGGCAAGACACTCCACAGAATTCTCAGTTTGATGTCCCATAACAGACCAGCACCAAGGCACTTGCCTGTTGACTTTATGTTATTTCATGGTGCTCCTCTCAGCCCAGGCACACATGTCACAGGAAGAATGAACACAGAATGGGAAAGAAAAGTCTTCCCCTCCAAAGTTGTTGCATCGAGCATTGTAGTATCGACATTGCCTTTCTTGTCTCAAAGCAAGCTTATCAAAATTGATGGTGTCACTGAACTGCTCACCCAAAAGCACATTCTACAAGAGTGCAATGGCACTCCCTGGCACCACTGAAAATCGCACACATTGCTGTGGTTAAGTAGCCACTCTAGAGCCCGGCTGTGGGAGATTTACAGTTCTAGTATCTACAGTATGAACAGGACACCGTTGGCGTCTTACAACACTGATGCACCACTATTGGAGTATGCTCCCATTGATGGGGCCCTTCATGCAGTGGAGTAACTTTGCTGAAGATGTTGGGGGTGGGTGCATGACATATGAAGGAAAGGGGCCCCTGCCAAAATAGGGGGACACCATGGTGTACCACAAAAGTTGAGGGGGCAACGAACACTTGTGCCCCCCTAAAATGATGCATGCGTCTTTATGCTTTTCAAGAAACTACTACAAGAAGCTCACACACACATAGGGCCTCATTACACGGTAGGCGGTAAGGGATTACCGGCACCGGTAAGGACACCGGTGCCGGTAATCCCTTACCGCCCTACTTCGAGGTCCCTTAGTGGGTCCCTCCCCTAACGCCTGGTTTTACCAGCCGTTAGGGAAGGGACCCGCTAAGGGACTTCAGAGCTAATAACGGTACCGCAAATTGCGGTACCGTTATTAGCTCCTTCCCCATTCCCATTGAGCCTTATGGGGGCTCAAATGGGAATCGGGAATGGTTCCCGGAATGGGGACTTACCGGGTCCTCCATGGTCTGAATGACCTGGTAAATCCCTATTCTGGGAACACGGACCCGGAATGCGGTAAGGGGGTAGCCATGGCACTAATAGCGCCATTGCTACCGCCTACCGTATAATGAGGCCCATAGACTTACACATAGACTACATACATTTGGGGTCATTACAAGGTGGGCGGTACGGGATTACCGACACCGGTAAGGGCACCGGTGCCGGTAATCCCTTACAGCCCTACTACGAGGTCCCTTACTGGGTCCCTTCCTTAACGCCTGGTTTTACTAGGCGTTACGAAAGGGACCCATTAAGGGACTTCAGAGCTAATAACGGGCCCGCTAGTAGCAGGCCCATTATTAGCTCCATCCCCTTTCCCATTGAGCCCTATGGGGGCTCAAATGGGAATGGGGAATGGTTCCCGGAATGGGGACTTAACGGGTCCTCCAAGGTCGGAATGACCCGGTAAGTCCCTATTCCGGGAACACGAACCCGGAATGCAGTAAGGCGGTAGCCATGGCGCTAATAGCGCCATGGCTACCTCCAACCTCGTAATGACCCCCATAGACTTACAGCACACAACTGGGACTCTTTAGCACAGATACAGCATACACGAAGGAGTAAGGTTGCTACAGCATGGATAGCATGCTGCAGTTGCCTGTTGGATCACAAAATACACTGCTGGTGGAACATAGCATTGCTGAATCCTGTGGCCTTGAAATTGTGACGTTGGGGAAACCTCAAGATGCTGTGGTCCTGCAGACATGAAAGAGCGCTGTTGCAAGAGACTCACATTAATCAGTTCCTATATCTTTGGCAGGGCTCTAATTCAGGAGGCCTGCACCTCTGGTGCCATTGATAGCTCGCTAGGCACTGCAGCACTGCTCGAGGAGGCTCACACAGCTCTAGAGAACTGAGTATTTTCTGTGTAATAATGCTCAAAGTGATAAGAGTTCTAACTCACGAAGAATGCTCTCCTGGAGGAAGTTCAACAAAGGATTTGGGGTGCAGGTGTGCACAGCTAATTCCGATTTACAATAAAATGTATATTTGAACTTTCAGATATATCTCTACTAAAATGTAATGAGATTCTAATTTTTGTTTCAGGTGCAAGCGGGCAAAAATCACAGGGCCACTTGGGACATGGAAATTGTCAAAAAAACAGCACTGTGTATTGCTACCCTGTAGGCCTAAATGCACTCCTAATGGAACAGGAAGTCCCAATCAGCATTCATTAATACTTTGGTAGACTTTAACCTATGGAGGCTTTAGAGATATATTTGTATACTCATAGATACTCTGATTCAATACAAACAGTTAACATTTATGTTATGTCGCAAATGTTTAATTAGATAAATACATGATATTCTACATTCAATAGATTCAGCCTCAAACTTAATTCTCAGAGAATCCTGGAGGAAGTTAACATTGCAGAGACAGTCCACCCAAGGGGGACGTCAAAGTTATGCAATACTATTGCTCATCCCTTATTACCAGCAATATATACTACATTGAAGAGACACTGTTAGCCAATCAAACAAGTATCAAACAATATATACATTCATAAGGACATACAATAATTGAATCACAAAGTCATTCTATCTAGAAACATAAACTTAAAGAATGTAATGTTTATCGCACAGAACAAAGCAGGTATATATTCCTAGATTCTATGAAATTACATTCAATTAATTATTCAGAAAAATCACACAAAAACTGTAAGTGCAGAAAACATGTGCAATAAACAAACACATAATCCATGCTACTAGATCCAAATACATCATGTGCGGAGATTCTTTCCCAGAAGCCAATGGAACATGTAAAGATGATGAGAAAAACGTACACAGAAAACCAACCATCAATACAAATTGTAAAGTGCATCAAAACAATCTGCAACAAAGACCAATATAATTTCTTAAATGGTCTAGGGTAACTGTGATCAAACTAACTACAGTAGTCTATTCAGAACACATAAATCTCAAGTCTCAATACCCCATGATCACTCATCTTGTGTCCTCAATATCCTATTAAAAGAATAAAGTCCTATGGTCGATATCGATAGCCAGTCAGATAGGTCAGATAGCAACAGTGAGCCATGTGCTCGCCCCTGATATCTGTGTGCAGCCTGCTGTGGCAGATTTGAATCCCTGCAGGGTCTACTCAGCCTTTCATCCTTCCAAGTCGACAAATTGAGTACCACTCTGTGGGATAATAATGTCTTCTGTTATTTGAGCGCTCTGAGATCTATGGGTGTGTACTATGGGTGTGTAACGCTATATAAGAAATACATTATTATTATGTGTTACATGTTTCAGCGCGTCACAGGAAGATAGCTCGTCTCCATCAAGACCATAATCTCTGTATTTTAAGTTAAGGTGCGGCATCAGTGTATGAGGAATCTGTGAATAGACCATGTTCGATGTGTCCTTATTTAAATGCTGATACATTCACTAATCGCCATGGGGGTCATTACGACCCAGGCGCTAATTGCGTCAACTTTACCACCATGGTGTAAACTATGTTTACACCATGGTGGATGGCGGATTTACCGCCCCATTCCAAGGTGAGTGGGGCGGTAAATCCCCATTTCCCATTTTCCCTTCCCCATTCCCATTTTTGCCCCATAGGGCATAATGGGAGTGGGGAAGGCGCTAATTACGCCACCGTAAATTACGGTGGCGTAATTAGCATCATGGCAGGTTAGCGCCATGGATTTTAACAGCTGCTAAAAGCAGCCGTTAAAATCAGAATAGGCATTAAGGGTTAACGACGGCGTTAACCCTTAACGCCTGGGTCGTAATGAGGCCCCATGTCTTTTTACTGGAAGATACACCGCAGATGCTTAAGAGAAAAAATGAAAACATTTGCGAAACGTTGGCATTCCGATGTCTCTAGCATTTAAATGGAATGTCCTGATAACCTAATATTACTAATTACTCTACATGTGAAATCGACCTAGGGCCCGGTTGCTACAATTCTCTGTTTTCTTTTTTCTCAATAAGAAAAACGCACTTATAAATATGCATGAATAAACATAACTTGTATGAAGAGAAAACTGTTGAAAAAAGTCTTCTATTACATTAATGTTATAGGATTTGAAAGCTCATATAATGTTCTCCCCTGCTTACAAAAATAAGGAATTGCTCAGGTATCGGCTAGGATCACAAAATGGTGGTCTTGAATTTGAAATGTATCATCCCAAATTGGCCTACCAACGGTGCAATTGACCTGTACTCCTTTCTGTGCTTTTAGAACCACACTTATTGTGCAGTGAGTCGCTACACACCCAAGGGAAATATCGAAAGTTGCCGCCATTAATAGATATGTGAACATCATGCCGCTCAATTGGCATATAAAATAAACTCCTGCAGTAAATCATAGATGGCAGCGCAAAATACAAAACACTGTAAATGGTGAACCATATCGTATGATTTAAAATTGCTGGAAGGGGATGACCCCATATTCAAGTCCATGAAATGTTGCAATGTCATTTGTTTCAAATATTCGTTAGGGTTGAGTCCTGGCACAAAGTTGGCACTGTCATGGGTGAAAATTGGGATGGTCCGACATTTGATGTGCACTGTACTTATAGTCTCTGTTAACATTAGTATTATTATTAGCGATGCGTGAGCCTTAAAGTGTTCAACTTGAATACCAGTTCGAACCTTTACAAAAAGGTTCACATCTGCTTTACAAATTCAAGCCTCCATAGAAATGGCTCTCGATACAAACAAAGCTAAATCGGTAAAACTCCAATTTGGCTCTAAATTGTTCAAGACAACTTGAGTCACAGCGTTCTATGGCACAAATTGGATTAAGAAACGTTTTAAATCCAAGTAGACTTTAAGAAAGGATGGGTCATATTGGCAATTTTTTTTTAGGGGAAATAAGTGAATGTAACATCCTCTGTTTATGTTCATTGTATTTCCCAAGGGCAGGCCCCTGTCCTCTTCCGTGATTGTGTTTGTTGTAGGTTGCAACCCACGTAATGGGAATGTGTGACTACTGTCTTCGCGCCAATTGGAGTTGAGTGATAAAAGAGGGTGCATCTCTCACCACCTCTGCTGGTCTTTATTTTAATTGCAACATCATTGTGAATGTGCTTTGATAATACGGCACTGTCCAATTCAACATTGGCGATGAGGTTTACCCACGGCGTGCCCGTGCCTGGTTTATACGGTGGTGACCCCTTGGGTCCGCACGTCAGTGTTTCAACATGCTGACCTTCTGCATTCAAGCAGAGCTGTGGAATGCCTTTCTCGGTTCTGCATCTCATTACCCCGACCGCATCGCGCGACAAAACTTTCACTGCTACAGAAAAAAGCATTATTACTACGATTGCAGCATGCTATACCGTTGCACCGCCATGAGGAAATCTACTCCATTTCCCAACATCTCACAGCTGTCTGCACTGCCACGAAGGAACTTCCCAGGCTGTACTGACACCAAGCACAAGAGGCCACATGCCTTGGAAGGCCCTTTGCATCTGTTGACACCTGGACTGCATCATTTCCAAGCAAGCACGTGCAGCACACAGCACACAATTCCCACAACTTTACCGAGAAGTGAGCCCTGCAACACCTTCCCATACACGCCTGAGCCACCATGTCAGATAATGAAGTGGGCAGCAGCTCGCAGCGCCCTCAGTCAAATTCGACCCCTTGCAATCCTGCGCCCAGGGAGGAGGGAGGCCATGAATCCTTACAGCTACAAGCCATGCAACATTTTTATATCTTCGCTACAAGCAGCCTGACACCAGGATGGAAGACGTGGCTTAAGGAATTACACATCTACATTGATGCAATGGGTCTCAGCTTGGAATGCCACCTCAGAGGCATATTACTACACGCACTAGGTCCGGTAGTGAGGGACATCGTATTTGATTTACCTGAAAACATGACTGACACTTTGCAGGTCATAATTGACTCACTGAATAACTATTTTGCGCCGCTGAAGCATGTGGACTATGAACTCCACATTTTCCACACCTTCATGCCGGAAAAAGGGGAGAGCTTGGACAATTTTGTTATGAGACTGAGGAAAAGGGAAAAATACTGCAATTTTGACCACTACTCCACTGAGGAGGCTTTTAAATCGCAAGCCATCACAGGTTGCAAATCACCTGAATTCAGAAATAAATTATTAAAGAAAAGCAGATCTCTCGATGAAATTCTTCAAATTCTTCAACTTGCTAGATTGGACTCTGCCTTTTCTCTGCAAACAGAACTTCTGAGCAATAATAAGATCACACAAACTGCATCACTGGCGTCTCTGTGCCCTGTGCGCACATCTGCCACATACCAGACCAAAAGAAATGTTATAGATGCAGATACAACATCCTACATGTCAGTCCATGCCCTACTGTAGGTCATCACTGCGGCAAGTGTGGAGGAGAAAACCACTTTCAGTCAGTCTGTAAAACGTCAAATTCTTCCAGTCGACAGAGAACGGCGGGGCGCCAGAAGGCAGGAAAGCCATCGTCGGAGGTGGGAAAGTCCTCGGACAAGAAAATGGGGGTCCCCAACAACCAGTAGGCACAGCTTGCACAGCAGAAGACAAGATTTGTCTTGCAGAGCTAGGCGGCATGATGACAGAGGTTTTGATGCCGAGCGAACCCAGATACAAGAATGATTCACTGAGATGGGTGTCACGACAGAAAATACGATACCTAGAAGCGTCACCGAGATGAAGGCATGAGTCAAATTCATCATCATCGAGTGGTGACCGGAAAAGAAGGTATGTACACACCATAGGGAATTGACATTGCCACTGAATACAGCCCAATGCTGCTGCTGCAACTAAATGGACAAAACCGCAAATTCCTCATAGACACCGGAGCCACAGTGAATGTCATAAATGAAGAAACGTACAAGTCCCCCAACAAAAAGAAAGAACTGAAGAAAACGGACACTGTCATATATCCATACAGAACAAACAAACCTCTTGACTGCCAAGGAATGTTCACGGCCACATGTACGTATAAAGATAAGAGTACAAAAGTCAACATATATGTGGTAAAACGAGAAGTTCCAGGGGGAAGCATTCTCAGTTTTTGGTCGGCCATCCAGATGGGCCTAGTACATGTGATGTACCAGATCATGTCAGCTTACATGGCCAGTCCAAAAGAGATAATGATGAAAATGTTCCCGGCACTGTTCAAAGGGCTCGGGAAACTAAAAGGGAAATAAATGAAGCTGCACATAAACACTCAGGTTCAAGCGACAACTCAACACTACCGGGGCAGACCCCTTAACATTCAAAGACATGTGGAGGAGGCGATACGGGACTTACTAGAGCGAGACATCATTGTGTCAGCATCGGGACCAACACCTTGGGTGTCCCCCATCGTACCTGTGCCAAAGAAGGAAAACAACACAAGCATTTGTATTTGTGTGAACATGAGAGCCCCCAACATGGCAATGAAAAGAGAGTGACACCTGGCACCCCAAATGACTGACATTATGCACTTACGGCAAGGGGCAAAAGTATTTTCCAAATTTGACTTAAATAAAGGCTACCATTAGCTAGAACTACATCCGAACTCCAGATATATAACTGCTTTCTCTACAAACCTGGGGCTTTTTAGGTGCAAACAGCTCAGCTTTGGGGTATCATCAGCCACAGAGATCTTTCAAAACGCGATACACCAAGTTATCAAGCACATCCCTCAGTGCTTAAACTACAGCAATGACATCTTAATCTTCTGGGCCACACAAGAAGCACACCACAACACGCTCAGTAGGGTGTGCATGGCGCAAGAAGAGGCAAACCCAACATTAAATGCTGACAAGTGTGATCTCAGCAAATCGACGCTCACATTTTTTGGGCACATCTTCTCCCATAATGGTCTACAACCGGATCCAGACAAAGTACAAGCACTAGTGGAAGCTCCTACACCAACCTCCGTATCTGCAGTCCGATCATTTCTAGGAATGGCAGGTTATTGCATCAGATATATTCAGGACTTTGCTTCAATTAGCACACCCCTCCAACTACTCACCGGAAAAAAAGGACACGAATTTCCCTGGTCGACAGATTGCAAAGAGGTGTTTCAAGAGATCAAAAAACACATTGCTTCTGCATCATGCATGGCATACTACTACCCGGAACTTGAAACTGAAGTGACAGTAGGTGCCAGCCCTGTCGGTCTGGGGGTGATTCTGGCACAAATAAAGCCAGGCGCTCCACCTAATTCGGCAAGACGCATAGTAGCACATGCGAGTTGCAGCCTCTCTACCACAGAGTGCACATACTCACAACCTGAGAAAGAGAGTCTTGTTGTCGTATGGGCATGTGAACATTACCAGCTGTTCTTATATGGGCGTCCTTCCTACATCATTACGGACCATCAAGCTCTCACAACCATTTATGGCAAACCAAAGTCTAAGATGCCTCCTTGCATCTGAAGGTGGGGACTCCGGTTGCAGGAGTACTCTTTCAACATCATACACTGCCCAGTGAAGGACAGCAACACTGCAGACATCCTATCCCGATATCAACTGCCAGTCAAAGATCAGAGACAGTTGATGAAGGCCAATCAATATCTAAACTACCTTGTGAGCAACACACTGCCCAAATCAGTCACAACAGTACAACTGTTAGAGGGCCTGAAGAATGAACAGCTGCTCATGAAGATACAGAAGGGTGTAACATTGGGTCAGTGGCACCTCAAAAGCAAGCATGACCTACCACTCTCAGCAGCAGAAGAGAAACACTTCCAGACATTCCAGTTAATAAGGCATACACTCTCAATCTCCCCAGAGGGATTACTGCTAGAAGAAAACAGGATTGTTATCCCTGCAAGTCTACAAGACCAGATACTCACTCTGGCACACACGGGACACCGGAGAATTGTGTCCATGAAAAGACAGCTCAGGACCAAAGTATGGTTCCCGCAGATGGATGATAGAGTGGAACAAGTACTAGGCAAATGTATAGCATACAAGGCAGTCACCCCACGCACATTATCTGAACCTCTCAAGATGACAACAATGCCACTCCAAGTGTGGGACGAGGTCGCCATCAACATGTTTGGTCTGCTAGCCAATGACAAGTATGTACTGGTAATCGTTGACAAGATGCCCAGGTTCTCTGAAGTCCATCTGATCCACTCCACCAGTTCTCAGGCGGTGATTGCAGTGTTAGACGAAACTTTGCTGACTATGCAATTTCCTCCTTTGCAAAGTTGGATAATGGACCGCCCCTTCAGTGGACATGACTTTGTCATGTCTGCAGAACATCTTGTGTTCCAACATTTCAGAGTTACACTTCTTTGGCCAGAGGCCAATGGAACAGTGGAAAGATTCATGGGCAACCTCATGCACACCCTGCAAGTCTGCTCTATAACTAAGGGATCCTTCATGCAGGCCACCTGCACACTACTCCGGGACTACGGGAATACGCCATATAGATCTACAGGAATCTGTCCCTCAGCACTCATGTTTGGACGTGTGATAAGAACCACTCTTCCCCACAATCCCAACAGTGCCATATCAAGCAAATGCACAGACACAGCCCGTACACGGGATCATGAGAGCAAATGCAGACCACAGACGAAAAGCAAAACCCAGCAATTTCCAGATAAGGGACCAAGTACTGGTACATCAAGGCAAGACTCCAAGGAGGTTCCCGCATTCAAGCCAAAACGGATGACTGTGACTGACGTTCAAGGGACTATGGTAACAGCCGCTAGCCCCAATGCCAGCATCACCCAAAACTCCTAATTCTTTGAGTCTTTTGAAGGTGAAATGAATCATGAGAAATATGACTCACCAATCTGTGATGACTCGTCTGATGTGGGCTTGCAGTTCATGGAAGGAGATGTGGACACTGATGACAGCAACAGCGATCGCAATGTGGAAGACACTCCCCTCATGTAAAGCCCCTCTAGAAGGGCAGTTCGCAGACCATTGAGATGGATTGAAGAAATGGGTTGAGTACCCAAACCTCTTTACTGAGTAAAGGGGAGATGTAACATCCTCAGTTTTTGTTAATTGTATTTGTGAAGCGCGGGCCTCTGTCCTCTTTCTGTGATTGCGTTTGTAGTGGGTTGCAACCCACGTAATGGGAACGTGTTAGTACTGGCTTCTCGCCAGTTCGAGTTGAGAGATTAAAGAGGGTGCATCTCTAACCGCGTCTCCTGGTCTTTATTTTAATTGCGACATCATTGTGAATGTGATTGATAATACGGCATTGTTCGATTCAAAAGTGATGAGATGCTTTGTTTTTCTTGTCTAGGCTCAAATCTATTTGAAGTCAGTTCACTCATCCCTACGTATTAATCATGGAGCAAACATGTGGTCATTTGAACCATGTGTGAGTGAGCGTTTGCATGGTGCACACTTGGGAGAGTTGCATTTAGGTGATCCCAATGCTGGCAGCTGTGGGGAGTGAAGCCAAGCAATGTTTGGTTGTTTTCTCTGAATTGCAGGGTTTCAGGTGGGTTGATAAGCAGATCTTTGGATCTGGGTTTCCTTTTTCTACAGTTTGCAGTGTGGACAGCGGACATCATGTCCTCCCATCCCATCTTGAGCCTTACACATAAGTACAATACTTTCTCCATAACTAAACTGATGCTCTTTTCAATGAAGCTGAACAACGAAGCACTAAGCTGCATAGTAAATTGACTTGAACGTTTATAACATATCCATACAGGCACTGTAGAGTCATCTGAATTAAAAATCTAGTCTAGCATGACACAGACACTCCCCCTATAATGTCTTCACTACATAAAACACAACAGGCTTTATGGCCACATTATTAGTCTTTCCAGCCCATTTAATTTCTGTTTTCCAGCAGCATTTGACATTATATACAATCCAACTATCATATTATAATATGTCACACCCTATTTTCTTACTTTAGGACTAGGATCCACCTATGTGGACTGACATGCACTCATGTTACCACGCAACTTTTGTTCCCTGCTGCATCAGTCTTCCCTTATTTGTAACATCTATTTTCTGTCAACTTTTGCTTAGTCTTACTTTCCCATCCCCTTGTTTTCTCTTTTAGCTCCAGCAGACAACGATATTGCTTTTTTTAAAAACATTTTTTTTATTTACTTGTATATAATCAAAAACAGATTTTTACAAGAGTGATTTCCACTCAGAACGATTTGCAATGACATTACAAAGGGGACGACAGTTTGTGGTTTGTAGTATGGCCCACAGTCTTAGGTGTTAAGTAGGTGAGAACCCGACGTCCGTGCTCGATTTTGTCTTTTCCATTGCCAGGTTCAGAAGTTTTGCAGCTGCCGTGTGCCATTGAGTCTTTTCGCCTGTAATAAGGCGATTCCACCAGATAGCTTCATTGCCAGCGAATGAGGTAACCGTCAGAGAACTGAAATAGGCAGTCCTGGCTTGGTGCAGAACAGGGCAGTGCATCAGCAGGTGTCTTACAGATTCAATCTCTTTCGGATTTTGACAGAGTCTGCATGTTTTTTCCTTTGAACCGGCTCTGATCGCTAAAATTTCTTGCGTTGGTAGGACGTTAAGACGGGCTTTCAAAAAAGTTCTCATCAGTGATTTACTGGGGTATCTTTTACAGTATACCATTGGTTCTTTCAGCTTGTTAATGTTCATAGGAAGGTGGACTAATAGTTTGTTAGATGTTGCTTTTTCAATAGTAGTAATCCAGTCCCAACACTCCAGTTTTGTTTTTATCCCGGTCGGATTATTCTTCAGTTCTTCTTCGGTACAGGCGATTGTCTGCAATTTTAGTTTTTGGTCCATGGCCCACAGATTTATAGAGTGGTTGTTGCCTTTTTCAATCTCTTCTGCTATCATATGATAGATTTCCAGACTCTCAGGATGGATGACTTTCCTATATAGCTTTAGAGTACTGTGGTCCACCACTGCTTTCAGGGATACGAGGCCGAGTTCTCGTCTTATCCATGCTACCGCTGTGGAGTTAGGTAAGCCCAGCACCGCTCTCCAGATGAAACCTTCGAGTTTTTGCCAAAGTTGCAGAGGGATTGAAGGTGTGGCATCCATGCCATAAGTCAGCAAGGGAATGATCTTGGCCTTGTAGAAACTGATCGCCGGTTGAGTGAAAATTTGCCATATTTTTGGTCGACTGCCACTAGTTGTGTGGCTAGGTTCTTTGCCTTAGACCACAGAATAGCTTGCATGGTGTGGGATTTCTTGGTGCTATCAAGTTGCACTCCAAGATATTTAAATGAGTCAACCACTTCGATTTTTGTCTCGTTGAGGTGCCATTGAAAGCAGTCTTTCTTTTTACTTCCTGGTTTTTGCAAGATCATTATTTTTGGTTGTGATTTATTGATCTCAAGGTTGTTTTCGTTAATGTAGGTTGAGAGGTTGTCGAGTTGACGTTGCAGACCGACCGGTGTGAGATCAAGTAGTATCAGGTCTTCCGCATACAGAAGTCTCTGGACCCTTGTAGTGCCAATATTCTAAGCATACCACAATGCTACATCCACAAGGATTGTTGCACACGGATGTATAAAGCTGTCTACATCCTTGAGAGCTGCACATCGTTTGTGTAAAATGCTTTGCATTTAGCTAATGTGCACATGCATTGCTTTTGTGGCTCTGAACTGGAGCCTAACTTCTGCTGATGGCTAGCGGGTGTCGCTGTGGCATGTGTGACTTAGCCTCCATGTGTATTCTACTTTTTCATTTCCGGTGGAAGGGTTTATTAATTTCATAACTTTGATCAGTGCAAAACATACCCCAATGCCCAATGTCAGACTATATTATGTTGATGATCATTAATGCAGGTGAAACATGTGTGACATTGTGTTGTTGGAAGTTATCTGTTTTGGTTGAAAATACTTTGCATAAAATAGCACTATCTTCTAAGACAAAAAGGCAATGGTATGACAAGAATGACTTGCATTTGCGCTCATACCCTCAATGCTATGCAGGTGTGGTCTGAGCTGCAGATGAACGTTCAGTGATGGCTACTGGGTGACACTGCAGGAATGTATGTGATCACTGCTCTGCCCATAATGTTGAATTTGAAAATGCCAACTTTCATTACAGCGCGGCACAGGGATAACATAGATAATTCTGGTACTGGCAAAAGTGCCATAATCGTACATGTTGGACTTTTGGAGCTGACATTTCTGTACGATTCCCGCCGTGCAATGTGCGATTTAGCTGCAGTGTATTATCCTACATTTACATTTCAGGGGAAGTTTTTTTTCTTCTTCCAATGGCCTAAACATAAGGATGTCAAACTATACTGCATCAATGCTCACTAATAAGTGAGTAATATGTGTGAAGTTGTCGCACATTCTTGACAGTTGTCTGTTTTGGGTTGACAATTCTATGTCTACACTAGCACCATCTTATAAAACAAAAAGGCAATGGTCTGGAAAGATAGGCTGGGATTTGATCTAATTTACATATCCACAATGCCTCGTCTTGTGGGTGAGAACTGGAGATGAACTTGCACTAATGTCTACTCGTTGGTGCAGTTCCATGTGCGACTTAGCTTAAATGGTTTATTCTACTTTCATATTTCATGTGGAAACAAACATGTAGATGTCTGCCTTCTTCAGAACTGTTAGTCTTGGGTTGAAAATGCTGCAGATCAAATACTGCAACTCTATAAGACAAAGACTTACGCACACATTCACAAAACAAACATGCATATACTCTTTCATTCTTGCATCCATGCACACATTTTCCTTACCTGCTACTGCGGCCCAGAATCGTCCACAAGATTGCATGATGTCCTCTGGTCCTGCGTAGCAATGAGGGCTCCCTGCACATGCATGCAGAAGTCCGTGCATCTTCTGGAGTATACCCCAACAGCTCTGGGTGTGTGGGGATGCACAGTAGCGACCTTTCGTACATTGAGAGCTGCAGTACATCCCATTGTGCCATGCATGGCTGGGGAAGGAAAAAGCCCCTGTCTTGGCATGATCTATTGAGCATGCATCACCTTGGCATTTGCTCAGAAAGATTTACAGTGTTCCCCGGGATCCAGGGTTGCTCTACCAGGGGAATAGCTGCTTACTGGGAAACCTAGGGATAACTCAATGCATGGGATCTGCCAGGCAGCGACATGGGCTTCCACACTGACTGTTGTGCATCACTATCACCTGAATCTCTCCGGGGCAGAGGATTGGGGATTTGTTCATGCAGTGCTGCAGGCCATGTTGTACATATTGAGGGTTCACTGGTTGTGCATTACTTCCATGTTGGTGTGATATTTGGGTTGAGTCAATTCTGATATTGGGTATACGTTATCTGTAAGGACAGGGTCATGGAGAAGGGAAGTGGAGGTTGTTCTCCAATTAGTTATCATAGTGGTTCCAGCCAATGAAGTTGCTAGGAATGCAAGCTTTACTGAACTGAAGTCCTTCTCACAATCAATAGGGGGGGCACTCTCGTCCTTCTGTTAATTCCCTGGTGGTGAAGAACGGATGTGTTTCTAAGCTGATCCATCTTTCTCCAGCTCTGGGACAGCTACTCCACCGCTATCAAACCCACAGACAAGGCCGATTCCAACCAGGCAGTTCTTAGTCTGCTTTCTGCTACTGCAATGGTTACTTAAAGGGAGGGATTAGTATTTAAGAATATGTTGGGGGATCTGACATGGGCAATCCAAAATTCTAGGTGGCCAGCAACCCTGAAAGCATACAAACAACAATAGGATATATTATTGGTTTGCTGTCTGGCTAAGGAGTGTCCTACCTGGTCCTTTGAATATTATGCTATTTCCAAGACAGCTTTAAACTTGACCCAGCATCTTCATCATTGAGGGTTTAAGTAGTGCCGGTTAGCGCTTTGGGGATCTCTGTGGGATAGGATTGAGAGGGTTCAACTTGATGCTGCCTGCCACTTGTGCAGAATTCTTCTCTACCATACACCATTTTTGCCATTGTCCATACTTGGGACATCACTTTGGTTCTGGAGGCCTTGCAGAACACCCCACACCCTATAGAGCCTCTAATGGATGAACACCTGATGTTTCCATCTGAAAACTCTCTGGTCACTATTACATCTGCCCATTACTCCAATTCATTGGGGTTCTTCTTTGCTCTGAACTTTATCAGAGGTTTCTCCTGGACTGCATGGTGCTCTGTCTTTCTCTTGCCTTCATTCTCAAAGTCCTGGCTCCTATTATTTGTCACAAGAATTGGCCCATCCCACCTCAGCTCACATCACCTGACTCATCTGCTTCTGTCTCAAGATTGTATTGCATGTCCGTAGGGTGTTCCAGATATATATGAAAGAAACAGCCTCGTTTCAACCATCTGGATTTATCTTTGTGACCTTTGGGTTAAGACACAAGGTTGAAAGCCTTCCAGAGCTCTCCTGAGTAGGAGTGTATGACAGGCTACTATGGTTGCATATAAACAGCAATGGCTCACCTTTCTATAGATGGTGGAAGGCCATTCCATAAGGGCTTCTGCAGCTTCTCAAGTCGAGATAGTGTGGTAGCTCTATGACAGAGATTTGTCAAGAAGTAACATGCCCCCCCCCAACTTTATTCTTCAGTAACAACTTTAGGCTTAATGTTGGAGTCTATGACCATTCAAATTTCAGCATGATTGTGTGGAGCCTGTGGCATGATAACTTTGTTGTCTTTATTGAAAAGAAGTGTTACAGCATGTTCGATCTCTCGGACTGATTTTGGACAAAAACAGGATGCTTGGTATATCCTCATAAGATTAGTACTGACAGTAAAAAGAGGGATGAGATGTGTAGGGTATTTGGCGAGGTTTCCAAGCTTACCACAAAACACAGGGATAGGCTCAAAATTGTGGTCATTCACTGAAACCAAAAACACGACTTAGTGTTGCACTGGGGGCACTGTTTCTCTACATTATTTGTATTGCATTGGTGGTTCAGTGCAATTACTTACCAGGTCACTTGAAAAAATGATGCTTTTATAACATGGGAATTCAGCTTGCAACGCATTGACTCAGATCACAATGTTTTGGTGCACTTTACTTTTTACTTACCACAAGCGGTAAACAGCATTGGTATTACCATGAATAAATAGAGCACACAACAAACAGACCAGCACTGATCCAATTCTTTCACATATTTCATGTACACAATTGCGATTCTCAGCTCAACTAACAGCTTTCATGAAAAACATAACAACACATGTAACGTAATCAACTCAGCATAACCTTTTCAATGATATAGCAATGAAAGTGCCAGTCACAAACTTTCATTTCTCCCTGGAGTGATGAAAATATACTTCATAGACACTGCCCTACCCGCTATAACATTCTTTCCCCGTAACAGGCTTCACTTATACTTTACCCTTTGGCAGACAATGCACTGTTATCTGTAACCTTAAAGGATTGTCAGCTACTTTTGGCAGGATTGTAAGCTTTCAATTTGAATGTGAAATTGGCCTCTTGGACAAGGGAGAAAAACACATCAAATAGCTATATATGGTGGTCCTGTCTGTCTAATTATAATCTAGTATAAGGCATTCCATATTGCACCAGCAAATGCAAACACTCTACTTCTAGCTGTAGGAGAGTCCTTACAGTTTAATTACCCTGTTGTCTTTCTTCCTCATCACAGTCGTCACAGCGAGGGTCATTCACCTTGTTGCCATCAAGCCACTTTCATTTGTATAACTAATGCCTCCCCATATGTACCCTAGACATCTTGGGCTCAGGTGTAGTAGGTAAATGTCCAAATATGTATGTCGTTCTTGGTTCTGTCACCCAAACGATCAATACAAGATGCTTTGTTGACATTGTTTCCTATGCACAGTGTCATCTACCACCACCCCTGAATGGGTTGAGGAGGTGAGAGAGATAAAGGAAAGACAGTGAAATCAATCAGAACAGAGGTCTGTTCCTACAGAGTTATCAAACAGGGGAGTTTCTATGGATTGATCAATTATGGGGAGGGTGGCTGTGCACCTAGTGAAAAGAACAACATCATTCATTGGACTTGTTTGTATGGTTCTATGTCATTTTATCAATGTTTATAGGTCGCCTGACCAAAAGCCCGATTTGTTTTGGTCCATTTTAGGTGGCCTACTAAAATAGAAAGAAAATACATTTCCTATTGGGAATGGTGTCCATAATAGTTAGTGGATTACTGATTGGAAACTTGTTTGCAGCTGGCTAGATCTACATAAGGTCGTCTGGAACATGGCTTGACGTTAAAGTGCTACATGAAATGAGGGGTATATTTTCTAAAGAAAGCACAGGTGTGTTCTACCAGAGGAACATCGGATTTGTGGACTTAGACCGGTGGCAGAGCCAGAGGAGGATCTGGGGTGCTGCTCATCTCCATGGGACTCTTTCCTTAAATTACCAGGTTAATCAATATCACGGGGTAAAACCAAATCTTATGTCTGTTTTATTAAACTGAAGTGGTCCGTGACTAACACTCCCAGAATGCAATCAAGTGGGTATTTGAAAGTCGAGAAATGAGGCACCGTTTCCCTGATGAGATAAAACAACCAAACTCTTTTCAGATCACTATGTGCCCCACCCCCATGACCACCTAGTAGTGAAATGGTATTGAGCAGTTGTCCATCAGGAACGCTTCATTCTGACTGACTCTAAAATCTGCATCTGCCACTGTCTGTAGCAAGATGTAGGGAAAACAGATGGTGCTGGCCACAGCAAATGCCTGGTTTGAGCTCTACTCGTTTTAGGTCACAGCTTGGTAAAAAAAAAAAGGGGCAACCACCGACTGCTTGCCAGTGCTGTTTCTAACTTGTGCATATCAGTCCTGCAATGGAGAAAAAAATAATGAACTTTCTCCTAATGGGGGGAATTGATGGGGAGCGACCCGGAGTGGGGCCGAGGGGTGTGGCCCCAGGAAAGGTCACAACTCAGTATCTCATCCAGGAACTCAAGCCTGGCGATTTGCATAAAAGCAAAGAACATTTTGGGAACATAAGAATTCCCACAATTTAAAATGTCAAAGATGTTTGTAATAGTGATCCAGCAAGAATCTCTTTTAAACGAGTAATGTAAGTTGGACTCTTCTTCTTTTCTAATTGGTAAAAAATACCCTAACAAAAACATGTCTTTAAATTGCAAGACATATACATAAAATCGTGTTGAGCTTCCGAGCAGGCTGAGGGGCTTTGTCTGTTTCTGTGTTCGTGTCTGGTGCATGCAGGCTGTTTGTGAGTGAGACTCGGCTGGGAAGCAGTAAGGGAAGCTTCTTGGGTAGACTGTTGGCCTCAGATGTTCTACAAAATATACTTTGTCAAAGCTCCACTCCGTCTTGTTCTTACCTGATTCCTGCATTGGTGCATATGTGCAAAACACTGTCTTTGGTGAACCCCTATCTTTTAACATTTTACTACCACATGGATTATATCATTCTTATGCCATGCCCACTGTAAGCTTGCAAATCCACAGGACAGAGTTATGTGTTGCTATTTGTCACAATGCACATACAAAAGGCACTCCTCAGACCTGTGTTTGAAGACAACTGTGTACCTCTATTTAAAACCCTTCTAGTTCACCGAGCTGTGTACCCCCTCCTCATTTCCTAGGCAACATAAGACACACATTCCGACCACTACATATGGTCTGACCTGCCGGTTGCACCGTCCCTGCAGGCATGGTTTTCACGGAAGCTATCGCAATGTTAGCAACAGCGCAAGTGCTTCCGTGTCCCCATTCCCATGGAGTCCGATAACGCGCTGTGTACCCCCCTCCTCATTTCCGAGGCAACATAAGACACACATTCCGACCAATACATATGATCTGACCTGCCGGTTGCACCGTACCTGCAGGCATGGTTTTCACGGAAGCCATGGCACTGTTAGCAACAGCGCCAGTGCTTCCGTGTCCCCATTACGGGAATGGAGACTTACACGTTCTGCCACCTGACATCCCAGGCTGCCAGGACTTGTAATGTCCTGGTGGCGGGACAGTGTAATGAGTTTGGCGGCAACCCACTGGTAGCACCCGCGGGTTGCTGCCGAACGTGTAATTAGGCCCAATGTTTACATGCTTGGTCTGGAAACCAGTATAGTCTGAGTCCTCAAGCACATTCACCAGGTTATTTCATATAAGTCAATGGAAGCGCTCATCCATGTTTTCCGGAAAGGCTGGATAGGAAAAGTAAAGCAGCTGGTTCTTTGGGTCAAGGGGGTCAGCAGGTTACATGTGATTATCAGGAATCCTAAAATAACAAATACATTAATAACGAATCTAAAATAACGAATTACAAAAACAAATTTGGAAATAAACTAAAAAAGTGTCTGGGAGTGGGCGTAGTGGTTTTCGATGTGGGGGAAAGGTTTTAGGAACAACAAAAAAGGGGGACTTTGGGGGGAACCACCCCAAAAACCAATGAAAAAAGAATTTGTTATTTTTGAATTTGTTATTTTGGATTCATTATTAATGTATTAGTTATTTTGGGATTTGTGATAATCACATGTAACCCAGCAGAGCATGTTTTAGTACATTCGTTACTTCTTCGTCCTATCTTACTTGGCAAATCCAATCTTTTGAGGAGCATCCCATCCACAGAAAATATGCAAGTAGAATAACTATTGATATTGCTGCTAGCCAGAGCATCATCCATAAGTCATCAATGTAAATGTAGCTCAATTGCAGAGGTCCATGAGCAATGCATTGGGAACATGCAACTTAGATCAAAGGCAAACCTTTCTCTCCAAAAATACGGTCTTTATGTAATGTGTTTAAAATGTGTATAGAGTGACAACGGAACATGTGCATCTGAGCACTGCACACGTTGAACATACATACATTTCTAAAAACACAAAAACATATAAAACACAAAGAATGGCCATGGAAAACTAAGACACAGCTGAAACCACATTAACTCCAATAAAAACTAAATTTACTATAGTGTGTGATGTTACGCAAGTTGGGTGTCATTGGATAATAGAACAGTGCTATTTTATTCAAAGGTCAACACAGACCATTCTAAAAACGCAGATATATCTAACTATTATTAGGTATCTTCCCCACAGTATAGTATGACATCCTTGTGGTTGGAGCGTTGGGGTATGGGAAGGAAGTCATGGTGGATTTATAAATGCTGGAAAATAAATCTTTCCACCTGCAGTGTGAAAGTACACTACCCCATTTCAGCTAAGTCACACATGCCACAGCACCTCCCAGTAGCTATACTGGAAGTTCATCAGGCTATGAAATGTAGTTTAAATGCAAGCCATTCGCTGCAGAGAGCTGCAACCCTGAGTATGCTCTGAATGTGCAAATGGGCACACATGCGCATCCCCACACATTCAGAGCTGTCAGGCATACTGCAGGGGATGCTCGGGCTCCTGCACGCATGTGCAGGGAGCCCTTCACACTGGTTCCTGTACATGCTACGCAGGAGCAGAGGGCATTGTGGAATCTTGTGGAGCGATTCTGAACTGGGGCAGCAGGTAAGGAATCCCCAGTTAAGGGCCGCTCATTTGGGCGTGCAGATAACAAGCATGCCCCAAATCAGAGGCATGCTCACCAGCACTGTAAGCAGTCTTACTGTACTGGTGAGTGGGCCTTTGATTTGTGGATAAACCAGACACCCGCTTAGCATTACGGTGAACAGTGCTCACCGTACTGGAAAGCAGGCCAGTGATTTGGGGCATGCATTGAGTGGTGAGCTCCTCCAGTGAGCGTGCTGGTGAGCGGGTATTTCATTCGGGAATTCATCAGCGGCCTGCTTACCATCACGGTGGGCAGCACTCACTGTGCTGCTCAGAGGGCCTCTGATTTTCTGGCATCCACTTCCCTCAAATCTGATTTGGGAATGCAGAAGGAGGAGTGCATTTTCTTACTCGCCATCAATGTTAAAACAAACGCCATGTTTGCTTTAACATTGATGCCGAGTAAAACATGGTATGCCAGAGTAACTAGACAGGCTGCAACAATGCATTCCAGTCTAGTCACGTAACAACAACTTCCATGTTTGATAAGTGTCAAGTGAATAGAGTGAGATTTTGGTATTGTCCGTCTAGCCATTTCTTAGTGTAGCACGACATTTTTTAATTGGGCATCTATAATAAAGCAAGTATTGACACTTGGCTAGAATGACATTTTCATGCAGCCAGTCTAGCCATGTCTTACTCTTATGTTGTGTTACAGGGGTTTCAACAGAGAACATCTTTCTCCGGTAGGCACCTTGTGTAAAGACTGGAGGCGGGTCTGTTCTTCTGCTCTCTATATGGTAGAGGAGAGGCACAGAGGACCCCAGCCAAGATTCTCTATTCGGTAGCTATGGTCGAGCAATCAAGGCCTAGCTTCTCAGGAGGTGATGCAGGCTGGTTCCTAAGTACAGTGTAGTCCCCAAGCCCCCACAAAGGAATGTCCACACACTGTATTAGTTAAAACACAATTTATATAATTAATATTCAAGGTTATGTACACTATCACAATAACTCACTTTGTGCTCAGAAAATCAATAATGGTAAATATATACACTTCTAAAGTGGTACCACAATTATTATCAGATCTCATTACAGTGCATCAACTATACCGTCAAAATGCCACACAGATTAATAAAGAGGAAACCAGCAGTAGAGAGGGGAAGGAAAGCAAGATGGTTGAACAATTGGCAGAATATTGGCCTTTACCAACTAGGCACAATTCTGTGTGGAGATCCCCACACCTGGGCAACCTGTAAAGCAAAGGTGTATCACGAGCCCAGTCCATATATTGTTCTATGAGTTTTATTTCCCTCTACGATAGTTCTACAGCCCCAATATACCTGGAATTGTAGTGTTCATCGTCGGGGAATCGACGGCCCTTCTTGAGTGCCCTCCCTTTAAGGCAGGAGTCAAAGGTCGTCGAACATCCAACGGAGAACAGGGTGAACTACGGCGGTGAAGTGGCAGCTTCTTCCTACCGGTACTCGTTGACGATGGAGCGTTGGCGTCCTGCAAGCAAGAGGCATGCAGGGCACCTCGGTGACGGTAGTTCTGGACCGCAAAGAGATGTTGAAGAACTGTGACCCAGCAAGGACGTCGCGTCGTTGGCGTCTCTGTGGTCTCTATGTGGCGGGAAACCCACCGGCAGATGCTCCTCGGCGCGTCGACGGTAGTGCCTTCTCCAGCGGGATAGAGCGAGCTGTGATGCAGACAAGAATGTCCTTGGATAAAATGAAGGTCTTAGGCAAACGGGAGCACGGCGGATCCAGTCGGCGACGGCGGTCGTCGACAGAGGCGGACGACAGTCCGGGCGCTTCTCTTTGGGATTCCGCGGCAGTCCCCATCTCCGGTCGGCAGCCTGTCGTAGGTCTGTCTACCAGGGAGCTTTGGCAAAGATCAGCTGGTGCACAAAGGTCTTTTGTTGCTCAGGAAGAGGGCACCTTACCAGGTCCTCTCTGGGTCAGTCCTTGGAGACACAGAAGCTTTCAGATTGATGAAGGAGAGCAACAACAATTATTTTCTTCCAGCAGGGCTTCCAGGTTAAGCTTCAGTTTCACTCCAGTTACTCTTCAGCTTCTGAACATGAATTCTAGCAGTGAGAGGCCCCCAGATACACTAGTTGATCTCCCATTCATTCTGCTGGGTCACACTCAGGCAACCAATCGGTCAGAAGGGCATTCATGCAGGCAGGCATCCAATCAGGTGCATAGTGCATTCAGGCCATTCACTCCTCTCCAGACACTCACAACAAGTTGTGTATTGGGACAAGTACCCAGCCATTCAACACTCCACATTGCATTCATACCAGTTTCAGGCAGGGCTATCTCAGTCATTGTGTCAAACACCAGATACTAGACACCCAGAACACAGAATGCATATTTGTCACACACTCTATTCACCCAGGTCCTAACCACAGGGTGTACCCACAACATACAGTCAATGGGAAGGCTCCAGCCAGTCTGGCCTGGACTTCACAACAACACCATATATGGAACTTCCACCCAACAGCCGGTCAGGGGGAAGGGACATAGTCAAGGCTTCCCAGGACTTTGGGAAAACAAGGTAACAGGCAATAGATAGCAAGAGGCCACGGGGGCCATCTTGTTTACTATAAGGAATCAACTGATTCCATTGGCAGGGCCTGGGTTTCCCAAAATGGAGGATACTCAGCTCAGAGCACCTGTCAAATTCAGCATGGAGCTGCCACCAGCCCATACCCTGCTCTGTGGGCCACACACAGGTGCCCAAAAACATACACTAGGGGCACAGGGTTGTACCCCCACCCATGTGTGCCATAAGGGTATCCCATGGGTCTGTACACCAAATCAAAAGAGAGAGCTGCACTGCCAGGATTCCCACATGAACTCCTGCGCAGAAAACACGACAGAACACACAATAAAAAGCAGTAAAGGACAAGGATACTGAGGCACTGTAGCACCGATGCATTTCCAGCATCACAGTCACCCCCCCCCAGACTGAGGTTAGGGTGCCTAATCTCCCACGAGATAGACACCCTCATCCAGACGGTCAGCATACCTTCTGGAAAGGCCATCTGCATTATCGTGACTCTTCCCTGGTCTATGCTCTATGGTGAAGTCTAGCCCTTGCAGGCTAATGGACCACCTGAGCAGTTTCAGGTTTTCACCCTTCATCTGCATAAGCCACTTTAGGGGCTTATGATCTGTTTGCACCTTGAAGGTAGACCCTGTAAGGTAGGGCCTAAAATGCCTAAGGCTCCAAACTATGCTAAAACATTTCTTTTTAACAGTAGCCCACCTAAGTTCTCTACCCTTGAGTTGTCTACTGATGAATATGATAGGATGTTCCCTTCCTTTGTCATCTAACTGGGACAAGACAGCTCCAATTCCTGTGTCGCAGGCATCCGTCTGGACGATAAAGGGTCGGCTGTAGTCAGGTGCACACAACACAGGTGCCCTACACAGACTTTCTTTCAAGCCATCAAAGGCCCTCTGACAGTCTTCAGTCCAATTAACCTTCCTATGTTGTTTGGGTGAAGTCAGAGGTGTCAGGGGTGCAGCTATGGTTCCATAGTCTGCCATGAAATTGCGATAGTACCCAGCGAGGCCCAAAAAGGCTGTCACCTGGGTTTGAGTAGTGGGAGTCTCCCAGTCACGTACATCCTGTACTTTACTGGGGAGAGGTTGGATTTGACCCCCTCCTACCTCATGACCAAGATACGTGACTTTCCCCTGAGCTATCTGGCACTTGGTGGCCTTGATAGTGAGGTTAGCCCTTTTCAAGGCCTACAACACCTTATCCAGATGTGTCAAATGCTCTTCCCAGGTGGAACTGTAGACGGCAATGTCGTCTTGGTAGGCCACACAAATGGCCTCCAGCCCACTGAGCGCATGATTGACCAACCTCTGGAAGGTGGCAGGGGAATTCTTCAACCCAAAAGGCATGACCCAAACTGGTAGAGTCCCTTTGGTGTTGAGAACGCCGTCTTTTCCTTGGCATTGTCCGTCAGAACTATTTGCCAATAGCCTGAGGTAAGGACAAAGGTGCTCACAAATTTGGCATAACCTATGGTGTCCACGAGCTCATCAGCCCTGGGCAATGGGTGCGCGTCAGTTTTGGTGATTGCATTGACTCCTCGGTAGTCCACACAGAACCTCCAAGCCTTGGTACCTGCCTGGGAACTTGCCTTGGGGACAAGGACCACAGGACTGGACCAGGGACTGGTTGAGGGTTCAATAACACCCAGATCCAACATCTTGGCAACCTCAGCCTGGATGTGGTTCTTAACGGTATCTGACATACGGGAGCACCTGCTTTTGACAGGCACACTGTCACCAGTGTCAATTTCGTGCCTACACCACAGTGTAAGGCCTGGTGTCACGGAAAACAGAGAGGCATACTTATGGAGCAACGCCCTGAAGGACCTCTGCTGCTCTGTCCTTATATCTGGAGAGAGATGTACTCCCTCCACTGAGCCATCCTGAGGGTTGCTATGCAGCAAATCATGAAGGGGCTCGCTCTCATCCTCTTCTTGCTCTGAAGCTAGCAAGAGACATGAGACTTCTGCTCGCCCGTGGAAAGGCTTGAGCCTGTTAACATGGAATACCTGAGGAGCTACCCCTGGGATTCCCATGTCAACCAGATAATTGACTTTGCCCATCTTGGAGATGATCCTGAAGGGTCCAGTCCATTTGTCTGCCAAAGCTCTAGCCTTGGTAGGCTCCATCACAAGGATTTCCTGTCCCGGAGTCCAATCCACTTGCGAGGCTTTAAGGTCATGCCAGTACTTATTTAATTCCTGACTGGCCTTGATATTTGCCGTTGCTTGACCCATCATCTGTGTCATCCTCCATCTGAGGCCTAACACATAGTCTCCACTTGCTTGGCGGGACCAGGATGGGTAGCCTCGCATCCTTCTCTGATCAAGGCAAGGGGCCCCCTCGCAGGATGTCCAAAGAGTAACTCAAAGGTGCTGAAACCAACACCCTCTTGAGGTACCTCTCTGTAAGCAAACAGCAGGCATGGCAGGAGGAGATCCAATTTCCTCCTTAGGGGCTCTTCCAAAGCACTTAGCATGCCCTTGAGAGTTGTATTAAACCTCTCAACCAGACAATTGGTCTGGGGATAGTAAGAGGTGGATAACTTATAGCTTACCCTGCACTCTTTCCACATGGTTTTCATGTAACTAGACATGAAGTTGGATCCTCTGTCAGAGACAACTTCCTTAGGGAATCCAACACGGGTGAAAATCCCCAAGAGAGCCCTGGCAACCACCTTGGCAGTAATAGTCCGAAGGGGTATAGCCTCAGAGTACCTGGTGGCATGATCAACCAAGACCAGGATGAACCGATGTCCACCTGAAGTGGGAGGGTCAAGGGGACCGATAATGTCAATGCCCACCCTCTCAAACGGTGTGCCAACCACGGGCAATGGCTGCAGTGGGACAATGACACTGCCTCCAGTCTTGCCAGACAACTGACAAGTTGGGCAGGTCCTGCAGTGGGACTCCACTTCCACTCCCATCCGGGGCTAGTAGAAATGGGCAGAGAGCCTCTGCTTAGACTTCTTGGTACCAAGATGACCAGCTAAGGGCACCTCATGTGCCAACTGCAGTAGGAAGGACCTGTAAACCTGAGATACCACCAACCTCTTGAGGGCACCAGGTTCAGGCTTAGTGGGCTCACTAACAAGGAGCTCACCCTCCCAATAGATTCGGAATGTCCTAGGCACTTCTCTTGTGCCTGGGACAGGGCCTGCTTCCTCAGACACCCGAGAGAGTGGCACTCTCTCTGTCCCTTACAGAAGTCTGCCCGGGAGGGTCCCTCTTCCCCCTTCAGCTAACAAGCATCGAAGGTCGGGATGATCCTCCGGGTTGGGAACCTCTACCACAGGAGAGTCTTCTGGCACTTCTCCCAGAGGAGTTGAAACAGGGTTTACCTCTGGATCCTGCCCGTCCGGAGCATGGATCCCAATGGGTGCTGTCAGAAAAGCAGGGAGAGCAGGGGCTTCCTTCACAGATGTGGCATTCTTACTCTTCTGTTTCCTTCGCGCCTTGGGTTTCCCCGTCGGCGAGTTTACCGGGCTCGCAGCCGGACCCTGTTTGACCTGTGATCAGGTGACTGCCACAGCAGCCATTGGTAGACCATCCGTGATCATCCTCGACTCGACCAAATCGTTTCCTAACAAAATGTTCGCAGGCACGTTAACCTGAACCAGGACAGGAAGCTTTGCTGTCTTATCTCCCATCGTAATGTTGACTAAGGCTACAGGTGATAATTTGGGAGGCCCACCAGCTAACCTGGTGGTTCTCAGACGAGCACCTACATAGTCCTCTGGCTTGAGCAGGGTCCTGTCCACCACTGTCATGCTTGCCCCAGTGTCTCTCAAACCAGTAGAAGGCTGGCCATTCAAGAGGACACTTCTCAAAAACATACGAGTGTTCTGTGGGATAGTCGCCAGTACTTCTGCGTACTGGTCCCAGGCCCCAAGGGACACTAAGGAAATCTCTACAGGAACACCGAAGGTGATCCCAGTAGAGGAGGGGAGGACAGTGGCCTCCACCTCAGGTACGGAGTAGGGGTAGGTCAGGCTGACATCCTGGACTCCAAGTGCATTACCCTTACACTTGGGGTCACCCCTTCGGTGGTCCAGAGCCCCACGATCCCAACAAGTGCCGGGAGTGCGGGGTACGGTACTGGAACCACTGGGACCCTGCTTTGCAGCAGGCGGACAACTACTCTTACTCCCACCCACAACAGACTTATCCCCACTAGGTTTTTGGGTCTTAGGAGAGGAAGGTTTTGGTTTACCTGACTGTGATTGCTTCAGGGACTCCTCAGCTTTCTGAGAGGTCCCCTTTTCTTTGTCCTTGTCCTTCCCACTGGAGTCCTTAGGGGACACCTGGTGGGAGACCCACTTGTCAGCCAACCTAGCCAGCTTAAAGGGGTCCAAAATGTTCTGGTCAGCAACATACTGACGCAGCTCTGGTGAACAGGCTTCCTAAAAATGCTCAAAAAACAAACATGGTGGGACAATTCAACAAATGTTTTCACTTTGTAACCATAAATCCACCCCATCATGATCATGTGCACAGCACTCACCCAGTCAATTCAAGACACATTCTCTCGTTTCTTAAAATCCCAGAACCTCTTAAGGTACTGGGTAGGTGTCTTGCCAAACTTGGCAATTAAAGAATACTTCATGCATTCATACTGACCCCTTTCTTCCACACTCAGTTTCAGAATACAGTCATATCCAGTCTGATGCACTCTGCTTAACAACCACTTAGCCCAATCTCTCTTATCAACATCATGAATTGCACAAGCCATCTCAAACGCTTCAATCCATTGGAGGATATCAGAACCCTCCGCATACACACAAACCAAATCCTTCATAAACTTAGTTGCTGGGGACCAGACACTCTCAAATGGTCCCCTCGAGCTTTCTCTAACTGGATTCGCTGACTTTCAGCGTCCTTGTCTTTGAGTTCAAGATTCTATTCTTGAGTTCCACTTGCTGTGCCAACTCCTCTTTCTTAAGCTCAGGATCTATTTCCAACTTGCGATATTCAAAGGACAATTTCATCCTTAATAACTCAAGCTCCAAGGAATTGCTGGGGTTCGGAACAGAGGCAGCAAGAATGGTCCCATTCCCAGAATCAGATTCAGCAAAAACCCCAGGGGCAGAGTCCTCATTGGTTGCATCCCCCCTTCACGAGTTTCACGATCAGTCTGGTAGTCCACCAGGGCAGCTATCAGCTCAGCCCTAGTCTTATCCACAAAGTCTAACTTCCTGGCTTCACAAGCACTATGGAGAGCCTCTAAACTCATCCTAATCAATTTACCATTTGCAATAGACTCCATTGCTTGTAATGCAGTTATCTGGTACACACCTAAACCTCAATTTAATAAAGTGCAGATATTTTGTAAGTGGCACGGTTCTACACTGATTCTTAAAACCATAAGCATCCCACTGCTGCCATCAGTGTAAAGACTGGAGGGGGGTGTCTATTCTTCTGCTCTCTATATGGTAGAGGAGAGGCACAGAGGACCCCGGCCAAGATTCTCTATTTGGTAGCTATGGTCGAGCAATGAAGGCCTAGCTTCTCAGGAGGTGATGCATGCTGGTTCTTAAGTACAGTGTAGTCCCCAAGCCCCCACAAAGAAATGTCCACACACTGTATTAGTTAAAACACAGATATATAATTAATATTCAAGGTTATGTACACTATCACAATAACGCACTTTGTGCTCAGAAATCAATAATGGTAAATATATACAGTTCTAAAGTGGTACCACAATTATTATCAGATCTCATTAAAGTGCATCAACTATACTGTCAAAATGCCACAAAGATCAATAAAGAGGAAACCAGCAGTAGAGAGGCGAAGGAAAGCAAGAAGGTTGAACAATTGGCAGAATATTGGCCTTTACCATCCAGGCACCATTCTGTGTGGAGATCCCCCCACCTGGGCAACCTGTAAAGCAAAAATGTATCACAAGCCCAGTCCATATATTGTTCTACGAGTCTTATTTCCCTCTACAATAGTTCTACAGCCTCAATGTACCTGGAATTGTAGCGTTCGTCTTCGGGGAATCAACAGCCCTTCTTGAGTGCACTCCCTTTATGGCAGGAGTCACGGGTCGTCAAACGTCCGACGGCGAACAGGGTGAACTACGGCGGTGAAGTGGCAGCTTCGTTCCTAGTGGTGCTCGTTGATGACGGAGCGTTGGCGTCCTGCAAGGAAGAGGCGTGCGGGGCACCTCGGTGATGGTAGTTCTGGACCGCAAAGAGATGTTGAAGAACTGTGGCCCAGCAAGTGTGTCGAGTCGTCGGCGTCTCTGTGGTCTTTACATGGCGGGAAACCCACCAGCGGATGCTCCTCAGCGCGTTGATGGTCGGGCCTTCTCCAGTGCGATAGAGTGGGTGGCCATGCAGACGAGAGCGTCCTTGGACCAAATGAAGTTCTTAGGCAAACGGGAGCACGGCAGCTCCAGTCGGCGAAGGCGGTCGTCGACAGAGGCGGACGACAGTCCGGGTGCTTCTCTTTCGGATTCCGCGGCAGTCCCCGTCTCCGGTCGGCAGCCTGTCATAGGTCTGTCTACCAGGGAGCTTTTGCAAAGATCAGCTGGTGCACGATGGTCCCTCGTAGCTCGGGAAAAGGGCGCCTTACCAGGTCCTATCTGAGTCAGTACTTGGAGACACAGCAGCTTTCAGATTGATGAAGGAGAGCAACAGCAATTCTTCTCTTCCAGCAGGACTTCAAGGTTAAGCTTCAGTTTCACTCCAGTTACTCTTCAGCTTCTGAACACAAATTCTAGCAGTGAGAGGCCCCCAGATATACTATTTGATCTCCCATTCATTCTGCTGGGTCACACTCAGTCAACCAATTGGTCAGAAGGGTATTCATGCAGGCAGGCATCCAATCAGGTACATAGTGCATTCAGGCCATTCACTCCTCTCCAGACACTCACAACAAGTTATGTGTATTGGGACAAGTAACCAGCCATTCAACATTCCACACTGCATTCATACCATTTTCGGGCAGGGCTGTCTCAGTCATTGTGTCAAACACGGATAATAGACACCCACAACACAGAATGCGTATTTGTCACACACTCCATTCACCCAGGTCTTACCCACAGGGTGTACCCACAACATACAGTCACTGGGAAGGCTCCAGCCAGTCTGACCTGACTTCACAACAACACCATATATGGAACTTCCACCCAACAGCCGGTGAAGGGGAAGGGACAGAGTCAGGGCTTCCCAGGACTTTGGGAAAACAAGGTAACAGGCAATAGAAAGGAAGAGGCCACGGGGGCCATCTTGTTTCCTATCAGGAATCAACTGATTCCACTGGCAGGGCCTGGGTATCCCAAAATGGAGGATACTCAAAGCACCTGTCAAATTCAGCATGGAGCTGCCACCAGCCCATACCCTGCTATGTGGGCCACACACAGGTGCCAGAAAACATACACTAGGGGCACAGGGTTGTACCCCCACCCATGGGTGCCATAAGGGTATCCCATGGGGCTGTACACCAAACCAAAAGAGAGAGCTGCACTGGCAGGAGTCCCACATGAACTCCTGCGCGGAATACACGACAGAATACACGATAAAACGCAGTAAAGGACAAGTATACAGAGGCCCTGTCCCTCCGATGCATTTCCAGCATCACACCTTGATTCTCGTTTCTCTATATACAAGTATGCATCACCAGTAGCGCTGGAGCTTAAGCCATGTTGAAAAAATAATAATAATGCAAAAAGAAGATTTTTATGTGTTTCCAAAATGAAAGTAGATTAGTAGAGAGTTCTAGATTTTAATTGTCTGTAGTATGAATGATTGTCTTTCTTTCCTTTCCAGCACGGTGACCCCAGGTGAGCTGCAAGGCCCCTCGGCCCCACTCTTGCCACCTTGTGGCCATGGTCATGACCCCTTGGGGCCCCAGACCCCCTCGCTTTCCTCGTTCCCCATGCACGCTGGCTTCCCTTTTCCCCTCTCTCTGCCTGCCTTCCGGACCTCCCTCCTCCCGTGATTGGCCTCTTGGGCTTTGTACTTTGTGAGGGCCTGCAGCTTCACCGTGGGAGAACGCCATTACCAGCACGGCGACCCCAGGTGAGCTGCAGGGCCCCTCTGCCCCACTCTTGCCACCTTGTGGCCCTGGTCATGCCGCTTGCAGCCCCAGACTCTCTCGCTTTCCTCGTTCCCCGTGCTCCCGGATTCCCTCTTCTCCTCACTCTGCCCACCTCCCGGACCTCCCTCCTCCCGTGATTGGCCTCTCGGACCTTGTACTGTGTGAGGGCCTGCAGCTTCACCGTGTGAGAACGTCATTACCAGCAAAGTGACCCCAGGTGAGCTGCAGGCCCCTCTGCCTCACTCTTGCCACCTTGTGGCCATGGTCATGCCCCCTTGCGGCCCAAGACCCCCTTGCTTTCTGTGTTCCCCCGTTTTCTCCAGCTTCCCTCTTCACCTCCCTCCGCCCGCTTCCCGGTCCTCCCTCCTCCCGTGATTGGCCTCTCGGGCCTTGTACTGTGTGAGGGCCTGCAGCTTCACCATGGGAGAACGCCATTACCAGCACAGCGACCCCAGGTGAGCTGCAGGGCCCCTCTGCCCCACTCTTGCCACCTTGTGGCCATGGTCATGCCCCCTTGCAGCCCCAGGCACCCTTGTGTTCCTCATTCCCTGGGCTCCCCAGTTTACCTCTTCGCTTCCCTCTGCCCGACTCCCGGACCCATGTTTGGCTGACTGTCTGGTCTTAACTGAACCAACCAAGGCAGCCCTCTGCCTGGCAGCCCATCAGCTAAGGGCCCCAAGGTAAAGGGCAGCTCCAGCACTGGCGGCTCGAGGATGTGTCTGCCGGTGTCTGCAATGGAAGCCAGCAGCCAACAGAAACCAACAAAACTGTAAGTGTGGCATGGGTAGGGTGTAGATCCATTACTCTACTCCAGAAAGCCCTTGCCACTCTACCTTACCTTCCGTAAAGTAGACCGCCATAGACTTACACCATGCATACTTGGAGAGATTTGTGCCCACCAATCCAAATCCACTCTTGGGTGAACTGTAAATGTTGCATTCCAGCACACACTAACATAATACCCAAACCTATAGAGAATGATCAAGATTAGCCTGCATCACATTTAGACAGGTGTAACAATGTTAGCATATGCTACACTTAGATGTCATCCTTCACTTTAGCCTGCGTCGCATCTAGATAGAAATATGAATGTTAGCATTTGCCACATTTAGATGTCATCTTTAACTTTAGCATGCGTCGCATCTAGATAGAAATATGAATGTTAGCATGTGCCACACTTAGATGTCATCCTAACTTTAGCTTCCGTCACATCTAGATAGAAATGTGAATGTTAGCATGTGGCACACTTAGATGTCATCTTCAACTTTAGCCCTCATTGCATCTAGATAGAATATGAATGTTAGCATGTGCCACACTTAGATGTCATCCTTAACTTTAGCTTCCGTCACATCTAGACAGGATTGTGAATGCTAGCATGTGGCACACTTAGATGTCATCCTTAATTCTAGCTTCTGTCACTTCTAGACAGGGCTATGAATGTTAGCATGTGCTACACTTGAATGAAACTGTGAGTGATGACAAGTGCCACACTTGGATGGAATAGTGAATGATAGCAGACATCACACCTAGACACAATTGCAAGGACAGCAATGCCAACTAACCAATCCACTAACTACTTCAGCACTCTGCATACACCTCTCAAACTCTAACCAAACACAACCACAAGCCTAAATACAGCAATCTGCACAAACTTCACTACATTGCAACGACAAAACAAACCACACATAGGGCCTCATTACGAGGTAGGCGGTAGCCATGGTGCTATTAGCACCATGGCTACCCCCTTACCGCATTCCGGGTCCGGGTTGGCGAAATAGGGATTTACCGGGTCATTCCAACCTTGGAGGACCCGGTAATTCCCCATTCCAAGAACCATTCCCCATTCCCATTCGAGCCCCCATAGGGCTCATTGGGAATGGGGATGGAACTAATAACGGGCATGTTATTAGCTCGTTGGTCCCTTAGCGGCTCCCGCTAAGGGCGCCTGCTGAAACCAGGCACCCATAGCGGGACCCACTAAGGGACCTCAGAATAGGGCGGTAAGGGTTTACCGGCACCGATCTCCTTACCAGTGCCCGTTAACCCTTACCGCCCACCTTGTAATGAGGCCCATAGACTTGCACAACTGCACACCGCGACTACCGACCGTAAAACAGCCCAAACCCAGCCAGGCTGAGGCTGCCAACAGCACATCACTGCTCTCTTGCACTTTTCCCGCTTATTCCCACTAACTAACCCCCCCACGCCCTTTTCTCCCTTTTTCAGAGCCGCCAGAGTGCCAGTGTACAACTTCAGTGGTGATAGTGCAAGGTACAAATATCCTTTAACATTAACATTCAAATAGGAAGGGATATCTCGCACGTTGATCTTTTTGGATCTTAATGAACGGTTTGAGGTATGGAATCGAATTTTCCTTTAAAAAGGAGCCGAATTTTGCCAGTGCAAGCTTTTAAAAACAATACACATGCTTTTGAAAACAATCCACTTCTCAATCGGAAGCCAGTGCAAGATTCTCTTTATTAAGTTTCCGACTGCAGCATTCTGAATATGCTGTAATGAGAGTTCTGGTAAGCCTACATAAATTTTCTTATTCAAATTCAACCGAGAGTTTACTAGTGAATTCATTACTGTCACTTGTTGAGGGAAAGAAAGAAGCAGGTGTATAGTCTTTTTTTTATGAGAAAGAAATGGTATTTAGACAATGTGCTGATCTGACTTTACCTCATCCTTATCCGGGTTGCTTTTCAGAGGGGTGGCATCCATCCAGTCTGACTGCTGCATGTCATTTTTAACTGGCCATGTATGATACAGCAAGCATGATAAGTGTTATCACATGGCTAGACAGCATTTTCGGGCATCCAGTCTAGCCATTCATTACTGTGGGATGACATTTTTTTCAGGGAATGTATTAGAAGCAAACATGATAAGTGGTTTTATGTGTCAGACATGTTTTCTAATTCTGTCATAACATTTTCAATGGCAAGGCCAACAGGAGCATGCTCTTATGTGCAGTTACTGGAATGTATTGACAGTGCCAGTTTGGACATGTTTTCTCACAGTGTCATTCATTAGTGGCAATAATCGAGTAACCACAGAGAGGCCCCAAGATGGCATACCGCTAAAGTGCAGGCCCCAATCTTCCGCTACACCAGAGGAAAGATCGACAGAGGTTCCATATGTGCAGCAGCGGGTGTACACTCACAGGACGGCAGGTACCCGGCATGCCCAGAGTCCCTGGCTCGTCCGAGTCCCAGAGGAAGCCACTTACTTAGAGACCTACGCCCTCCCTTCCCTGCCAATGCTATCTTTGTAGGGATAGTAGGAGATCAATAAAATAGTTCATGCCCCCTACAGTCCAGCAAATGGACTACCTGCAAATTAGCAGGGAGTGGACAAACCCAGCAGGCCTCTAACAAACCAATCTCTGGAAGACAAAACACAAAATAGTGGCTTTCCCACCATATACCGGGGAAGAACTTACACGATATTGGTCAACCAATTTTGGGAACCACTGTTGGGTAGGTGAAGTACTGGGACGAGGAAGAATCGGATGTGGAGAACATGCAAGTGTCAATAGTAATCATTCAACTCCACGCAGGGAGACAAGCAAAGTCAGGGAACATGTGGAAGAAACAGCAGGGTGCCTGCTCATGCCCCCTCAATCGAAGCCAGCACAGCTGTTCAAAGAGGTGAAGTCGTGCAAATGCCTACATTTGCTAAATACCACTTACACAAGCCAAAGACAAATACAACATGATGATGATCATGGCTTGATAGGTACTATATGTATCTCTGTGGGGGATAAGCTCCTAAGGGACAATTAAGAATTAGTTATTGGCCCTCATTACGACCCTGGCGGAAAGTAACTGACCTGACCGCCATAGCGTAAATAGCGTTTCCGCCATTGCACGATGGAGGAAAGTGCGGCTAATTCCGACCCATCGGGCACGAGCATTACGCCATGGCGGAAGTGCAAAGTCCGCGATGGCGGAAATGTCCCCAAAACGCCCCTCACCGCCGTCGTACGGCGCCCTAGGTGCAATTCCGCCACCCATCATAGCGGTCACCGTAATGAGCGGTAATCGCAAAATACGGTGACCGTAAATATACGGAAACGGAAGTAAAAACTTGGGGCCGGAACGGGAAACAGCACGCCGTACACCTATAAAATCAGAATCCCAACACAACCATTAAAAATCCGACCCTGAGACACATCCCAACCCGTTAGCCACCCTAGTTAAAACAATCAAAATGGGAAAAGTTGCTAAAAAAGCGTGCGACCGCAAGCGGCAGGTCCACTTCTCCCATGAGGAACTCACCGTGCTCACAGAGACCCTCCAGGAGAATGCTGCCATCGTCTTCTCGACGCAAATGACCAGGATGGCACTTGCGAACAAGAAGGCCATATGGGCCCTGGTGGCACAGCGGGTAAGTGCGGTGGGGACCGCACTCTGCAACCCACAGCAATGCAGAAAGCGATGGGACGACTTGCGGATACGCGTACGGAGCATACTATCTGCCAACCGTAACATTGCCACAGCTACCAGGGGAGGATCGGAATCACCCATCAAGTTGACCCCCTGGGAAGAAATCTGTGCCTCCACCATTGGAATGGAGAGTATAGAGGGAGTCGGAGGGATGGAGAAAGGAGTGCAGACATCCGAAGAATCAGGTAGGTGGGCCAAATAAAGCAATGCTAAATCCACAATGTCCAATCATGTGAAGTACCATGTGTCCACATAGTGCAACAGAAACACATGTCCAGGAGAACGTCCACATACATTGGCCTGATAGCGCACTTTAAAACTCACATTAAATACATAAATAATTAAAAATCCTAAAAACACCCTCTACACGTGCAGCATGCACACCCTAACTGCAGGCTGCAAAACAACTGCATCCTCAATCCACACAAAAATGAAACCACCTCCAAGGCCCTGACCCAAATCACCCTCAGGTACCACCCCAATGCATGTGATACATTGCCATTCCAATTTCCACAGACCCATAAATAACGCTCGCCCTCCTTTACTCCACCACAGGGTCCGATTCAAACGACGAGCTCCAGGACACCCCTACCAGCACACCTGCAAAGAGGGCCAAGACCAACGACCAAAGACCCTCCACCTCAGCTGCACGGATCAAGACACGGCAGCAGCACAAATCAAGTGGCAGCACACAGGAGGGGACTTCAACAGGCACCCCAGCAGCCAGCATGCCCACAACAGCAGCACCACAGGTCCCCCCAATGGATGCCACAGAAGGCACTGCTTCTGGTGGCAGCAGCACCATAGGTGACACTGCATTAATGGCAGCATGCTCCGACACAGAAAACGGTGCTGTCGATGTAGGACCCATCCATGACCTGTCTCAATCCCCCTGTTTGTTTCATCCCGTACACCATGAGGATACCACGCAGGGGCACCCACAAGACGACGACTGGCCATCCCCCACAAGCCCTGTGGCAAGGCAACATGAGGTGATCAGCCCCTCTGTGACACCACCGCAAATGGCCATGGCCCAGCAGAGGCAACAGTCCCTCGACCAGGTGATCGTGCAACAGCAGCAACTGGCCACGCTCCTCAAGGAGCATGCTGATGAATGTGGGGGTTCTAAGGCAGTCATAGAAACATCTACTGAGACACTTAGGGCACAAATGGAGAGAAGTACAGAGACACTAAGGGTACAAATGGAGAGAAGTACAGAGACACTAAGGGTACAAATGGAGAGAAGCACCGAGAGCCTGAGGGGGGAACTGCATGCGACGTCCAAAGACGTATGTGGTGAACTTGCCGCTGTGCGCCGTGTGCTCACTGAGCTCTCACAAACCCTTAGGGACATGCATGGACGTGAGCAGGCAGAGACATCATCCGTTGCAAGTTCCGTCCAGGGCAGCCCCCAACATAGATCTGGGAGGAACCTGCGCTCCACAGGCAGGGGTGCCCCTGATACCCGGAGAGGGGGCTTGCAATAGCGTCTGCCCACTGACAATGAGCATCTTTGGACACTGGTGTTCGGGGGGGAGGTAGGAGGGTGGAGGGGGGGTGTTGGGCTTTCTTGGGTGGCGGGTCGATGGGGTGTGAAACATAATTTCACATATGCTATAAACATTACATAATCACCCAATGAGATGTGTGGACATTGATCTTTGTGTACGAGGCCATTATTGGCGTACAGTCCACATTGTGCATGTTCCAGACACACACAGTGCCACAAGTCCCGTGTCCATGTATCAGCCACCAGGCGTGAGTGCTAGAAGCATGAATCTATGATATTCTGACGAATTTCACGGGCCTCCTGTGCCTCGCGGACTCCTTGAGGTGCTGCCACATCCCCACCCTCATCATGACCATCTTCAGGTGCTTGCAGTTCTGCGTCAGGGGGCATGGGCACATTTCTACGTACGCACATGTTGTGTAGCATGACACATGCCATGACCATCTTTGCAACCTTCTCATGGCGGTACAGGAGTGCCCCGCCAGACCTGCTGAGGCAGCGGAAACGACCCTTCAGTAGGCCGAATGCCTGTTCAATGACTACACGGGTATGTGAGTGGGCATGGTTGTAGTCCTCCTCATGCTGGTTCTGTGGGTTCCGGAGTGGTGTAAGGAGCCATCTCTTCAGTGGATACCCGGCATCACCTGTATGTGGACAATAAAGGATGTTTGTGGAATGACATTGCTACGTACGCATCCCCCCCCCTTCCTGCCAGGTCATTGCCGCATCACATACCCCACATTATCATGCATGAAATGAGACTCACCGAGTAGCCAGGATCTGTTCCCTGCGTGTCGCTCCATGTAGCGTGGTATTGTAGAGTTCCTCAAGACCATAGAATCATGGGTTGATCCAGGAAATCGGGCACAACAATGTGTAAAGATCCTGTTGGAGTCACACACCATCTGTACATTAAGAGAATGATATTGTTTCCGGTTGCGGTACTGGGCCTCCATGGCATGTGGGACAACCAATTCCACATGGGTGCAGTCGATGGCACCAATGCAACCCGGTATGCCGGCCAGTGCATGGAATCCAACTTTTGTGTTTGTAATCTCCTGCTCCGAGCGTGGTAAAGAGATGTAGTCGTCTGCGTGCTTCAGGAGGGCATCGAGCACTTGCGATAGTGGCCGTGACAACAGTGGCTGTGAAATGCCATGCAACTGTCCGACTGTGTGCTGGTAGGTGCCTGTGGCCAGGAAGTGGAGTACAGACACCACCTTCAGTAGGGGTGGGATGGCGGTTGGGCTATCTATCATGCTGACAAGGTCAGCGTGTGTCATGTCCACAATGGCGGTTATGGTGTCCCGGTCCAAACGGTAGAGGGTGTGGATCTGCTCAGCAGTGAGGTTGAACGGATGAGCTCGGAGGCATGGGATTGCGGGCTGCCTGCGTGGTGGTAGTGGCTGTGCTGGTGGGCCTTGCTGGCCCTGCCTTGCCCTCCTCCTCCTCCTGCGTCTCCTCTGTGCGGCCGGTTATTGTAGTAGTTGGTGTTCGTCTTCTTCTTGAAGTTGTAGTACTTGCAGTGCTATCAGGTCCCCCAGGGCCAACATCGCTAGTCCTTCCGGTAGCATTTTGTAGTGGGTGTGGTTGTGGGAGGGGGTTGGGTGTGCAATTTATGTGTTTTCAGGCTGTATAGCCTCCACCTGTGGTGATTCATATCACCTGTGCCAGCTGCAATCCCCTTTGGGCGAGCACGTCCCGCACACAACGCTGCAATGTGACGCATGGCATCTTGCTATTACAATCATGTTTTTAATCCCGATGGCAGTGAAATATTGGTTTATATGTTCATTCTGCTATGGTCCCATTGTTTCACATGCTATCTTTGCAGTCGCGAACAAATTTGTGAAGGGTCAGTGGAATGTAGTACTCGATTAACGCTGGACCCTCATGCAGCACTGTACCGAGGTTCACCGACGGGCGGGGCGTCCCATTTGTGAGTGAAGCCAGTTGCCATTTTTACACACTGCCGCACTACATGGATGAATTTGTGATTTCAAGCGGTCACAGATGCCTTATCGACGTGATGTTGCAAATGAGGAATTCGAAGGACAGCGCTTTCGGTTTTCAGCTAGCGGCGAGGAGACGCCCACAGGTCTGACTGCAAATATAACGTTCTATTGTTTAATGTCCTTGGGACAGGGGCCATGGCGAGAATGCAATGATTGATATGAATAGTATGGGATGCGCAATAGCGTAGTGGACGATAAGGCAGGACGTTCCCAAATACATGTTACTTCACAACACTAGAATTCCGGGCTGGAGCACAGTGGATTTTGCAGACTGCATTACGCACAGACTCAATGGAAGTTTCAAATGTGATGTGAGTAAATAATCAGGCGTTTTCATACCGGGATGAGGGAATGATGTATGGATGCATGGACAGATGATTTAATTGAGAGTTTGCCATGTACATGGCTTTTCGGGATCTATCCCCTTCCCCTGCGCTATGTGATGCAGAGCTGCCATAGTGGGACCATCGTCTATCTGCCCTTGTTGAACCCTCCCTGTCTCGACGCGCCTTCAAACACTTGTGTCTATGCACGTTACGAATCCCATCTAATGGATTCTGTCTTAACAGACGCATGCACACAAACACTCGTTTGTAATAGTGTTTTCACCTCGATTTATATAGTTATGATTCGCAAGTGATTTTTGGGTGGAAATAATCCTTTTGAGTGGGCTAGCATGCATATGACTGTGGATTTAGTGTGATCATTGAAGTGAGTAATACAAATGAAGTTCTGATGCCCATGCTATTCTTTTTCATTTCATTTGGGTGACAGGTATCTCCTCCCCTTTTGCCGCTGCCATCTGTATGCCACTCCTGCAGATGGCTTTTACTCCCGACACCTGCTGCTTAGAGTTAATCAGTGGAGCACCATTACGATCTTATGGGACAATCGCCAATGGGCCACATGCCCTTACGCAGTACTAGTGGCTAGGAGCTACATATCAGCCTTTCAGCTGGACTAGTGCCTACCTAATGGGACGGCCCTGCGGTTCTCGGCGCTTCCATGTTGCCTTTTTGAACGTGAATGTAGCCCCTGTGTACCATGAAGGAACAGGGCGTCACACAAGAAGAAGCTGGTCATTTATTGCGGATGCAGCCCACAGTAATGAGAAATATTTTGGAGTTTATGACCTAATGGCTGTATGGGCTTGGTGAATTTGATGTGCATTAAAATTTGATTCTGATTTCAACCGTGTAGCGTTATTCTTTGCAAGTAATGTAGCATATTCCTATTTGTGGAGCGGTGTATTGTGAGGAGATCTGCATTGGGTTCCGGCTTCTGAGTATAGTTGCGTGGTACTGTACTGGCCGCGTTTGCCTACGAAGCCCAGTAAGGTCAGGGATGGGGCCTGCCATTATGACTGTTTTAATGATGTCATGCTCAGGGGCGGGGGATTAGCTTTTGTGTAACAGATGCCGGTCAGCCAGGTGGATTGGTGGAATGATGTGATTATCAGAAAATGGCTGGTCACAGGTGCCTGTGTTTGCGTGCGTTTCTTGGAGGGACACTGAGGTCATGTCCATTGGAATAGCTTCTGTATTCGTGCCATCTGTGCCCTGCAGCTCCCATTGGCCCCTCTTGAGATGAGCCTGGCTGCTCAGTCACTCTGCCAACTTGTGTGGTACATGCTTATGCTGATGGTTGGTTTGTTTACTGGCAAGGGTACAAGGCTGGTGCAGTCTCCCTCAGGATACTGCTTTGAATGTTGCCTTACACTGGTGTCAAGCAATGGGGGCCTGTTGTTGTTTTGTCTCATGTTTCAGTTCATATTGCTGTACTTGAACCTTCACGTGCCTGTGCTGCATCAGTACGGCAATGGTGCCATGCCAAATATGGATGGCCACTCACAAGGCACTTGGAGCCCCTACATTCATTTGTTCGTTGGCATGCATGGGTGACTTGTACATTTCACTGGTTGCATTGTGTAACTTCATTGCACCTACGAGGTGTTGTGCAATGTGGGCAGGGAGTGGTGTACAGGCACTCAGTAGGGCCATTTACGGTTGGTTCACGATGCCGTAATTCTCACCATGGCGGAATGGTACTTTCCGCCATGCTTGATGGCGTTAAGTGAATGTCCGCTAGGGTCAGCATTCGCGTACCGTTGCGCCATGGTGGTAATTACGGTTTGGCATGGCGCGCGTGCGCGTACTTGGTGCAGTTTGCGTTGGCGTTCACTACGGTGTCGCTGATGGCATCGTACTTTACGGTGACGGGTCATAATCGCACCGAGCGGTATTCGATGGCGGTATTGCATTTCCGCCATCATTTTTCAATTTCCGCCAGGGTCGTAATGAGGGCCATTGACATTTAGCTTGGCATACATGGTGTCTGGAGTTAGGGCCCTTCATACCATTGGGATTAAGACGAGAGAGGAAGGGGTAATGGACGTTCCGATACTTTGCTCCAATGGCATGAATCTGTTGCAGTCCTTGGAAGTTGAAGAGGCAAGACCCAAGTTAAAGCACAGGGTCCGCAGACCTCTCAAAAAGGGAAGAGAACGTTCTGCAGATGCAATGGGCAGAAACGACTGTCCCTCTAACGGAAGCAGAAGGCCTCTGCTGCAGCTGTGACGAACATGCATGTAAATTAATGCAGTTCTGGCAGGCTAGCAGGGCCCCTGTGATGGACGTTCAGAAATCCGCTGCCATGAAAGTGCTGGGACTCAGATGAGACAGTATTGAAGGTTCTGGTGTATTGTCCCGCTTTTGCATACCCATATTAGTTTAGGCGCATGGCCCCCAGAGCAGTAAAAGCGCAGTTCCCCGTGTCCAGTGACCTTGTACAATTGCAGTTATGTTCAGTGCGCCCCCTTCTGCACAGTCTTCAGTAGTGATCCTATTGTGAACAAAGCGCAGGCCTGGCCCTGCCCTCCTGTAATACATCACCCAATACTCCAATCACGGCATATAATGACAGGGTGAGCGAACATTAAATTAAACGCACGAAACTGAGCACCGTCGCCGTGGTAACCCGCGCAGCCTTCAACCTTTACCGAATGTGATTTATTTTCCTGGAAAGGCCCCGATCGAAACGGATGTTAATGTTAAATATGATGTTTGTTCAATAATTTACTCCATGCGTTCATGCACAGAGCCGTGCATCGGAGAGAGTGCGTTGTGGAAACCAATGGCCGTGGTGGAATCGGAGGACCCTGTTGCTACCGGCTAGATCTCCATGTCAACGACAAAGTGATTGCTGGCTCCTCCTGAGATGGGGAGTGGGGGTTCGCCCCCACCTTTCCCCTAGAACACAAACCCATGTTCTCAAAGATAAACATTGCCATAGTTCCAAATGCAGAACTGTGTACTGTCAATCAGCCGCAGTTGCATTGCAGTCATCGCAGTAATCAGACATTTCAGGGCCTGATTCATGGAACGTTTTCCAATGGGATTGCGCCATTATAAAACACTTCCATGAATCATCTCTTGGTTTCCATAAGATTCTTCGGTTGGAAAACACAGGAAGGTTTCCTTTGCGCGTATGGGATTTCCCATGCGCAAACTTAACTAGGGAGCACCTGAGCAATACATGCAGGTGACACCCCCTGGGGGTTAGGAGCAGGGCAGACTGGGACAGGAAATAGGCCTGGACACCCAACAAAAAGTGGCCCACCCCTCGCCTCAAAAAGTGGCCCACCCCTCGCCTCAAAAAGTGGCCCACCCCACAGCCTTAAAAAAAAGTGGCCCTTAAACCATCATCCATGCATTGTGTCGATTCACGATTTACAGAAAATGCTACTTATGGATGGTTCATGTGTCTGTTGCATGTTATGTTTGCTCACTTTTTTTTGTTTACGTTTGGGGGATTTTGGCTATTAGGTGCCTCTTTCACTTTAAGCCCAAACCATTGCATTAGAGTACAGATAGGGAAAATGGTAAATGAGGGGGACACAAAGTGTGCAGGTGTTGTTTGGTTATTTGCCCACCAATTGACTGTCCATGACCATGCTATTCCCCATGGCCATATCCACCCAGTTCCTGCCTGTCCCCATCCAAAACACCTCTTCATCATAATTCTTTGAGTTTGCTTTATTCAAGCCTTACCATCAAACTTTGCAGTGTTTTCTCAGGGCATCCTTCAACAGTTAAGGACTTCACTGGAGCTGTAAACTCACTAATGGTATAATAAAAAATGTCTTAGACAGGTCTGCCTTGAGCCCCAATGTGTGTCCTTCACTGAAGTCCTGTTAAAAACAGGAAGTGGGAAACACAACAGTTTTGCCTTATATAGTATTAGGCATTTGCCAGGCACACTGGTATTACATGCCCCTGCTTGTCACACTTTTTTGCTGCTACCACACGTATTAGGCACATCAGTGAGTTTCAATATAAACACAGGGGACAGGTATAAAAAGGGGTGACTATAAAGTCAGGAGCCCCGGATAAACTCAGTAGCAGTTGTACAGGGTATGTACACACTTATGGGTGGGGAAGGATTAACTAGAGCTGCTGTAAATTAAAGGTCTGAAAGAAATCAGGTCTTAACATTGTGAGTCATTATGCAATCTGGATGACACAAATGACACAAGTTGGGAAGAGACAGATGAGACACGAAACATCGATACGCAGATGAGACCCACAGCATGGTAGGTGGCAGATGAGAGACTTGGCATGGCTTGATCACATTTTGAATCTTGCATTAGTAAGTCGATGGAAGACATTGCATGGTTTAGCACATTTTAAATCCACCATCAGTGAGCAGAAATAACTCATGGCATTGATCTGTCAAGGCCTCAAAAATCTGGGAGTTTTTGCATGAAATTGTCACCAGAGATCCTGTAGGCACACAGCTGAACGTTCACTTTTCTGCATATCACAATCCTAGACACATTTAAAAGTAGGTAACAATGAAACATCACCAACGTAGATTTGTTCTCATAAACATTTTTGCATTGTCCACAGTCCTTACCAATAGTTTTTGCTCAGGAAGGTACCGCTAACTTGAGACCTAGCAGCCAAACGCCTATCATTTCTCACCACATCAAAATATGTTCATCATAAATAGCAAATTGCACCAATGATAGAACAATGAAAAGCCCGGTTAAATGATATGAAGCAGAGATGACAGAAGCAAGTGACACGTTGTCCGGTGACTCGTGCTTCAGTTAATAATGGGGAATTCTTGCTCAGAAACCATCACCAGTACCTGAAACAGGCGCACGATCAGGGAACACGTTTATATACCATTTTGTTTAATATGTTACAGCTATGTTCCGCAAGAAAATAAAACGTACACATTACTTGTATTGCAGTGTTTCTGCTCCAGCTGTATGCTAATAGTGTGCCTTGTTGCATGGGACTCTGTGACTTCCGTTACTCTCCAAAGACTGCACATTCGTGGAAACATCCAGATCCGCGCTGCTCCACAGTGACAATGACCTGCACAGTGTGTATCTGCCCAAAGATATGCTGCAACTATTGTGACACACTGTGCATTCCCATCAAAGTTAAACATGGCCTGCCCCCCCCTCATGTTAGTGATTATAAACCCTGCATTCTTTCTAAAATCCCTTAAAATCGCCTTACTGTGACTGAGCCTCGTGGGGGCGATCCTGATGGCTTGTGTGTTGTGATGGTGCTCCCTGTCAGTGCTGTCGACGTCAACGAGGAGAGTGCCGGGCCAGCTCAGTGCTGGAGTCGGACCCGGGTATTGGTGGGCCACTAGGCCACTGCAGGAGTCCACTGCAGAGCAGCCAGCCGGCCCCGCCACGCCCCACACCTGACCCCAAGGCCGCCTCCAAGCCCAAGTAAATCAAGTGCTGGCGATGGCAACTCTCTCTTCTATCTGAGAGAGGCCAGTGCTGCTGCTGCTAGTGTCTGAGGCGGGAGAGGGAAAGTGAGAAGGAGGTGGGCCCCGGCCGCAATGCTGTTGCTGAGATTACTGACTGAGCCTGCCTCATGTGTGTGCCTAAACATTTTTGCCCAGTAGCCAATCACCAACCCCAACACTCGAGATGTCATGATTGGCCTGACCTCTCGTGCTCCAGGCGGAGTCCCTGACAAATGTTTAATTGGCTTGTGAATCACTGCTGGCAATTTCCCTGGCCCCAGGCACTCAGACAACAAAGTTGCTTTCAACTTTGCAAGTGCAATAACAATTTATTTTTGGCACTTGCAAAGTTGAAAGCAACTTGCAAATAGCCAGTATCTGTGCAGCAGGACTGACTCAAGCCTCAAGGTTTTACAATTCCCAAGGCGTCGCCGGAAGATGCCCAATCAAGCCAGTGAGACCACTTAGGCAGCAGGCGGCCAGCGATCACGGCCCCTCTATAATTCATCAAAGCAAGGTAACCAACACTTACTTTAAGAACGTTTATGTGTGTTACCTTGCTTTGATGAATGGATCAGGAAAGTAACTTGCGTTACTTAAAGTAACGTAAGTTACACAAACAAAAAATATTGCACCTCAAAAAACTGGCCCAGGGTGGCTTGTTCATAAATTCAGCCCCCAGGTCCTCAAAGTCATTCGGCCACGGGCCGATTGACTGATAGCCCAATCCAACGCTGCTAAGGAGTAGGGCTCAAGGCAGCACAGGAACTCGAAGGTGGAGGTATAAGGGATTGGGGGTTCTAGAGGGGGAGAAATAGGCTTGCATGCAGTGATCAGAGACTATTGTGATGCTCTATGCAACACAGAATATTCAGTTCCTGCTTGATGTCATGGACGGAGGGGGGGGAAGTCTTATCTGCACTGATAACCTGTCCCAGAGACAGAGTGCATAGAAGGAAACGCTTGTTTCTGTTTTTTTTTTTTCTTGCAGTTCTTTGGTTCCATTCTGGCGATGTTGTGGCTCCTGGTAGTGTGCTGGACGCTGGAGATGGTGAGTTTCTAGGCTGGTAGAGTGGTGTTTTGGTAATGGCTGATTTGTATTTGAAGAAGTAGCCAGGGCAGTTCGATGAGGATGATATATTTTTATTTTATGTATTAATTGTGCATTTGTAAGTGTCCTGTGATGAGGAATGCCGAAGTGTGTTGGACGGTTCTCCGAGGGACCAAGGTAACATCCTGAACTCCTCTGAGTAGGGTATTGCCACTGTCCAGGTGAGAGATGACCACGTTTTGGACAAACGGAGGCCGGTGGTATGCTGCTTGAGTCTTCTAAGTGATGTGCGATTTGAATGGGAGGTCACGGTCAATGGTAAGGCTGAGAAATTGAGCACATAGAGACTGTGGCTCAGTCAATTATTATATAATTCAGCCAATTCTGGACTTGGGCATGCTTTTTGGGGTTTCTTAAGAAAATGAATTTGGTCTTTGAGGGGTTAAGCTTTAGGTAAACACTTGGAATCCAGCCTTGAATGACAGTGCTTGAATCGAAGGATGGCATTGATGCATGGATCAGGCTAACTCTTTGAACCTATTTTTTTGTGATCAAATTAAAGGCATCCAAGTAAAAGTTGTCTTAATTAGGCAACAACAGCCAGAGCAAGAGAAAATTGTCACTATTCAACTACACTAGTTTGTGAATAAGGAGTTCCTTTTAGACCTGCTTCAATCAGGATTCTGCCCAAAATTTGGGACGGAAACAGCTATGGTGTCAGTTTGGTAGCACATCAGGGGCAAATCTCGCTGCTGGTAATGTTAGAAACAAATATGTTTTATAATATATATTGGTGAACAAGGACGTGTTTCTTGATAAATTGAAAAAATATGTATTTTTCTTTGGTTTAAGATTCTATTTATGCATCTTTAGAGTGATTGAAAATCATTTTATGTTATCTAATTATGCAAACATAAGTTGGGAACGCACCTATGTAATGTGGTAATGTTAGACTTGACAACAGTGTTTGACACTGTGGACTGTGGGATGTTTTTACCCATGCATCCAAGCCCTACCTCAAAAACTGTGCAGTACTGGCATTGAAAACATCATGATGGCCAGAGCTTCCCAGAAAATGCCCAGGGAAGTGCATGAAGAATAGGCTGCCACCCATTTTGCCGATGTTATGGGCACAGAAGGACACTGCCTAAAACCACCATTGGACTACCCACACCGTAGTCTGAAACCATTGGGAATGGCAATGCTGATTGCCAAAAGCAACCTAGAATTGTGGGGAATTCATTTTCTTAAATCCAAAAAGGGGTGCAGTACCAGTACTCACCACTATCAGAAAGCCGGTGTTTTAAAACCACCAGATTTTGTTTAAAACTGAATAAATGAACCCAAGGCAAGCCAAAGAAAGACTTACTGAGAGGTGGATACAATCTAAAGTTATATTCTGAAGTGACTTGAAGGTTTATAACAAGACTGGCTGAGCTGTGGATTTCAGCAGTTTAAGTAAATTTGGACTGAAAGACACTAAAAACCTAAATGTTTAAAAGAAATGAGTGACCTACTTTTGAGTGTCACATAGGTTGCAATTGTTTAAATGTCATAGTCTTAAACTTAGAATCAGCATCCTAGCTGCATATGTAAAAAATTGTCTTGACTTAAACTGGGGAACAAAAGTGACATTAGCTGGGGCCTGGCTTAAGGAACTGAATTCTGCCCACCAGCTACCCCCGACAGGAGTTGAGACTTGCACAACATCTGTGTTCCCAGGCCTAGCTGCCCTTTTGCTGCTCCCACCAAAAGGGATATGACACTTCTCTGATTGAATTACCTGGGCTCTGCAGGAAATTGAACAAAGCCCTGTCCTGACTCAGGCAAATGTTTTACTATGGGGGCCGTAAAAAGTGGCTTCCTCCTGGAAGTAAAGGGGAGGAGCACTGCCTGTGAGAGCAAGCTGGCTTGGCAGAACTGGAAAAACCAGAAATTCAACCTTGTGCTGGGGGGAAACCACACCCCTGTAGCCAGAATATGGTTTTAGAAAAAGATGAATAACTCATAGTACGGACTTGTCATAATTATTTAAATGATACCATAATTCTTGTGATTTTTCTGCCCACATTTTAAGAGGTTTTTAGAACCGGTGGCATGATCTGGGGGCAAGCTAGCAGTTAAGAGGGTATTACTTAAAATGTATGCATGTTAAAAATCTGATACTTCATCAAGTAATGTCCATACTCCTTGCGCACATGTGTGTAAATTTGGGTTAATGTCCGATATTGCGAAACCAGTTGAAAAGTGCAAATGTCGCCATATCTGACTGCAAGCTCCCAGGAAGAGCTGATTTGGACAGGGTATACCTCCTGTGATATGTGAGGGGTGCATGTAATTTTAAACAAATGTGTACCTGTGCAAATATGTCTTTTTGAGCAAATATAGATTGTGTGTAAAGTTGACAGGGGTGGGTTCTCTGTACCATAAACAGACCTCATCATGATGACACTTCATTTCATTCCCCCAATCAAGGGGAAGAGGATGAAGTGGCCAATGACAAGTGGAGAGGGGTAGAGCCTAGTGATGCTGCACACACACCCATTTTCAAAACACATAAAAGCAGACAGTCAGGCCAGATAGGGACCTTCAATTCCATTTGCTGCAACGCGCTCTGCCGGACCATACCACATCCAGAGATCCAGACTTTAAATCCAACAATCTCCAGAATCCAGAGAGGCTAGACCAGCAGAGCAGAGCTGACCCAGACCACTGTTAGCAGAACCAGAGAGCTGACCCAGATCACTGTGAAGTGCAGAGACCAGACCAGAGTCCAGTCTAAAACCTGACCAGATCCGTGGCGAGGCCCATTTAATTCAAAAATATAGTGTGAGTACCTAGCAAGACTGTGCAGAACCAATCTCTTAGTTAAAATAATATAATTCAATCTTTTTTAATCTAAGTAGAACTGTCTCCTAACTGTCACCTGTCATTTGCAAAGCGGTCACCTGTCATTTTCTAGTTGCTAGCTGTCACTTGTCTTTTTGAACTTTAACATTTCAAATCTGAAAAACGACCTTTACCATATTGCTCATATCTCCGTGACCGTTTGTCTTAGAGACCCCCGATACTTTCGCCGTAATCGCGAAAAACGCACTCGCCAATTTGCCGCGATTTGCAAATTTCTCAACGTGTGAAAACAGCAGTTTTCTTGCTTTCAGTTGCCAAAAATTCGTTTAACCTGCTAGTTACTCCTAGATCCTTGCTAAAGTGAGCCTGGACTAATATTAACTTGATACCACTCACCCTGAACCTCTAGAGGGAATTAAAAGCATTTTAGCATATTTTTCACTTCATTGCCAGCACATATAAAAGCATTTTGGGCCTGTGTTTCCAACTTCTGTAGTCTAAGCTGCTGGGGTGAACTGAATTACATTTGATTGCATTTCTGAGAACTGTGTGCTTTCCTTCCATTTCCTTGCATTGCATAAAGGGGGGAGGGGATTGCCAGAGAAAAGTGATTACATTGTTTTGTTGTACGTATTTTCTGTACTGCATTTTCATTCCACCTTGCATCCATTTGAAACTATAAAGTATTGTTGCTATCTTATCCATCCTATAACCACTCATCATTGATTATAAAGAAGTGTGCTAGTGCCAGACTATCCATTATTGATTACTGCTCAGATTCAGTGTGATATTCAATTATTAATTTATTATAAAGCGTGATATATATATATTGTTTAATTTATCAAATAAACCTTTTAACATGCAAAACAGAACTACTTCTTGGCTCAGTGGGGTCAGGGGGGGTCCAAGAGAGGGGTGTTATATAGGGGTAGTCACCCAGAACGCATGAACTGGACATAAAGATATATTAATAAGGGTTTCCATTCAGTATCCCAGACTAGGCATTGACTTAGCTGTAGTGTTGAATTGAATCCTCTTACAGGACCATGTGCTTCTTACGAAACGTCTGAGGCGCTAAGTGTTTAATGGCGCAGTAAAATGCTGGGCGCCGTTAAACACTTAGCGCCTTACTACGAGGTCCCTTAAGGATGGTCTATTCAAAGGTCGTCAGTTGGTTCAACTCCTTTAAGTCAGACCGCCGCAAACAAGTGAGGTTGGGAGGTTTTTTGTCAGACTCCATTGGACAGGAATGTGGGGTCCCCCAGAGATCCTCATTATCACCTTTATTATTTAATCTTTATCTGACACCACATATGGATATACTGCAGAAGCATAGGGTTTGGTTCCAGTCATATGTCGAGGACACACGCTGTTCATTAGACTTGATCACTTGGAGGAGGCCTTTGTGAGGATAACAGTCTACATGGATGAATTCAGCAGCCAGATGTAAGCCAACTCTCTTTTTCTGAATTCCAATAAAACAGAGATTGCTTTGTTCGGACCAAAACATCTCCTTAAAGACGATAGATGTCCCCTGCCTTCAGCCATGCTCGATACCGAATTAGAATTCGTTCCCATGTTAAAAAAACCTAGGCAGTATATAAAAGAATGATATGGGCTTTGAAGGGCAAATCAGAGCTAAAATGGAGGCCATTTTCTATTTTCTGCGACTTCTCAGACAAGCTGTCCCAGTGAATGATTGTCCCTTAGTGGTGCAAGCTGTAGTAAACTTACAGTTGGACTATTGTAATAGTCTGTTAGTTGGGGTGCCGGCTAAACAAGTCCAATGTCTTTTCAAGGCTCAAAACGCCAAAGATCCGAATGGTGTTTGGGGTTAGAAAGTCCCAACCCATCTATGGCTTATGGCAATCTCTCCACTGGCTAGCGGTGGAGGACAGGATCAAGTTTAACATCATTTGCCTGATATACAAAAATCTTAACAACTTGGCTCCCGCATATCTGACTGAACAATTAAAGTTTTATCAGCAAACACAGGCCCTCCGATCCCAGAATAAGTAATTCCTGATGATTCACTCGTTGTCCTGTATCTTCAGAGGTGGCCAAAGATTTTTGTTTTTTTGGCCCCAAAGAATGGAACCTTCTCCCATTGGAGATTAGGAAGATGGAGTTTTTCCCTAAGTTCCATAAGCAGTAAAAACATATGTGTTTAAATAAGTATAGGAACCACTAGATATCTGTCCATCAGTTTATGATTGTTCAAACTTGTTGCATTATATATCAACTGTGTCTGCTGAGTGTCATCTCTCTATTGGTATATCTTGTTTTGAAGGTTGGGGAGGAGTTCCGGCGGAGGTTCCATGGACATTTTGAAGATGACAGGGGAAAGTGCAGAGCCTTTTTAAACTCTCTTAAATGGTTGAACACAATCCTGAGGGATCAATCTTTTTAATGTTTGAGAACGGACAGCGCTACATGTTTCAATAACTGTGGTTGTTATGAGATTTTTGTCAGGGCCAAAAGGGTTCCGGGTGTTCTAAAAAAGATCAAAAATGACAAATCTTGAATTCAAAAAGCTGGAAAAGCAGAATAAGTTTACACATGTATTAATCCGTAAATAGATACCAGATGTCAAGTCTATTGGTGAAACTGCACAGACAAATGCGGACTGCAGCAGCTACTTGATGAATCAAAACCCATTTGTCAGAGAAACGAAAGGGTGTTTTTTTATAGCGAGCAGAAGAGAGCTTAACTAAGGCAAGGTAGCAGTGGTCCCCTGCATCTGTGTTGAGCATCATTAATGACATGAAAGGTGTCAGTCTCTATGCTGTGATCCTTTCATACAACTGGAAAGCATAAGTCTTCACAATTACTTTGCCATGGAAGGGTAGATGCTTGATGGGATGACAGCTGGCCAGGTCAACAGAGTTGAGTCTGAGATTCTTCATCAGGAGGGGATTTGTACCTCTTTCAGTGTTTCTTGCAAGGTACCTTGTGTGAGTGATGTGTTGATGGTGTGGAGGAGTCCTTTGAGTGTTTTGACAAGCATGCTGTCAATGAGTTCCTGTGTGTACCAAGGTCTGGAGGGCTTATTTATTTATTTATTGCATTTGATTAGACGACCAAACCCTCAGGTGTCACGGTATAGGTTACATACATCTTAGGCATGTTAAGCAGTTACATCTTGAGCAGCTTGAGCAGTTACATACATCTTGGGCATCATGAGCAGTTACATAGGTATAAAGAGGACATGTAGGTTCCACAAAAAAACGCGAGGTACATACACGTTAGGAGTCATACAGACTGAGGACACATACTGTGCTGGACTTGCGCTGTTAGTATTTGTAAACAGCCAGGTTTTTAGTAGCTTCTTAAACTTCAGGAAGGTAGTTTCATTGCTAAGGTGGGCTGGAAGTGTGTTCCAGATACGAGGAGCTGCTGTGGGGAAGCTAGCGTTACCTGCTCTGGAGGTTGTGAAGCGTGGGATGTGGAGTTGTGTATTTGCATTGGATCTGAGTGTTCTGGCTGTGGTTTTGTGAGAAATACTTTTGCTGAGATAGATGGGGGCGTTGTCAGAGATGCATTTATGGGTGCTGGTAAGATTTTTGTGGAGAATTCTAGCTTGTTCTGGAAGCCAGTGGGCGTCTCTTCTGTGTTGAGATATGTGCTCTCTTCTGTTAATGCCCCAAACTGCTCTAAGGGCTTTGTGTTGGAGGAGTTGCAGTGTGTTCTTTCTAGAGGTGCCTAACAGCAGAACGTTGCAGTAGTATATCTTCGTTAGGATAAGGGCTCTGGCAAGTGTGATGCAGTTTTCGGCAGAGAGGAAAGTCCTGCTTAGTGTGATGAGTTTGGCTGTATATGCCGTGGCAGAGGCAAGTGTGCTAATATGCTTATTCATGCTGAGACTAGAGTCAAGGTAAACTCCTAGAGTTTTGACTTTGTGGGATATAGGGATAGGGGTACCGTCTTTCACTAAGGATGTGTAGTCAGGATGGAGTTTTCTGAGTCTGGCTGGAGAGCCAACTACGAGGATCTCTGTTTTTTCACCATTGAGACAGAGGGCCTCATTAGGACCCTGGCGCTAAGTGTTTAACGGCGCAGTAAAAGGCTGTGGCGCCGTTAAACACTTAGCGCCTTACTACGAGGTCCCTTTGCGGGACCCGACATGAACGGCTGGTCTAGACCAGCCGTTAAAGTAGGGACCCGCAAAGGGACCTTGGTGCTAAGTATGGTACCGCAATTTGCAGTACCGTACTTAGCGCCTTCCCCATTCCCATAGAGCCCTATGGGGCGAAAATGGGAATGGGGAAGGGCCATGGTTGAATGGGGAATTACCGCCCTGCCAACCTCGGAATGGGGTGGTAATTCCCCATTGAACCATGGCGGACCCGTTACAACACCGGCACCATCCATGGTGCTAATAGCGCCATGGTTTAGCACCGGTGTTGTAATGAGGGCCAGAGACTATTATTAGCCATCCAGTTTTGGATGAGGGAGTAGATTTTGTTAATGCATGCCGTGTCCTGTTCGAGATACCTGTAATAGGTGTAAGTATTTGTGTGTCATTGGGGCAAAGTTTGTATAAATTACTCCCATAGCATCTAGTTCTTGCACTACTCCCATTTCGGTTGAGTCAAAGTTTTTGTACTGCATTGGTGTTGTTGGTCTCATGCAGTCAGGATGTGATTGAATGTGCTGAACTGGTCATTGACATTCTCCAACACATCATAAATGAAATAAGGTGATAACATATCCTTCTAGTGTATCCACTGGGAAGTTCTTGAAGGAGCAGGCAGTGTTTTGGTTGTTGTGGGTAGAGTCTTTTAGGGGGGAAGTGTGTCGGTATGGGAATGGGTATCGGTATGGACGTGGTATGGGTATGGTTTATCCAGTCCAAAGGTACGGGATATGTGATGGCTTTAATGGTAGTGAATACTGAGTAAAGTGTTTTCTCCTATTGGGAGTTGGCTCTATTATGAGTTGTTTGATGTCTATGGTGTTGACAAGTTCAAATAGTGTTTCTCTCATTGTTTTGATGACTTGTCTCCCAGTCATGTTGAGGTCTCAGGGGAAGTTGTTATCTGTGTTGATGGATGCTTTTGTGATGATGTCTGTGATTTTACTGAGAAAGGCCTTGTTGGTTTAGGGTGGTTGATAGATCAGTTGGAAAGTGGCGTCCTGAGCATGAATACTCAACATGTTGCAGGTGCAGAGTAACATAGATGCAGATGTGGTTTGCTCCTTCATGGTTCATGCATGCCCAAGAGTGGATAATAGTGAGTCCTCCTTTAGTCTTCCATATCAGACCCCTGTGTTGGATTCTTTAGCTGTGTGGATGAGGACATCCACGAAGTATGTGGAGATGGGAGTGAACCATGTCTTTGTATTAAAGAGTATGTTTAGTTTGTGAGTAGTGATGAGATCAGGAATTTTATCTACATTTGATACTGTCAAGCAAGCAAAGAATTAAGTTGGGAGTGTGTTTAGGAGTTGTAGTGTGTGTGTGTTAATGAGTGAGATGTGGATGAGATTGTCTAGGAGCAAGATGCATTTGTGGTCTTTGTGTGTGGATGAGTGTGGGTATTGACAATGGGGAGTGTGGTGTTATGCAAATGCTGCTGGCTTACCTTGGATGTGTTTAGCAGTGGTTTCAGACAGGAATTACCCTTTTTCATGAACCCTTCTCTTTGGACATCCACGCAAATGTAGCCCTGCAATCCCAGAGGAATGAGGGGAAAGACAGGTTGCGGATGACAAAATAAGTAGAACAATTAGAAGTAATTAGTAGGTAGGCGGGCATGGATCACATGAACTACATCCACTAGTACTAGCTGACCAACTGAAAATTAAAGTAAGGCTGGCAAGTAGCATAAAAGGGAACAAAGGGTGGGCTGACAAAACAGCACCAAAACACTAGTAGAGATTCCATTTTGTCTGGAAGTTGTGTCAGATGTGGGAGTATGAGAGATTGATAAGTGGTAATGTTAGCCTTCATTGTTATGCTTCCACTCCGAGATTGACCTCGCATTTTGCTAGACTTCTTTGTCGCCATAGCATCATGAAGTCAAATAATATTGAAGTCACTTGACAACAAAAGATCTGTAATTAAACAATTCAGATGCCAACCGCAGCTGTTTAAGTGATACCAGGCTAGTCTACAGTTTTCTGTGGTCTATTTTGTAAGATCCACTATTGCCATTTCATTTAATTAGCATTCCAATCCAACCAGGCTGCAGGCAATTGAACGAGCACCATAGCTACATTGGCCTTTAGATAATGTTCTGCCAGCGTCAATACCCTTCTTTTCCAGGGTATTTGGGGCAGCATGTAGGCTAAATTGCCCTGGCACCTTGATTTGATTCAGTTTATAATTTTATAGAGCACACATACATGCAACCAAGGAGGCGTCACAGTGATGGAATGCAAATGAAAATAATGCATGTATTACAATAGAAAGTCTTTTTTTAAATTGATTTTGCTGATTATAATCAACTTTTCAGTTTATAAAATTATTAAATATAACGTTTCATACACATTGGATTGATTACAAAAGTCATAAACATCAATTGTGAAATTAAATGTTAAAAAGATAGCAATAAAAGAGCACATGAACATAACTAATTAAACAGACAAGAAATATGAGAAAAAACTACAAGAAGCCCTGATTAGTTAAATGGGCAGAGCAAAGTGAAAATAAAAAAGGATATGCATAATTTACCCATAAATAATTGCATGTCAGCTTATTGCATTTTAAAAAGGTGTCATGTTACACAATTAACACTATCTAATTAACATCCAGATTACTCATCATTATCTAGATGTAATGCATGTAAAAAGTTCATTGTTGTGATTCTCACTGCTGTTCTGTTCATACAAAAAATTAACTGCAAAAAGGATTCAGTATCTAGGATCTTGAGATGTTTAAAATGTCTTTTCAAGTGCAAACAACGTTGTTCGTTAAGGCTAATACACTGAGTTATAAGATGTTTCGAGGTTTCCTGTTGAGTGACTTGTTTACAGAAATGACAATGACAGTCTTTTTCCACAGCTTAATAAATGAGTGTTCTGATGAACATACAAATATGGCTAATATGTAAAGGAGTTGATTAGAGTCTGGAGCTAATAGACATACAAACAATTCATTGCCAAAACTATTCGGTATCTAGGATCTTGAGATGTTTAAAATGCCTTTTCAAGTGCAAATGACGTTGTTCATTAAGGCTAATACACTGTGTTATAAGATGTTTCGAGGTTTCTGGTTGAGTGACTTGTTTACAGAAATGACAAATGTTCTGTTCTTTGGAAATTATGTTTCGTTGGGATAACACCTCTTTAGTGGGCCACAAATTGAGTCTCAGGAGATAATTCATAGAATTTCGCAGAAAAGTGTCGCAAGCGGCTGGCGCAGAGTGTCCGCGTGCGATTGACTGCGCCAGGCACGTGCGCTAAAACCGATTTCCGCGCACAGCGTATTCATGGATTTTAGGCTTCCAAACCAGCCGTGGCGCAGAGAATCACAGCTACCCTGCAGCAGCGCCAGTAACGCCCCCAAGAATGCCCTCGCGCAAGGAAAAGCCATCAAAATCGCTAAATCATCGCAAAGGGCTGCGCTAACCCTGGACCAGTTCACCGGGCTGGCAAACAGCAAACGCCAAGCGGGGAACGTGTATTGCAGGGGTGCGCGGGAAGTTCCACACGCGACTGGCCCCGTGCAAGCAGGGTACGTATATTTCAGGGGTGCGCGGGAAGTTCCACACGCGATTTCAGCAGGGTACGTGTATTTCAGGGGTGCGCAGGAAGTTCCACACGCGATTTCAGCAGGGTACGTGTATTTCAGGGGTGCGCGGGAAGTTCCACACGTGATTTCAGCAGGGTACGTGCATTTCAGGGGTGCGCGGGAAGTTCCACACGCGAATGGGCCAGTGCGAGCAGGGTACGTGTATTCCATGGGTGCGCGGGAAGTTCCACACGCGATTCCATCAGGGTACGTGTATTTCAGGGGTGCGCGGGAAGATCCACACGCGAATAGGCCAGTGCGAGTAGGGTACGTGTATTCCATGGGTGCGCGGGAAGTTCCACACGCGATTTCATCAGGGTACATGTATTTCAGGGGTGCGCGGGAAGTTCCACACGCGATTGTCCCAGTGCGAGCAGGGTACGTGTATTTCAGGGGTGCGCGGGAAGTTCCACACGCGATTGTCCCAGTGCGAGCAGGGTACGTGTATTTCAGGGGTGCGCGGGAAGTTGCACACGCAATTTCAGCAGGGAATGTGTATTTCAGGTGTTCTGGGGAGTACTACACGTGAATTGGCCGTGTGGGTCCTCCCAGGTGTACGCTCCACAACCTCGACGTCCCCTGCAGGCAGCCCACACCACGGGGGACTACCCTGCACCCCTGCTCATGTCCCGCAGGCAGCCCATCCACCATGGGCATGCCCCCCAGCCAACCCACATGTCACCTTGCACTACTGATCAACAATGCATGTCTCCCACCACCCCCACCCCCAGCACTGTGGGGCACCTGCCAGCAGGCCCCCACTCATGTCCAACTCATGTTTCCCACCACCCCCACCCCCCTGCACTGTGGGGCACCTGCCAGCAGGCCCCCACCCATGTCCAACTCATGTACCCCGGCACCCCCACCCCCCAGCATTGTGGGGCACCCTCCACCAGGCCCCCACCCATGTCTCCCACCACCCCCACCCCCCAGCCACCAGGGGCAGCCTCCACCAGGCCCCCACCCATGTCTCCCACCACCCCCACCCCCCAGCCACCATGGGCAGCCCCCACCAGGCCCCCACCCATGTCTCCCACCACCTCCACCCCCCAGCCACCATGGGCAGCCCCCACCAGGCCCCCACTCATGTCTCCCACCACCCCCACCCCCCAGCAGTGCAGGGGCAGCCTCCACCAGGCCCCCACCCATGTCTCCCACCACCCCCACCCCCCAGCAGTGCAGGGGCACCCTCCACCAGGCCCCCACACATGTCTCCCACCACCCCCACCCCCCTGCCACCATGGGCAGCCTCCACCAGGCCCCCACCCATGTCTCCCACCACCCCCATCCCCCAGCAGTGCAGGGGCACCCTCCACCAGGCCCCCACTCATGTCTCCCACCACCCCCACCCCCTGCCACCATGGGCAGCCTCCACCAGGCCCCCACTCATGTCTCCCACCACCCCCACCCCCCAGCAGTGCAGGGGCAGCCTCCACCAGGCCCCCACTCATGTCTACCACCACCCCCACCCCCCAGCAGTGCAGGGGCAGCCTCCACCAGGCCCCCACTCATGTCTACCACCACCCCCACCCCCCAGCAGTGCAGGGGCACCCTCCACCAGGCCCCCACTCATGTCTACCACCACCCCCACCCCCCAGCAGTGCAGGGGCAGCCTCCACCAGGCCCCCACTCATGTCTCCCACCACCCCCACCCCCAGCAGTGCAGGGGCAGCCTCTACCAGGCCCACACTCATGTCTCCCACCACCCCCACCCCCCTGCCACCATGGGCAGCCCCCACCAGGCCCCCACCCATGTCTCCCACCACCCCCACCCCCCAGCCACCAGGGGCACCCTCCACCAGGTCCTCACAATCCCCAATCATGTGCGTAATGGTCAGCCTCCACAGCCAAAAAGCCCTACCAAGTAACCCATTCACCCACATGGAAATGGAAATCACATGTTACACCCCCAATGTTCATGAAGCTAATGAACCCATGTCCGTCACACACAATGGTTGCAATTGAATGGGAAAACACCCAACATGACATGCATGAAACCAATGAGATGATACCACACAGTGAAGTATGAAAACAAAATTGTATTGAAAAAAATAAAGAATGCTAAAGAAAGGAAACAAACTACAATGGGAATAAGAAAAAATAAGCTGCATGTCCGTATTAAAAAAAAAACTGCAAATCAGAATCCAAAAAAATGTCGTCCAAAGTCAAATGTAAAAAAATCTCTATGCAATAAAGAACTATGTAAAAAACTACCAAGGGTCCATGAGCCCAACTGAACAAAGGAAACCTACTAAAAAACCTAACTAAAAATCAACTATATACAAAAAGTGGAGCAGTGTCCGTCGACTCCAAATCATAATAAGAAACAAAGGAAACCTAAAACTAAAGAACTACATACAAAGGCGGCGGGCAAGTCCAGCGGCTCACTCCGTGGTGTCCCGGGCCAGGGCATCATCGAACTCCTGTTCGATGTCCCGGAGGTGGTCCAGTTCCATGGCCCCGAGGGTCCGCAGGGACGACGCTGTGTCCTCCTCCAACCCCCTGCGGATTGCCTCGAGGCACTCGGCCCGCCTCAGGGCCCTCCGCATGGAGTTCTCTGCCCTGACCATTGTGAGCCACGCCTCTTCCACCCGCCGCCGCTCCGCACCTATGGCGTGGCCCAACCGCTGCCACACGGAAGACACTCTCTGTCCTGGGTCCCCCTGCCCTCCGGCCAATGCCTGCCCCTCCGATGTCGAAAGTCCCGAGCCTTCATGTCTCCCACCATGTTGCTGCTGCTGCTCTGCCTCTGCCCGTGCACTGCCTCCTGCTGCCTGCACATCCTCCGCCGGCTGGGGTGCAGTTGTTGATGTGGCCACCCCTGCTGGACCTCTGACTCCCGACTGTGGCCGGGATGCCTCCTCCACCAGCCTGGCCGCACCGTCAGAGGCAGCTCCACAGGGCACCCAGGTGACTGATGGGTGGGAAGATGGCACAGAGGATGACTGGCGCGTAGGGGGTCCAGTTGAGGAGGGGGTCGGAGCAAACCCCATCAGACGGAAGAATCCGGGCTGGGTGACCTGTCCCAGCAGGCTGACGTGGTCAACGAGCCATTCGAGATGACGTGCAGTCTCTCCATGAAAAGACTGCAGGTCACCTCGCATGGCCCGTTGACGCAACGCCACACCAGCCAGGACAGGCTCAACCCGGACCTGGATGGCCAAGTCCGCAGGCAGAGGAATGCCAGTTGACGTCAGCTCATCCCCTGCCTGAAAACGGGTCTGGACGTAGGCATCCCTGCTGGTGCAAGATGATGCAGGGACAGGATCGGGGACAGGATTGCACACAGGCACCTCCGCGGCGGCCTGTGCTGCCTCCTGTCCCTGGTCCTGCACTGCACCACTAGCACCAGTGGGATCCCCACCTCCAGACCCCATCTCTGGTGCTTGCACGGCCTCCTCCTCCGCCAAACCCCCCACGAACCTGGATGACTCCGTGCCATCTTCCCCTGTTGGGCCCTGTGGGGTCCCAGCTGCCCCTTCTGCTGCCGAGGAGTCCAACTGCAACCTCTGCCTCTTGGACCTCCCCCCGGCAGCTGCGGCTTGGGACGCGGCACCGGACTCCTCACTCCCCGACGAGATGACAACACGGGAGGGGAGCCGGGCCTTGCGTCTCCGGCTGGCAGTCGGATCCCCGCCGCTGTGCTCCACAGCACCTTCTCCGCCCTCTTCATCAGTTGACGCTGCAGACAGGGAGAAACAAAACACAGGCATCAGGGCACTGTACAATGGACACATACACACATGACAGTTGCACATGAGTGGCATTGGCAAACCTCAGACATGTCATCACAATCCCCAACACACATGTCATTGCAACTCGCACACATGAGCCATACCACAGCCATATCGCAACTGCCAGCACCATCCCTACACATACAACAGCATCAGCAGCCAAAGGGGAGCCAGACATCACATGCAACACAGGAAGTGCACCACACATGTACACACACCACCACACTTGCATGCATGTGTACACATCTGCCAAGTGTCGCACTGTTCAGACGGGCATCCATGTCACATCTGCCAATCAGGCTTCCACATACCGCTGTCACATGCATCCATGTTGCATCACTGTTGCACCCTTGTCAAATACACACACATGCACATGTACACAGTGCTCATACATGCAGCCGAAAACAACATACATGCGTGACATCACGGACATGCCTACTTACATACACATTCATCAATACATGTGTGCACGCACAACTGCATTTGCCATGCAAGCCTACACACACAAGCACCATCCATGTCTCACACATTACAGCCCTCGCATGTGTCAGCCCCAAGGCCCTGTACACCCCACCCATACTCGACCCCATACAAACAGATGTGCAACCTGCACAATACCGAATAATCACCACACGCACTGCTCACAATCAGGATGCATGTACACTCACCGCTCGACTCCAGACGGGTCTGCTTCTCTAGGACCTGGACGTGGAGCGCTGGGGATATGCGTTCCAGGACCCCCATCTGTTCTTCCGACAAGTGGCCCCGGCGCCCCTTGGCATCCGCTGCCTTCAAGAGGCGCCGGGCCTTGTTCAGGGTCCAGGACCTGAAGTCCTCCCAGCGCTTCCTGACATGTTGTACGTCCCGGACTGCCACCCCCTCCGCGTTGATGGCAGTCACGATGTCAGTCCAGATCCGAGTCCGTCCTTCCTTGTCGGCGCGGGAACTTCCGAAGAGGGCATCATACTGCCCCAGGACTTGCTCCACCAGGACACCAACTTCGGTGGCACTGAAGCTGGTGCCCCTCTGCCTCTCTGGCCGGGGGTTGTCAGTGGTCACAGATGGTGTTTGCCCCGACATGACAACCCCAGAGGCAGGAGTGGGTGGGCAACTGGGTCCTGGGTCTGGGCTGTGGAGCGATGGAATTCCAGTCGGGAGTCTTCGGTTCCAGCAGGGGTGGTCACAGCAACAGCACCCCTGGCTGATGTGCAGGCAGCAAATGGCAGTGCATGTGGGCAGCAGGCAGTCAGGCAGCAGCAGATGGCAGGTGGGAGCGTGCTCGGGGCTCTGGGGGGCAGTAGTTCGGCCTTCTGGGCAGGAGCGTGGTCTTCCGTGTGCTTACGCGTGGCCAGCTTGTTACGGAGTGATTTGGCACGTGAAAATCCTGCACGTCAGCGTGAAAATCGAGGAAAGGCCCTTAGCGCGTAAGCGCGTCAGCACGCATACGCGATTCTATTGGACCAAAGGCCCTCAGCGCGTAAACGCGTCAGCACGCATACGCGATTCTATTGGACCAAAGGCCCTCAGCGCGTAAACGCGTCAGCACGCATACGCGATTCTATTGGACCAAAGGCCCTCAGCGCGTAAACGCGTCTGTGACGTGACCCGCACGGGTGTTTCCCACACAGCACGTAATGATAGAGCACACGTGGAAAGACTGCACGTCAGAGTGTCATCGCGTGTAATTGGACAGCACGTCAGAGTGTCATCGCGTGTAATTGGACAAAAGTGCGCGTACACGCGATTTGCCTATGTACGTGTATATCAGGGGTGCGCGGACACTTACACACGCAAGTACGTCAGCGCACCTGTATCCCGGGGTGCGCGGGAATTTCCACACGCTATTGGACTGGGTACTGGATTTCAGGGGTGCGCGGGTCACACGCTCGCCTACAACACGCGCAACGCATTAATTTGCGCGCTAACAAAATAACAAGCTCAGACGCAGGATGAGCATACCGTTCCTAGCAGCAGTGGGCGTGGCCTACCAAAGGAGGAGGAGGAGGATAGTCAGGGCCAGAATATTCACACCCAGAACCAACCTTTTCGGGATGCCTGATGACCAGGTGCATGGGAGGTACAGGTTTCCACCACACATTATACTGGACCTGGTGAGTAAGTGGGAGGATGACCTCACATCACCCACCCTGTGCTCCCAAGCACTCAGCCCCCTGGAGAAGGTCCTCAATGTACTGCACTTCTTAGCCACTGGATCATTTCAGCGGACAAGTGCCATTGTGGGTGGTGTATCACAGGCCACCTAGTCACGCTGCCTACACCAGGTCTTGAACATCATCACTGCACGCCCATCAGTCCGCAGGCACATATACCTACCCAGAACACCTGCAGAAAGGCATGCTGCCGCCCTGGATTTTTACGCTGTGGCACGATTCCCCAAAGTGCTAGGTGCCATCGACTGCACCCATGTGGCTCTACGTCCCCCCAGGGCATCTGAGCACATCTATAGGAACCGCAAGCACTGGCATTCCATCAACGTGCAGGTAGTATGTAATGCCAAGGGAATCATCACCTCAGTATATGCCAACTATCCCGGGTCAACCCACGACAGCTTCATTTACCGAATGTCCACCCTAAGCCGGGACCTAGAAGCTGGGCGGCATGGCGATACATGGCTGCTTGGTGAGTATGAATGCCACTGCACATGCATGCATGTCAGATACTGTGCAAGGTCACAACCCCACCAATGATACCAATCACCACCTCCACAGCGGACAGTGCCTACCCTCTCAGCACCCACATGATGACGCCAATTCGGAACCCCACCACGCCACCCCAGGTAAGATATAACACAGCCCACATTACAACCCGGGGCATAGTGGAGCGCACATTCGGAGTGCTAAAGTCACGCTTTCGCTCCCTTGACCGTTCTGGCGGGCAGCTGTTGTACGCTCCCCCAGTAGTGTGCAGGATCATAGTGGCAGCATGTGTCCTGCACAACGTTGCAACACGCCGGGGCCTGGCCGTGGACATGGTGGTGGCCCCAGATCCCCAACCACATGCACAGCCGCTGCGCATGGGAGGGGAAAGGGCACGGGGGGAGGCAGCCCGTACACAGCTAGTGGCTAATTACTTCACATAGAAATCACACCCCTGTGGAGTGCACACTGCCCTGGCACATTCCATCTGACAATCAATGATGACTCAACCTGACACTGATCCTGAATGTCTGGAGAATGAACCGTGAAAACCATATCAGCCTGAGATTGTTCACCTGGAAGTGTCACAATGTGTGCATCCCTACCCACACAGACACCACCAATGCAGTTTTGTGAAGTAACACATTCAAGCAGCTAAAATGAATACCCACTTGCAAAATGCAACAAGAGGACAGTGCCATGTCAGCCAACCCATCCCCAGCACCACCACACGACACACCGTGCCATGTCATGCTATTTGCAGGTAAACAAAGTAATCCCCACAACATGACACTAGTGTCACAATGTAGAGTGTCCCTAATTGAAATGCTCACAGTAATGCAGGACCAACAACAAACTTGAGCAGGTACTACCATTAACATGACATCACAAATGTTATATATTAGTAGTCTTACCACCTGGAAATGCCTGCACTCCCACCACTACCAACTGTGCAGTGTTGGCGCCATGTAGAGTTGTAGGTGCACTGCTGCCAACATGGACCCCATCTCCAGACTAGAGGGCCTTGTGTAGACATGAGGAAGGGACCTGCAAATTGGGAGGTAGACACAGAGGATGAGTTACACATCAATGCAACATGCAGTGTACAACACAACAGCAATATGCACTAGGAATGTAGACACAGTATTGACTAGACTACCCACACATGTAGTGGGACTCCAATGTCACCATGTACGTCAATGTCACTTGGGCACACCCTTTGCAAGCCCATGGAAACGGGAAGCAGGAGGGGTGTGTGTGACTCAAACCCAAGCATCTGAACCAAATACATGACAAGTCTGCATGTGCCCAGCCACAATGCAGCGTATTCCCACAGGAACCACGGAAGCCAACACATTGTCCCAAAAAAAATGTGAAAAATTATTTAGAAATTAAAAATAAAAATAAACATAAAAATAAAAATAAAAAATAAAAAAAAAATAAAAATAAAAAATAAAAAAAAATAAAATTAAAAATAAAAATCAAAAATGGCCATTGATGGGCCTGGGGGGGTTTGGGAGGCCACCCAGGAGGTCCGAGGACAGGGTGCACACCAAAACCCACCTGTGTGGGTCCTGGGGAAAAAAAAAAAAACCTCCATGGGCTCATGGCCCACACGGCTACCCTATTGTGGGAGTATCACTGCTGTCGCTATTATCACCCTGTGCAGCTGCATCCGGAGGTGGTTGCACTATGGGAGGCAGCCCACGCAAGGCCCTAGTCTGCTCCTCCATGGCTGCAAGCATGCGGGTGTGGTAGGTCTGGTTCTGGAGGATGAGTGTGCAGAGGTCCCCATGCAACAACTCACGGGATGCCCGGACCTCCGCCCTCGTTGCCTGCATCTCAGCTGAGAGCGTACGGGTGAGACGCTCCAGCTGCTGTTCTGTCCTTTGGTGTGTTGAAGCCTCAAGCTCAACAAGAGTCGTCCTGAGGTGAAGGAGCTCCTGCCTCAGGGCTTCCCTGTGGGCCTGGGACTCAATGGAGATGGCCTCCTGCAGAGTCGCCAGTGCCGCCCGCCTGTCCCTGTTGGACCCCAACATGTCCTCCCTGTGTGACTGGCAGATGGAGTCGGTTGCCTGCTCTAGTCGCTCCATCAGCCTTTCAGGGGGGACAATGGAAGTGGCCACCCTATCCATGGCCTGAGCCATCATCTCGGATGATGCTGCCTGTTGTGTTGACATACCGTAAATGGATTGCTCCCATGCGGTATTGCCAGGTGGCGTACGGCCACCACGTCGGCGGGCACCACACCTGTCTGGGGCAAGGCGAACTGCGCCTTGCTGTGCCGGCACTGCCTGAGGCTGCAGGACTGCATTCCCCCTCTGATCTGCTGGCCCAGGAACAGGATCAGATGTCGCAGAGTGTGACCCTGCATCCGTAACCACCAAAGGCGTAGCTGCCAACACTGACATCCCCATTGAGGGTTCTGACCCTGGTGCAGGTGGGTGGGACAGAACAGAATCCCTCCCTGGCGCACGCACCTGCGACGGCACGTAGGTCTCATCCGAATCAACACCTGAGTACAGCTCGGGGGAGGTGCAGCCAGAGACACCCCTTGAGAGCACGACCAGCAGCACTTGTGGGTTCTCACCCACCACCACACCACGTCCCTCACTGGTGGTTGGTCAGCCCTCGGACCCCTCCTGGGTCTGCACCATCTCCACAACCCCAGCAGTATCAAGTGCGTCTTCCCCTGCAAAGACATAAAAACAAATAAATGGAAACAGGCATTAGCACCATGGCACACAATGAGGGCTGAGAAGCAAGAGAACCAGTACTTGATTGACACATGTCCCACATGACTAAAACCCTCCCATGCATGCACTCTCACTGCATATGAAGGGCAGGCAAATGGCACACACTGATGACACCAAGATGGAAGATGAACACATTTTCTGCATGCTGCCTGGCAGTGGCATCACACATTGGCCTGTGATTGCCACGTGAAACACACATGCCATCACACAGATGGCATGTACCATTGCTATTGAGTGAAGATGGAGAGGAGGGCAGCACCTATTCATTCAGTCCAGTTCCCGCATGTAATAGCTTTTCTAATTCTAACAGGTCAGATTTTTCACCTGGAGCTGCCAGTCTGAAATGGTCCAATTGCACAGGGACATGTGTGAACAAATGATATCCAGGTAACAGAGTCACTCCACTTTACCATAGCCATGTCAGACATGTGACTAGTGGACTGCGACATGCCTAGTGAAGGTGGTGGAATGCAAACAATCTGACTGAATGAACAGTGAAAAATAAGCAACAATGTTGTGGCAAGGTGACACTTCAAGGGCAACTGGCGTGCAGTTGGGCTAGATGTCTACTGTTGGCAGAAGGGATACTGCTATGGCCAAATGCAGCTGCGCAGGATGTATTGCATGAAGCACATGGCTGACCCATACGACTCAGGCGCACACACTCTCACCTGGCACACAAACAGAAGCCCTCACACACACACCATGCACATGGATGACACACACATGCATGTGCACTCACCGGACAATGCCTCGTAATCAGCCAGATCTCCCACGCCTTGGATCTGTTCCTCCGTGACGTAGGTCCCAGCGACTGACTCATGTAGAGTGAGTTCCATGTCTACTACTGGAGACCCACCTCCAGTCACTAGAGTTGCGGCATGACTTGAGGCCAGCTTACTCTTTGCCCTGCGCTTTAGGTCATTCCAGCGCTTATAGCAATCATTGGCTGTGCGCCTCACGATTCCAAGGGCACTTACGATGTCCGCAACGGTCTGCCAGTGTGCCTGGCGTTGTGCAGGTGTGGTCTTGGATCCTGCAACAATGACCATCTCGTTGTCATGTGCGGACACATGCTCGACAAGTGCATTCAGTTTGTCATCCGTGAAGCTGGGCTTCCTGGACGGGCTGGACTGTGTAGCCGTGTCTGGGGCATCAGCCTGTGCCGGACGAGCACTCTTCCTCTTCCGCTTGGAAGGTGGTGGTGATCCTGAGTGTCCTGCGCCGCTCTGGACACTAGGGGCAGGAGCCCTGGTGGACTCTGTATGAGGAGTGTGGGATTGCACACTCAGCATGGGAGTTGGTGCAGGCATTGGCTCTAGTGTGATGGTGTCAGGGGGAATGTCAGCAGCATGGACTAGGACCGACACTGTCCTGGCTGGGTGTGTGAGGGCTGGGGTGGATGGAGCCGCAGCTGCCCCTGCAGCCTCTCCGCCCTGCCTACTTGGTGCAGCAGATGACCTTGCTGCCCCAGATGCACGTGGCATGGTGACATCAACGTGCACCAGCGCACGTGTCATAGGCCTGCTGACCTGGAAGTCAGCCATGGAGTCAGCCAGGTCTGGTGCCACAATGGGCTGGTCCAACAAGGGCTGAGCATGGATGGTGTCAGCCACATCAGCCTCAACGGGAGGGGGGGGATTATGGGTGCCCTTGACTGGTCCTCCACACATGGGGGGACAGGCTCACCCTGCAAGTAACGACCACGTCCCCTACCGCATCCACCACGGCCACCACTTGTGGCTCTTCCACCTTTGCCACCCTTACGGAATCCTTGCCTCCCAGCCATGGCACTGATGTAAATGTGCGTATGGGAGTGGCTGTAAACTATTGTCCTGGGCAATTGGGGGTCAAAGGGGTTGGGTACCAGATGGTAATTGTACCCTAGTGCTTTTGCAAGGCTGATTGTAACCCCTGGGGAAAGATGACGGGTCACGCTACGCACAGGAGCCCCAAAAAAGGGAGATGACATGCACGCAACCCCTCCTAGACCACGTGTGCAGAAAGAAAAACCTGCACTACGCTGTGGCACCCAGTAACACAAGAATGAACGTATGCGTGTCACACGCAGCCTAGAATGACCTCTGAAGGGGTAGGCTACACACGGGGCAAGCACAGATGTTAGATACGTGCGTGACTCACCGTTGGCCAGGTAAAAGAGCGTGAAAAAGGAGCGCGTTTGGTTGGCAACACCCCCGCCAAAAGAAGATTTGTATGCTGTCTGAGGAGACAGGACAACAGTAGAAGGGAACACTGTTTGAGGGAACAGGCCCAGGTAAACCAGTAAAAGAGAAAAAAGAGAAAAAGCTGTCAGAGGTAACAGGGAATACGAACTTGAAACGCCGTGAAGTAAATCGCGTGTGAAACGACAAGAAGTACAGAATTCGCCCGCTCGCTCTCCACGAAAAGCACGTACAAGGAAATGGTGTTCTACACGTACCTTTTATACAGGCCCACACGTCCAGCGTCACTTACGTGGCGTGTACGCGCTAGGGCCATTTGCACCAATTACACGCTTTGTCACTTCTGCGTGTAAGGCCATTTCCACCAATCACACGCGATGAGACTCTGACGTGCTGTCCAATTACACGCGATGACACTCTGACGTGCAGTCTTTCCACGTGTGCTCTGTCATCACGTGCTGTGTGGGAAACACCCGTGCGGGTCACGTCACAGACGCGCTTACGCACTGAGGGCCTTTGGTCCAATAGAATCGTGTATGCGTGCTGACGCGCTTACGCGCTAAGGGCCTTTCCTCGATTTTCACGCTCACGTGCAGGATTTTCACGTGCCAAATCACTCCGTACCAAGCTGGCCACGCGTAAGCACACGGAAGACCACGCTCCTGCCCAGAAGGCCGAACTACTGCCCCCCAGAGCCCCGAGCACGCTCCCACCTGCCATATGCTGCTGCCTGACTGCCTGCTGCCCACGTGCACTGCCATTTGCTGCCTGCACATCAGCCAGGGGTGCTGTTGCTGTGACCACCCCTGCTGGAACCGAAGACTCCCGACTGGAATTCCATCGCTCCACAGCCCAGACCCAGGACCCAGTTGCCCACCCACTCCTGCCTCTGGGGTTGTCATGTCGGGGCAAACACCATCTGTGACCACTGACAACCCCCGGCCAGAGAGGCAGAGGGGCACCAGCTTCAGTGCCACCGAAGTTGGTGTCCTGGTGGAGCAAGTCCTGGGGCAGTATGATGCCCTCTTCGGAAGTTCCCGCGCTGACAAGGAAGGACGGACTCGGATCTGGACTGACATCGTGACTGCCATCAACGCGGAGGGGGTGGCAGTCCGGGACGTACAACATGTCAGGAAGCGCTGGGAGGACTTCAGGTCCAGGACCCTGAACAAGGCCCGGCGCCTCTTGAAGGCAGCGGATGCCAAGGGGCGCCGGGGCCACTTGTCGGAAGAACAGATGGGGGTCCTGGAACGCATATCCCCAGCGCTCCACGTCCAGGTCCTAGAGAAGCAGACCCGTCTGGAGTCGAGCGGTGAGTGTACATGCATCCTGATTGTGAGCAGTGCGTGTGGTGATTATTCGGTATTGTGCAGGTTGCACATCTGTTTGTATGGGGTCGAGTATGGGTGGGGTGTACAGGGCCGTGGGGCTGACACATGCGAGGGCTGTAATGTGTGAGACATGGTCGGTGCTTGTGTGTGTAGGCTTGCATGGCAAATGCAGTTGTGCGTGCACACATGTATGGATGAATGTGTATGTAAGTAGACATGTCCGTGATGTCATGCATGTATGTTGTTTTCGCTGCATGTATGAGCACTGTGTACATGTGCATGTGTGTGTATTTGACAAGGGTGCAACAGTGATGCAACATGGATGCATGTGACAGCGGTATGTGGAAGCCTGATTGGCAGATGTGACATGGATGCCCGTCTGAACAGTGCAACACTTGGCAGAGGTGTACACATGCATGCAAGTGTGGTGGTGTGTGTACATGTGTGGTGCACTTCCTGTGTTGCATGTGATGTCTGGCTCCCCTTTGGCTGCTGATGCTGTTGTATGTGTAGGGATGGTGCTGGCAGTTGCGATATGGCTGTGGTATGGCTCATGTGTGCGAGTTGCAATGACATGTGTGTTGGGGATTGTGATGACATGTCTGAGGTTTGCCAATGCCACTCATGTGCAACTGTCATGTGTGTATGTGTCCATTGTACAGTGCCCTGATGCCTGTGTTTTGTTTCTCCCTGTTTGCAGCGTCAACTGATGAAGAGGGCGGAGAAGGTGCTGTGGAGCACAGCGGCGGGGATCCGACCGCCAGCTGGAGACGCAAGGCCCGGCTCCCCTCCCGTGTTGCATCTCGTCGGGGAGTGAGGAGTCCGGTGCCGCGTCCCAGGCCGCAGCTGCCGGGGGGAGGTCCAAGAGGCGGAGGTTGCAGTTGGACTCCTCGGCAGCAGAAGGGGCAGCTGGGACCCCACAGGGCCCAACAGGGGAAGATGGCACGGAGTCATCCAAATTGGTGGGGGGTTTGGTGGAGGAGGAGGCCGTGCAAGCACCAGAGACGGGGTCTGGAGGTGGGGATCCCACTGGTGCTAGTGGTGCAGTGCAGGACCAGGGACAGGAGGCAGCACAGGCCGCCGCGGAGGTGCCTGTGTGCAATCCTGTCCCCGATCCTGTCCCTGCATCATCTTGCACCAGCAGGGATGCCTACGTCCAGACCCATTTTCAGGCAGGGGATGAGCTGACGTCAACTGGCCTTCCTCTGCCTGCGGACGTGGCCATCCAGGTCCGGGTTGAGCCTGTCCTGGCTGGTGTGGCGTTGCGTCAACGGGCCATGCGAGGTGACCTGCAGTCTTTTCATGGAGAGACTGCACGTCATCTCGAATGGCTCGTTGACCACGTCAGCCTGCTGGGACAGGTCACCCAGGCCGGATTCCTCCGTCTGATGGGGCTTGCTCCGACCCCCTCCTCAACTGGACCCCCTACGCGCCAGTCGTCCTCTGTGCCATCTTCCCACCCATCAGTCACCTGGGTGCCCTGTGGAGCTGCCTCTGACGGTGCGGCCAGGCTGGTGGAGGAGGCATCCCTGCCACAGTCGGGAGTCGGAGGTCCAGCAGGGGTGGCCACATCAACAACTGCACCCCAGCCGGCAGAGGATGTGCAGGCAGCAGGAGGCAGTGCACGGGCAGAGGCAGAGCAGCAGCAGCAACATGGTGGGAGACATGAAGGCTCGGGGCTTTCGACATCGGAGGGGCAGGCATCGGCCGGAGGGCAGGGGGACCCAGGACAGAGAGTGTCTTCCGTGTGGCAGCAGTTGGGCCACGCCATAGGTGCGGAGCGGCGGCGGGCGGAAGTGGCGCGGCTCACAATGGTCAGGGCGGAGAACTCCATGCGGAGGGCCCTGAGGCGGGCCGAGTGCCTTGAGGCAATCCGCAGGGGGTTGGAGGAGGACACAGCGTCGTCCCTGCGGACCCTCGGGGCCATGGAACTGGACCGCCTCCGGGACATCGAACAGGAGTTCGATGATGCCCTGGCCCGGGACACCACGGAGTGAGCCGCTGGACTTGCCCGCCGCCTTTGTATATAGTTCTTTAGTTTTAGGTTTCCTTTGTTTCTTATTATGATTTGGAGTCGACGGACACTGCTCCATTTTTTGTATATAGTTGATTTTTAGTTAGGTTTTTTAGTATGTTTCCTTTGTTCAGTTGGGCTCATGGACCCTTGGTAGTTTTTTACATAGTTCTTTATTGCATAGAGATTTTTTTACATTTGACTTTGGACGACATTTTTTTGGATTCTGATTTGCAGCTTATTTTTTCTCATTCCCATTGTAGTTTGTTTCCTTTCTTTAGCATTCTTTATTTTTTTCAATACAATTTTGTTTTCATACTTCACTGTGTGGTATCATCTCATTGGTTTCATGCATGTCATGTTGGGTGTTTTCCCATTCAATTGCAACAATTGTGTGTGACGGACATGGGTTCATTAGCTTCATGAACATTGGGGGTGTAACATGTGATTTCCATTTCCATGTGGGCGAATGGGTTACTTGGTAGGGCTTTTTGGCTGTGGAGGCTGACCATTACGCACATTTTTGGGGATTGTGAGGACCTGGAGGAGGGTGCCCCTTGTGGCCGGGGGGTGGGGGTGGTGGGAGACATAGGTGGGGGCCTGGTGGGGGCTGCCCATGGTGGCAGGGGGGTGGGGGTGGTGGGAGACATGAGTGGGGGCCTGGTGGAGGCTGCCCCTGCACTGCTGTGGGGTGGGGGTGGTGGGAGACATGAGTGGGGGCCTGGTGGAGGCTGCCCCTGCACTTCTGGGGGGTGGGGGTGGTGGTAGACATGAGTGGGGGCCTGGTGGAGGGTGCCCCCGCACTGCTAGGGGGTGGGGGTGGTGGTAGACATGAGTGGGGGCCTGGTGGAGGCTGCCCCTGCACTGCTGGGGGTGGGGGTGGTGGTAGACATGAGTGGGGGCCTGGTGGAGGCTGCCCCTGCACTGCTGGGGGGTGGGGGTGGTGGGAGACATGAGTGGGGGCCTGGTGGAGGCTTCCCATGGTGGCAGGGGGGTGGGGGTGCTGGGAGACATGAGTGGGGGCCTGGTGGAGGGTGCCCCTGCACTGCTGGGTGGTGGGTTGGTGGGAGACATGGGTGGGGGCCTGGTGGAGGCTGCCCATGGTGGCAGGGGGGTGGGGGTGGTGGGAGACATGAGTGGGGGCCTGGTGGAGGGTGCCCCTGCACTGCTGGGGGGTGGGGGTGGTGGGAGACATGGGTGGGGGCCTGGTGGAGGCTGCCCCTGCACTGCTGGGGGGTGGGGGTGGTGGGAGACATGAGTGGGGGCCTGGTGGGGGCTGCCCATGGTGGCTGGGGGGTGGGGGTGGTGGGAGACATGGGTGGGGGAATGGTGGGGGCTGCCCATGGTGGCTGGGGGGTGTGGGTGGTGGGAGACATGGGTGGGGGCCTGGTGGAGGCTGCCCCTGGTGGCTGGGGGGTGGGGGTGGTGGGAGACATGGGTGGGGGCCTGGTGGAGGGTGCCCCACAATGCTGGGGGGTGGGGGTGCAGGGGTACATGAGTTGGACATGGGTGGGGGCCTGCTGGCAGGTGCCCCACAGTGCAGGGGGGTGGGGGTGGTGGGAAACATGAGTTGGACATGAGTGGGGACCTGCTGGCAGGTGCCCCACAGTGCTGGGGGGTGGGGGTGGTGGGAGACATGCATTGTTGATCAGTAGTGCAAGGTGACATGTGGGTTGGCTGGGGGGCATGCCCATGGTGGATGGGCTGCCTGCGGGACATGAGCAGGGGTGCAGGGTAGTCCCCCGTGGTGTGGGCTGCCTGCAGGGGCCGTCGAGGTTGTGGAGCGTACACCTGGGAGGACCCACACGGCCAATTCACGTGTAGTACTCCCCAGAACCCCTGAAATACACATTCCCTGCTGAAATCGCGTGTGCAACTTCCCGCGCACCCCTGAAATACACGTACCCTGCTCGCACTGGGCCAATCGTGTGTGGAACTTCCCGCGCACCCCTGAAATACACGAACCCTGATGAAATCGCGTGTGGAACTTCCCGCGCACCCATGAAATACACATACCCTGCTGAAATCGCGTGTGGAACTTCCCAGGCACACCTGAAATCCACGTACACAGCCAAATTGTGTGTGGAACTTCCCGCGCACCCCTGAAATCCACGTACCCGGCCAAATCGCGTGTGAGACTTCCCGCGCACCCCGGTATACACGCACATGAATTTTTTGTCAGCGGGTGTCCGTGTTTGTGGGTACCCCTTTGCACGTCATTTGTCCTGGAGGGCCACAGTATAGGACATTCATCATGGCAGTATATAGGTGCTATTTGTTGGCGCACCTTTTGGCGCACATTTCTTACAGCCGCAGAGACGCTACCGCCTGCTTTCTTGTGGCGGTCGTGTTTGTGCCTGTGCGCTGGTTTGAGCGTGCGCTTTTTTGCCCTATTCTATTCCATATTTATATAGCGCTCTTGACCCGGGGGTATATATGCGCTTTGAACATCAGGTTACAGGTAAAAGACAATAGTACAGTATTGATAGGGCATAGATAATAGTATTCAAACAATATACATAAAATTGGACATTCGGAGTGCATATATATGTGGTAGGACAGTTATTTGTTGGTTAACCAGGAAATGACCTTGGTTCTGAAAGGTTGGAAAGTAGGTGTGGATTTAATATCCAGTGGGATGGAATTCCAGAGTTGTGATGCCAAGGTTGGGAAGCTGGATCCTCCAGCTCTTTTGAGGGAGTATTTGGGAACTGTTAGTTGTAATGAGTTGGACGATCTGGTGGTTCTAGAGTTCTGTCTTAGTGTAAATTTGTTCGAGAGGTAGGGTGGGGCAAGATGATTGAGGGCTTTGTAAGTAAGGCATATGGTTTTCAAATCAATTTTCTGTTGGATGGACAACCATTTGCAGGCAGTTCTGGTGGCGGAGATGTGTTCCCTTCTAGGAATATTGAGGGCGGCACGGAGTGCGTTATTTTGTAAAACTTGCAATTTATTGATTACTGTTTTGTTGGCACCTACATAGAGGCTATTACAGTAATCCAGTTTAGATTGAATGAGTGCTCTGGCTAGGATGAGACAGTTGCTAGGGGAGATCAGTGGTCTGCAGGCCCTGATAAGTTTACCGGTGTAGGCAGTGGCTGAGGCGGTCATGTTGATTTGTTTAGCTAGGTTGATGTTCGTGTCTAGGTAGAAACCGAGGGTTTTTACGCTCTTGGCAATGGGTATGGTGTTACCGTCAATAGTGAAGCTAGTGTAGCCGGGACAGAGTTTACTGATAGTGTTCGGTGAGCCGACAAGAAGCAATTCAGTCTTGTCATCATTCAGGCATAGGCCATGTGTGGCCATCCATGCCTGAATGATGGAAAAGACTTCATTGATCCATTTGGCGTCCTTGTTGTAGTTGCCTGATAAGGTGAGGAGTATCTGGGTGTCATCTGCGTAGTTAGTATAGGTGACACCCAGATTGTCCAGCTTGTCGAATAAGGGCTTGGTGAAAATATTGTAAAGGGTAGGTGAGACACAGGATCCTTGTGGGACACCGCAGGTGATGGGGATGGGGTCAGCCGCTGCTAGGGGGGAGAAGACCCGCATGGTTCTGTTGTCCAGGAAAGATTGGATCCATGTGACTGCAGAGTGGGAGAAGTGTGCTGCCAGAGATAAATGGTTGCACAGGATTTTATGGTCGACCAGGTCAAAGGCAGCGGAGAGGTCAAGGAGTAGAAGGATGGCAGCCTTGTTTTTGTCTTTGAGTTCGTCTATCTGGCATTTGAGATCAACAAGGGCCGTTTCTGTCCCGTGTTGTGGTCTAAAGCCAGATTGGCGAGTTCCTAGTAGGTGATTGGCCTCAAGGTAGTCCTGGATTTGTAAATAAGCCACTCTATCCAAGATTTTTAGTAGGAATGGGACGGTGGTAATGGGTCTGTAATTCGTGGGGATGTCAGGGTTGAGAGTAGTTTTTTTTAGTAGCGGTAGGACCCAGGACTGTTTCAGATTGCTGGGGACCATGTTGTTGGCGAAGGACAGGTTTATTAATTTGGTGATAAATGGGGAGAGATCCCTAGCTGCATCTTTTATGATCTGTGCGGGGCAGCTGTCCCCCTTGCAATTCGATGGTTTAAGGGATGCTATAATTTTCTGAACCTCCAATATGGATACCTTTTTGAAGGTGAAGCCTGAATTAGTGGCAGTAGGTGGAGGGGGCGTGGGGAAGGAGGTGGGATCGAGAGTGAGTTGTTGTCGTTTGTTGTTGATTTTAGTTTGGAGCCCTGAGATTTTGTTAGCTAGGGCATTCTGGATCCCTGTGCACCAGGGTTTATCCTTAGTGCAAGAGTCAGTGGGGGTAATGGGGTTTTCTAATTCCTTTAGTATGTTAAAGAGCTCCTTAGTACTGGAGCTTGCCTGGGAGATCCTAGTATTGAGAGATTCTTTCTTGGCCCGTATAATCTCATTTTTGTAGAGGGTGGAGATGTTGGTGAGATTGGTTCTGTTATTTATAGAAGGCACTGATTTCCAGAGTGCTTCAAGTTTGTTTTTTTGTTGACGCAGGGTTTTGAGCTCCGGGGTGAACCATGTGTTCAGGTGCGCTTTGGGTATTCCTTTGCGCAGTTTCAGTGGGGCAATGATGTCAATGGCTTTGGCCATGGACTCATTGTAGGCGTTGACCAGTTGGTTCAAGTCCATTGTGGCGGGTAGTGCGTTTAAAGTAGGGATCACCAGAGGTATTAGGGCTTCCGCTGTGATATTGCTCTTTTTCCTAGTAGGGCAGGCAGGTGCCATGATAGGCCTTTTATGTGCTGAGTTGCTGGTAAGAATGTCAAACGGGAGGAGGTGGTGGTCAGTCCAGATAAGTTGTGTGGGATCTTTCGTAGTAATGTTGCAGTTAAGGGTAGTTATCCAGTCAAGGATTCTGCCTTTCGAGTGGGTAGGTTTGGAGCAAAGTTGTTGGAGGCCATGCTCCTCTAATGCCATGGCCAGGGCAGTGGCTGGGGTGTCTAGGGGGTCGTTAAACCCAAGGTTAAAGTCTCCGAGTATAATCAATTGTGCTGATGGTTTGGAACTTTCAGCAACTAGTGAAGTGATGTCTTCCTCAAATGAGCCAGGAGGGCCCGGGGGTCGGTAAATTAAGTGCAGCGTAATAGTACTTTTAGGGGAGGTTTGAAATTTGACTGTAATGTGTTCACAGGATTTGAGTGGGGGAGCAGAGGATAGTCTGATGTCAAGCGTGGACTTAAAGATGATAGCTACGCCGCCACCTCGAGCGTTCGGTCTATCTGCTCTAAGGATGGTGTAGTTATCAGGTATGGCTAGGGTAAGAGATGGACCTGCAGCATCGTGCAGCCATGTTTCGGTTACCGCAAGGAAGTCCAGGTTGTTTGTTAGAATGATGTCAGCGACTTCTGAGGCATGGGCGACTAATGATCTGACATTTAGGAGAGCTCCTTTAAGACTGGGATGTATAGTGTTGATGGGTGTTACAGTGTGAGGGTTGATCTTATTGAGTGATTTGGTAGGGCCTTTGCTAGGTCTGTAGTGGGTTCTAGCGCCAAGTCTAGAATTCCGATCGGAGGGGATGAGGGTAGTGTTACGGGAGTTGGTTGGGTTAGCTAATGTAGAGGTGTTGTAGTCAATGGTAGGGCAAGATGCTCTCGTGTTGATGGGGTTCTGCTTATAGACAGCTAGGTGTGTGTTAGCTGCGACATGCGGAACGTGTGCATGTCTATGGGTGGGAAGGGCGGACTTGGTATCCGGGGGGAAGGCTGGTGTGGTGGGCAGGAATGGTGTAGGGCAGGTGATCGGGTGGTGTCTTGGGCAGGCGGGTCTGACTAAACCATTATTATAGGCTAGGTAACTGTTGCCAGTGCAGGGTATGTTACTTTGCATGACACAGAAAGGGAACATGATCGCAGTCAGGCAGAGTAGCATGCTGGGGCTAAGGTAATGTACAGGGGAGTGGCGTGAAGGGGGCATAGGCGTTATAGGTAGGGCACAACACAATGCGAATGAGGTCTAGGCGACCATAGGGCACAACACAATGCAGGTGGGGTCTAGGCGACCATAGGGCACAACACAATGCAAGTGGGGTCTAGGCGACCATAGGGCACAACACAATGCAAGTGGGGTCTAAGCGACCATAGGGCACAACACAATGCAAGTGGGGTCTGGGCGACCATAGGGCACAACACAATGCAAGTGGGGTCTGGGCGACCATAGGGCACAACACAATGCAAGTGGGGTCTGGGCGACCATAGGGCACAACACAATGCAAGTGGGGTCTGGGCGACCATAGGGCACAACACAATGCAAGTGGGGTCTGGGCGACCCTAGGGCACAACACAATGCAAGTGGGGTCTAGGCGACCATAGGGCACAACACAGTTGCGGTGGTACGTTAGCGACCATAGGGCACGGCCAAATAGCAGTCATGAGGCATGGAGCACTAAGGGCTAAGGATGCCTGTACTATTAAAGAGGTGGCAGCAGTAATGCATAGTGGCGGCGGCGTTGGAAGCATGAGCATATGTAGCAAACAGTTAAAGAAACCGAGTTCAAATGTTTATGGGTGCGGAGTAGCAGAGGGCATACCAGAAAGCACAATAGTATAGACTGAGGGTATTCCCACTACTCACAAAAGATTAATGGTCCGTGGCCCCTGGCTCCTGATGCTCCAAACAGGCACCCAACAGGCCTTAGATTGGCCTTTGGATTGGCCGGCGATCCGCCTGCCGGCGGTTCCTACAAGTGAAATCGAGGATTAGCCTCGATTTCGTGCCGCGATGCGCCCGGCATGGGCAAGTCAGGCACTTGTGGGGACGGGGTCAGGCAGGCCCTGTTCCTCGGCGCGCTCGCTTCCTCTTTTCTCCTCGGGTCTCGGGACCTCTGCTGGGCTGGGGGGCTGGGGGGGCTCCTGCCCTCACCCCTCGAGATGGAAGTTGGGAGTGGGGGAATGTGTGGCACTCAACAGGCCTTAGATTGGCCTTTGGATTGGCCGGCGATCCGCCTGCCGGCGGTTCCTACAAGTGAAATCGAGGATTAGCCTCGATTTCGTGCCGCGATGCGCCCGGCATGGGCAAGTCAGGCACTTGTGGGGACGGGGTCAGGCAGGCCCTGTTCCTCGGCGCGCTCGCTTCCTCTTTTCTCCTCGGGTCTCGGGACCTCTGCTGGGCTGGGGGGCTGGGGGGGCTCCTGCCCTCACCCCTCGAGATGGATGTTGGGAGTGGGGGAATGTGTGGCACTCAACAGGCCTTAGATTGGCCTTTGGATTGGCCGGCGATCCGCCTGCCGGCGGTTCCTACAAGTGAAATCGAGGATTAGCCTCGATTTCGTGCCGCGATGCGCCCGGCATGGGCAAGTCAGGCACTTGTGGGGACGGGGTCAGGCAGGCCCTGTTCCTCGGCGCGCTCGCTTCCTCTTTTCTCCTCGGGTCTCGGGACCTCTGCTGGGCTGGGGGGCTGGGGGGGCTCCTGCCCTCACCCCTCGAGATGGATGTTGGGAGTGTTGTAGGCGAGCGTGTGGGCGTTCCGCGCACTTGTGCCCTGTACTTCCCCCGTGACGCCCACGTTTTGGCAAGTTGTTCCCCATTTCGAGTGTTACGCCCGTGTTCCACCTACTTTTGTTGAGTGCGCCGCTCTATGTGCGATTTTCGCTGTGGCCTGTGCGATTTTCGCTGTGACGTGGCACACGCAGTTAGATGGCCTGTGCGCCAACGTGCGCCGCGCACTTTTTTATCGCACATCCGCTGGTTTTCTCGCGCACGGCCTTCCATGAATCGATGTGCGCTGCTTTTCGTGCGATTTTCGCACTTGCACTGCGATTTTCGCACTTGCACTGCGATTTTCGCTATTCCACTGCGATTCGCACGTTTTTGCCCACTTGCGCCGCGCTAATTATTCCATGAATCGGCCTGTCAATCTCTAACACTCATTTCTGAAAACTGCAGAGGGACTTTTCTAAATATACCTCAATTGTTTCGAAAACTATTGTTATTGAAAGGATTATTTTTGAAGTCCTCATATAGCAAGCATTTTTGTTGTGTTTTAATCCAATCATGCTATAAAAAGTTCTGTTTGGCACAGGAGGGATTTTCTAGCAAAAGGTCCACTGGTACATCGGCTTCAGCTAATGAGATCAAAACAGTCTTTTTCCACAGCTTAATAAATGAGTGTTTTGATGAACATACATATATGGCTAATATGTAAAGGAGTTGATTAGAGTCTGGATCTAATAGACATTTTCTTTATAGCATACACAACTTCCATATATACACGCAGTGCAGCGATATCATGCCCATCTCATGTCTTATCAACACCATCTGTGTGGAGTTGGGTAAGAATAGAAGTCGTCTCCAGAATTTACCTTCCAGTTTCAGCCAGAAGATCTCAGGAAGGACAAACTTGGTTTCAGCACCATATAGAATCTGAGGTACAGCTTTTTGGTAGTAATTCGTTAGTAGAACAATGCTGGAGAATTTCCCCTAATTGGCATGTATCATTTTGGCTTGAGATGTAGCCGTGCACATTTTGATCTTGATAGGAGCCAAGTAAGGAAGATCTGCTGCCTGGTCATTTGTATTAATTCCCAAATAGATGTACTATTGTACAAGCTCTAGTGGAGTGGCAAGCAGGGACCAGGTTAATGATTTTGTCACTGCTTTGGATTTGGTGCAACACATGACTTTAGTTTTTCAAATTAATTTGTAACTGGTTTTCGAGAGCATAGCTGCCTTAAGCATTTAGCATCCTCTGTAGACCCTTTGGGGCTTTTGACAGCAACACCAGGTCATTTGTGTAGAATAACCATGCGATTAGCTGTGAGCCCAGCTTAGGCGCATCATTAAGTATATGGGTGAAACTGTCTTTTAAATCTGCAATGAAAAAATTAAAACGTGCTGAAGCAAGGAAACTTCCCTGCTTCAGACCTCTATAAGTGTAAATTGAAGCAAAAAGAATTAAATCAACCACCAATCGAACTTGAATTGAGGTGTCTGAGTGTAGTAGCTCAACCAGAGATAATATGGATGAAGGGCAATTTGCTTTTGAAAGCTTGCACATCAATAGGCTTTTGGAAACTGAGTCAAAGGTGGCCTGAAAGTCAACAAATGCCAAATAAAGAGATTGATGTTGGGCAATGTACTGAATTTTTATGGCTGAGATGTCATCAAATTGATTGCTGCGGCCATGCCGGCAATTAACCCTGTCTGGAAGCGATCGAGACTCAAAGACTTAATGGTCCACGCATAGAAATCTCGAAGAATGAATTGTGCAAAGATTTTACTTGGAGCATCGAGTAAATCGATTGGCCTATAGTTCAATCGAGATTGACTATCTCCTTTCTCGTAAATAGGCACAATCACATATTTTAACCATGAGGATGTAAAGGACTTAGTTCTTATCACATAAGTGAAGATGTCATACAAAATTGAGGCCCAGGCTTCTGGGTGTTGTTTGAACATGAGATTGCTCAGTCCATCTAGGCCTGGCGCTCCTGATCGACTAGACTTATGTATATAATAGATGATATCTTCTTTAGTGTTGTGGAGGTCAATGTTGCTTAACAGCCGCTTAACAGCCAAACCTGAAGAATCACTGGGGTTCATTATAGGCAAAGTATATAAAAGAGTAAAGTATTGCTACCATTGTTGTTTGGTCACCACGTTAATTTGAATTGATGCATGTGTCATGTGATTTGCCCCATTGAGCAGCTTCCATATGCCAGCTGAGGTCTTGGACACAATCATCGCCAGCATGAGCTCTCCATCTTGAAGGTATAGCTGTGGCCTTTGGGCCTTGATCCAGTTTCGATATTAATTTTTAGATGTCTTAATGCCTGAGCTCTTTCTTTTGGATCAAGATGGCTGATTAGCCATTTGTTTTTATGAAATGCAAATTTTCTGTTGCGTAGCTCAGGATCATAAGAGTGCTTTTGTTTATAAATCATCTTCATGGTGGAAGATGGCTGCAAGGAGAACAATTGCAACGTACGGTGTTCCCATGCAATTCACATGTTCCTCAGGGATGTGTTGGTTGTGAAGAATACAGACGTGGAGTTGTTTTAGAGAGGAATCCGTCCATTGAAAACGGTTTCTTCCTCCATTGATTGACAAGTGACCTTGATACTTAGTTCGGGGATGGACAACATAGCTTGCATTCCAAGTCCATCTTAATAATAACATGTCATGGTTGCTTCGCACTTGTTTGATGATTTTAAAGCTTGAAGCTTGCGCAAAGAGAGTTCGATCAGTATAGATGAAGTCGATGATAGACATTTGTGAGCCTCTAGTCCAGATGTTTTGTGCTGCTAGGTCTCCATGCAAGGTGTTGTTAATCATTTCAGGTTGGTTTGCACTCATTAGTCTGGTCCATCTTTTGATATTCAATGTTTCAAGTTGGGAGGATTTTCCTAGTGAATGTAAATTCAAATCTCCAACAAATATGGTGTTTGTGATAGAGGAGTTACATGCCTCTAGATTTAGAATCATGTCTAGGTCCGCAGGGAACTTGTTGTTGTTTATCTAAGCATGGTTCCAATAAATATTGATGAAAGGCGATTTGATTGGAACAATATTTTATTTTTAGCAGTTGCATATATTGGTTTGAGTTAGCCCATTCTTGCATGTGAAATTTTGGTTGGGACCAGGAGAGCAGCGGACAGTCTGCCTTTGGCATGTTTTGTCGCCGCATGAGCTACGATCTGGAATCCATCCCACACGGTTGTGTTAAGTAGCCACGAATCCTATAAGGCAACTATGTCGAACACGTTCATGTTATTTTCAGATCCGTTCATGAGATGCACATACCCTCTGGTATTCCGACTAGCCAAACATACTGAACGCTTATTTTATGACTTGAGTTGTTATGCTTCAGCATTGAATCATCTGTGAAAGTGATGTAATGGTGCCATTCTCGTGTCAGGGCATTGTTATATGGTTCGATGAGACTGTGAGCAGGTGACTATTAAGGAATCCAAGAACAGATGAGCCCCTGTGAATTCTTCAGGAGGGTTGTTTATAGAACAACGGGATGGATCTTGAAGTCGCTAAAATCCCAAATCAAAGATGTCTCTTTTGGCTTTCCAGATCGTGTTCAGAACCGCACCTGCTTGGATCAATAGTCTTACAGTGGATACCTCTCTGGACTGTACGAATTCAACTTGATTGATATCTGAAGAAACTACAATTTCAGCGCTTGGATTTCTCCAAAGATGTTGAGCACACTTGCCCTGTTTAAATCATAGGACGCATAAGGGGGTGGTCCGCATTTCATGAGTAATCGATGATGATACTGATGTCCCATCTTCCTTTCGCCTTGAAGAGAAACCTTGGTTTTGTTAATAGGTTTTAAAGAAGCTGATACTTTAAGTGTTGAAGGGCGTTTGTCCATCCAACGGTTCAAAGGCATGTCTGGTAGGTCTTGATGAAGAATGGTGGTTACTGTAGGTTTTTTGTGAGTCTAAGATCTTCCACTCCCAATTTCTGGAAGAAGTCCACTGATGTTTGGATCTTAGCTCGCCGTTGCTCCAAGGTGGTTGTCTCGTGGACAACTAAAAAAGTTTGGGGTTTATTGCATCAATCTATCGGAACGTCCTCCATTATGTGGTAAAGGATTGAAAGTTCATGATCTAAAGAAGACTGTTGGTTAGCTGCTGGGAGGAGACTATCTAATGGTTCATAGGGAGAGATAACTTTAGAGCTTCTACTGGTATTATCTGTTTTTGTGTTTATACATTTTACATGCTTCTTACGTACCGCAGCTCTGGAGATAGCACTCTGTGCATTGGGGAACAATAAGGCTCGTAAGAATTATTTGGATGATGATGTGGATTGCAGACCATGTGTTTTATGTTTTTTTTTTTGTCCTGGGAGGGAAGTTTACAATTCTTCTTCTTTGGCTTCACAGCCACAGCAGGCGTGAATATGTTATATGATTGTTTCAACACTTGAGGGACTGAATCAGATGAAGATATTATTTGTTGAAATTCAATGCAAGATGCATCAAAAGGGTCATTCACAGCTAAGCTAAATTTCATTATAGTCGCACCTGCTGGAATGGAAGAAGGAGTGAGCTTGGTTGGTATGTTGTGCTCTCTTGTTGTGTCACGCTGCAGGAGTTGTGTAATGAGGTCGGTATGGTTGTTGATCTTCTTCTCTAGTAGCTCAAATAATTTAAATAGCGATGTTAACGCTGTGTTCATGGCAGTTAGCGTAATATCCAAGTAAGGATGAGCCTGATGCACAGACACTGGAACTAACTGGGAATGGAGGAAGGTTCCTGCTTTGGGATGTGAATAACATATTGAAGAAACTGTAGAATTGTGTGTAAAAAGCCCAAACATGATAGGAGATTGCGATAGATTCTGTTTGTCAAGAGAAGGCACACCACTGCAGTGCACAGACTCTAGGTGCACAGGTTCGGGGGCCTGCATGTCTGTTGCTGCTGATGTCTGGTTACTTATGATCATAATCTGTTCTGCAGGCTGCAAAAAAAAAGCACTTGGATGGATTGTGAGCTTCAGTTCAACTGGTAAGTCTATTACTGAAGACTCTTTGTTAACTAGGCTGATCGAATGAGTAAGTACTGATGTTGTGTTGCCAGCACAGGGAGTAGGGTAATTGGCTACAGAATCCTCAGAACTCTGAGTTGGCAGATGCTCTAAAATCAGAGTCGCTGTACATGCATGATCAGCTGGAGACAAAGAGCCAATTGTAATAGCCGCGCAGAGATCGCAAGGCACGTCTAAGAGATAGCAACAGCTGGGAAGAAATGACAGTGCCGCATTGGGGTTCCATTCAAGTGAGCCACCTGTGTGTGAACCTCGCGCTCAGCTTGATAGTAGTCATGGATATCTGGTGTATGTTTTTTTTTTTCCATGGAGGCAGACGGGGCCAAAATTAATGCTTTTTTGGCTGTCAAGTGAGCGGGTAAAAATCTTGCGGCGTGCATTGTAATTGTAAAGTCAGTTTGTTAGTATCCTTCCATAGCAGATTTCAGAGTATATACTCCGTGTGACATAATGTGAAAAAAAGGAGATAATGCAAACGATTAATGACTGACAATTGTCATACAATGAGGGAGCCCCAACATTGTATCTAGAGCCTGTGTCAGCAATCGGTCAGCGGTCGAGAAGGAGGCTGGCGCTTGCTGCTTGCCGCACAGCCAAGCGGCTAAGCAGCACCTTCCAGCACTTTCCGGTGCACTTCCCAGGATGCAAGAAACATGGGCTTTATCACCTATAATTAGATCAGTCTTTACATCTTATTCAAAACGTGTGCTTAAAGGGGGCAGAGGATATCCTAGTGACAGTCTTTTGATATGGGTAACAACTAAACTAAATCCAAAAGAGGATCAGGTGGTCCTAATATTCAAATAATTAAGCCCCACCGGCATTCCACTATATAACCAGCATCCACCGCGAAGTGGGCCGCAAATTGAAGCAGTCTGCAGTGTTTGCAGCTATCACTATTGCTTGCTTTTTCTGTTACTGTTTGGAGCGAATGATTGTGCCTACCTACTGCTCTGAAAGCCCTGCCTGCATTCTACTATATGACCGGCATCCACCGCAAAGCAGGCCGTGAAGTGGACCCGCAAGTGGAACGGTAAGTGGAGCAGTCTGCAGTCCGCAGACTGAGGGCTGTGGCATTCGTCTCTCCTGCTGCTTCTGAGTTGTAGCTGCGCTACGGACATTATTGGTGACGGTGCGCACTGGAGCAGAATCTTTCGATAATTCTTTCCTAACTGCTGATTTGCGTGTCCCAGAGGCTGCAGGGATTTGTTTCCCCTTTGATCTGGGCCAGCTATCCTCTGATCTTTTCTTACTCCCATGTGGTCCTGCTCCATTGAAACTTGCATCACTGTTCTTTGAATTGGTTAATTGCCAACGCTGAGAGACTTTAAGCAACCTAGAGACTGCAGGTCTGCAGTTTGCTACCTTATAGTATAAAGCTTTTCCTACCTTGTGAATATGAGATCTGGCCTCCGAAGCCAGTCTGGCCACGAAAACCAACCTGAACTACTGGGCCCAGAATGCACTGTAAGCTGCATCATTCATGCTCGACCACCATCCGCCTCGCTGCTCGCTATGTGAGTTCTCACCTCCCTCCTCCAATGTCGGGGAGCTTTGGCAGGAACTCCCCATTAACTCTGAGATGAAGGGAATACCCCAGTTAATCTTAAATCCTGATGACAAATTCAACCCGACCAGACTGGGAACTGCTGACATGGCTAAGTTACAAACTCATAATTCTGGGGCTTGTGCCAAATAACTCAAAAAAAAACACCAGCTTATTTCAAAACCCCATGATCCAATTCTGTCTTTCCCCCATCGCTGGGCAATGATTTTTAGACCACTACTTTGTAAAGACTGTTGCTACTAGCTGGGAACTTAAATCTGTGACTCCAATAAGAGGTATGGCTATGCTTGACCACTCGGTTATGAAGGAACATAACATCCCTGTTGGGCATAAAGACCTCACAGATCTCAGTATTATTGAATTTGCAGATCAGGCTTTGGGAAATAACACTCTCTCGGGGGCTCTGTTACACAATAATGCCAGTAGCGTCATAAAGCAAACCTGTGCTGCATCAATACTTGGTTCTCCATCAGATCTTACAAATATCATCAACAAATATTCAATAACTAATTAACCTGATGGTCATGCTCATGTCAGAGCAGAATCCACTTCAGAGGCAACCGACTTCAACGAAAATGTTGCAATGCACCACATCCTTTGTGAAGTCGACAAAAGAATTTGCCTCACTCACCCTATGGTCTCTGCTTTAAACATGGTTCTAATCTCTTTTGTGGTGCTTTATGATAACATCTGGAATGAGCTGAAATTTACTAATTTCATTTTAACTGAGGTAAATGATAAATTGGACACTATTGGATCAGTGCCGCGTCTTCACCCAATTGTGCATGGCCTGAGATCCCTAGGTGCTGACCCCCTCTCATCCTTTAGAAAGCTTGCCCATATTGGTGAGGTAATCAAAATTACTGATACATCTATTCTGTCCATTGACCATTATGCTGAACTGGTGCCTGTCAGCTGCACAGCTCCCTCTACAACCCAATGCCAACATTTGGATGACCCTCCCTTGCCATCTCGCCTTTCTTCTAAGGGTGTTATTACAATAGATTTGACAAAAGGATCTACTGACTATCTCCAGCCCATTTGTAGCGTCATCTGTGTCCTCTAAGGTTCCCACTGTAATCAAACCATCTAAAGTAAAGTTGATGAAAAAACGAGAAGAAAAAGTTACTTTCTCTGAGAAACAGGCAAAGTACACTAAAACTCAATTCTAAGCCATTTTTTACTTCAAACATGTCCCCATTGTTGGAAGAAGGAACCCCACTGGAACTGGTATCAGTGAAGCCATCCAAGGTTGAATCTTTTTTTATTTTTTCTATTTAAAGATTTATCAAAAGAAATACATATCATTCCAAAACAACAATTATGATAACAGGAAAACTACAAATAAAACGAAAACAAAGCATTATACGACACAATTAGTACAGAATAAATAAGAAAGATCAATCAATTACCTCTACTTATCGTAACAAACCTAATTTGAAATCCAAGGTTGATTCTATCGCACAGAAGAATCCTGTACCTAAGGATAATCTTACACCTTTATGTATACCCTTCTCCAACATGACGTCAAACACATGTGTTGTGAGTGATGTTGTATCTATTCCTCCTGTGGCACCAGTAGCTCAAACCTTCGTCCCCCAACTACTTGTGGGAATAATGCTGCCAATTCTTGTTTGTATGGCGTAAAAATAGTTGAAGGGGAAAGGGCACCTATGGGAAAAAGCGATTCTCTACTGCAGTCGTTATGCCACCCGGTCAGCAGGGTCTCTGACCAATTTAAGGTCCCTGCTATGGGAGGCATATCTGACTGCCCAGAACTTGTTTCTGGTCTATTGTCTCGCTGCAGATGCCTTATGACAGGACCTGGCCTCGAGCTGCTTCTCAGGCCGCTCCTCAATTTGGTAACACTGGTTTTGGGTGCCCTGATCAGCAAAATCAACCATGGGCTGAGGGAGCCTCTGCAATATGGAATTTACCACCTAACCTCTACCCTTCTTTGGCTGCAGGCATGGCCTAACTTTTGGGGCGCTTACACATGTCTAATGCACAACAATCATTAGACATGACCCGATTAAGCTGTGTTGAGCCAAATAGGCCAACATCCTATAGCATACTGCAAGAAGCAAGAGGTAATGATGCTCCATGGAGTAAGAACAACTGTATCCAGGGGGCCAGAGGAAAGACCTCTCCATGGGTAAAAGTTAGCTACAACTAAAAATGAGCAGCTTACTGGGTTCTAACATTCCGGTCTCTTTCAACCAGTCAAACATCATATTGATTTTTGCTGAAATCCCAGCTTTATGTTTATTGTGTTCCTCCTATATTGATTGCATTGCCTTCCCTGACAGAAACCAACCTGACACCTCCATTATCCACTTTAACTCGAATCTGGTTAAGGAGCTTGTCCTCTATCCAAGAACCAGAATACAGGTTCTGGCCTTTGAGATTTGCCCCATCATGTTGCAGGACGGCAGTCTCCCTGGCACCGAGGCGGGTTGCATATTGTGGTTCATCCTACCAATCAGGGATCCAGATCAGTAGAAAAGGCTGATGAACAATTCGATGGCATGTACACCGACAGGGCTGCAGTTATGTCAACTTTATGGTGGAAACCAGTCCCATAATTCTCGTAGAACAGTGTCACCTGTGAAGAGATACATATCCTTGTGTATTAAATCATGGAATATGCGTGGGGGTCATCATCTATTTACTAACCAGCTTGCAATGTCCACCATTAAAGAGGCAAATTGTATCCTTCTTCAAGAGACTTGGCTTATTTAAGCCCCAGTACTTGATAGTGACCAACTTTTCACTGAGGCAACAAAGGCTTGTGAGGGTGGGAGGGTATCGGGAGGGCTTTTCATTGCAATTGATTCAGCTTTGGGAATGTCTGCAGCACCCATTGCTGACCTTCCATTTGGAGCCATGGCAGTCACCCTGTGTTCAGCAGATTTATCTCTCTATTTACTGGTGGTGAACGAACATTGGCACACAGGAATTGCTGACCTTACTCCTTTCTTAGAGGTGGTTTGTGAATCTATTCTTCCTTGGGCATCTAAGAGCCCTTGTGGACGGGTAATGTTAGCAGGGGATCTAAGTACCAACTGCCTCTTCCAGGACTTGGACTGTGATTTGTTTGATTTATCTTCAGACATGATCTCGCAGAACTTTAAATCCCAGGCTGGAAGAAGCTGGTGCCTTGCTTTGGGGCAGTAGGTCTTTAGCCTCTTAGCGGGAAGGCCATCAATCAAGCAAATGGTGTAGAAATGCACAGAGGGGTTACTTCATTAATCCTTGACTGTGTCTTTATTGATGATTATTTGTCAAACTGTTGTACCTTATTATTGGGGTTTAGGAATAATTGGAGTGACCATGCTATTCTAAAAGCGGAATTTGATATTATTCTGATTAACAGAGAGTATACAGATCTGTCACATTTAAGAATGACTCACTCAGGTAATGCAATCCGATGGTCTGACCCCAACATTGCTATCCTAAATCAACTTGATTATGTTGACAACTACACTTGAGTGGAAAATGCAGAACTTTAATGTGAATAAGTTTCAAGATCTCATCACTGATTTGGTGACCCATGTTAGAACCAATCCTAGATTTAGGCTAATGAGATCGTCCAGACCCATCAGGTGCTACAATGAAGTGCTGGCTGTAGCTAAATCTCACATGGGGAGGGAGACTGGGAAACTTAAGGCTACAACTGATGCTGCTGCTACTAAAGGTAAACTTGCAAAGAAGATCAGGCAAAAATATAAAAACAATTGCAAGTCTATTGAAGCAGAAATGTTGCAGCGTGAAGTTGAGACCATGCTCAACGTTCTAAAGAACTACCGTGTGGGGTCGTTTTGGTCATTAAATAATAACCAAGACCTTAATTTTTCTATCTCTCAACTAAATGTTGTTCCAGATTCAGAATGGGTCTGTTTTTTTGAGACCCTATTTGGAACACCTGCTGGCAATGATGGTACTGATTTAATTCCTAGGTCTGCCACATATGATTACTCTTGGCAGCCGGAGCCAGACATTGAAGCCATTTACCACCTACTAAAGAAATGCAAGAAGTCTCATGGCCCGGGCCCAAACAGCCTAACTAATAACACCTTTAAGATGACCCAGTCAACTAGACTAACATACTGTCCCTGCAATTCGGAAGTATTCTCCACATGGGAGTATTGCCAGCCTCTTGGAGCACTGTGCATGTTGTTCCTATTTTTAAGTGTGGCAGCAGGTCAGAGCCTAAATATTATCAGCCGATCTCCTTAATCGATGCTGACTGTAAGATCTTTTCTTCTTTTCTTCTGACTCATTTGGAGCAATGGGCTTCCTCTGCTCATAGACTAAATACATTCCAGACAAGCTTCTGTAAGGGACATTCAACCAACCAATATTAATGGTCTGGCTGTGAAGTCAATACATGAATCATCATTGGGCTATGCCTGAAGGCTGTACTTATATGGTTTCAATTGAACTTTCAGCAGCGTTTGACCACGTTGACCCAAATCGGTTGTGGTCTAAAATAGCTGGCTAGGGTATGCTGCATGCTCTACTGTGTTTAGTCACTGGTGTTTACGATAATCCCAGAATACAGATTCAGCTGAACCAAAAGGGTGATCTCTCATGGAGAATGCACTCATATAGGGGCTTAAGGCAGGACTATGTCTTGGTCTCCTGGTTATTCAACCGATATCTGTCTGGCGTGGACAATTGTTTTGCTGAAGAGGGCCTCATTACACCTAAGGTAGGCCATTGCAAAATATCATGGCTGACTAACGCTGATGATTTTTTGATATTCAACAAATCCAAGGACGGTCTTCAAAGGCTCTGGGTCATCTTTTTGAAATATGTTAATGAGAACGGGCTTCTTATATATCCTAGCAAGACCAGAACATTGTCCTTCTCAAAGAGAAAGTCCAAAAAATGCAATCTTTCTTGGTCTGTGGAAAATGTAAATATCAGGACCAGCCCAAGCCTTGTATATTTGGGGTTCCATTTCAGGGCCCAGTTGGGCTTGAAAAACATCTCGGAGATCCTTCTGGAAAAAGCAGTCAAACTTCAGAGTCAGACCATCAAAATCCATCGCACATTCAGAAGATTTTCTCTAAAACTGCCTCTTATGATCTATGAAAGGAAAATCATTCTGAAACTCATGTATGGCCTTGAACTATGTGGTGATGTTACATTCAAACATTTGGATCGGATTGAGCCTAAGTTGTGGCGTAAGATCTTGGGTATCACCAATGCAATTGCCCATGCATCAATCAGGTTTGAACTGGGTGTATCTTCTCTAAAAGCTTGTGTTGAGTGGTGTCTGCTGTCACCATACTTAAAATTGACCTCACCACTAGCAGATTCCCTGTATGAGACTTTGGGTGGTGCCCTTAAACATCATAATGACCCCCAAGTGAATTCTAACTACCTTGCTCAGTTTGGCCAGAAATGTAAGCAATTATTTCAAGAACTTCCTTGGATCTGGATACTTAAACTACTAACCAGACAAAGGTGAAAAGGGCCTTCTTCGACATTGATTGGGCTGCCACGATTGAAATATTTCACTCATATTCCTCTATGATCCATCTATCCCATAAGCATAAAAGCCAAGGGAAACTTTGCATTTGTTCTCCCAATTCCCTAATAGACGGCACAGGGCTATGCTTCTCTGGGTACATTGGAATTTGTTTCCCACAATGGAGATTTTGCTTAGGAGAAGCATCATAACCGAGGCTAATAGTGGATGCAGATTTTGTAATTCAGTAACTGAATGAATTAAACAATTGATACTTGACTGTGAGGCATTAACTGCCCGCAGGACTAAATACATGCAGCCTCTCCTGGTGTATCGCACAGGATTAACTGATGATCATTTATGGGAAAGATGCCTAAATACCCATAATGTTTGGGAAGGCTTATCAGTCTCAGGATTCATTAATAGCCTAAATCTTTCTTATGGACATCGGTTTTTGTTTATTTTGTCTTTTTTTGTTAATTTTATCGTGTGCTTGATATCCCAGGTAGCTTGAATGACATTTTATCATACCTGGATTAAATGTTATGACATTTATTTTTCAACCTGCATGAAATGCAAAGATTTTTTTTTCTGTTTTAAATACTTTCATGCTTGTTTTTATATATGCTTGTTTGTTTTGTAAAGGTTTGCTTCACACCAATGCAATACAAAAATGGTGCTGTGTGTCACAATGGAAAATCAGATGCATATGGCGTTTACCATACTCCATTAAACAGTGAGAAACACAACAATCCTTGCAAGAAAAAGCACACGAGAGAGTGAGAAAAAAGTCCCACTCACTCAGGAGTTAAAATTAAAAAGTCCAGCAAATGAGCTGAGCGTCTCTTAGGTTGAAGGGAATTGGCACACAGAAATGAAAATTATGCCTACCACCGGCACCCACCCCTCCAACCTGCCCCCGCAGATTAAGGGACTGGAGTATTTAATCCACTGGATAAATCTCTTCTTCAAGTAGATCATAAATTCTGGCAAGATCATCAGCTTTTTGACCTATGCTCAATGATAAAATCAAACCCTTAGAGGCTGATAGACCATCTAAGTAATTTAGGATGGTCCCCCTTCATTTGCATTAACCAGGTTGGTGGTCAGTTTGAATAAGGAAAGTAGAACTATTCAAGTA